>NC_137917.1:15370991-15383491 GCF_963457725.1 Sprattus sprattus | reverse complement strand
ACATAAAACAAACAATGAGGGACTGTGCGAGTTGCTCTGAAATATTCACATTGAATTATTTCGTATGCATTTTAAACTGTTCCCTCAATATTAGCCATGCCCTTACTACATTAGAGCGTAAAAGAGTGGCTTTAGTGGAAAAATCATGGGATGAGATTTGAAGATTATTGAATTTGAACTTCTGTGATCGAGAGAGTTCATCATCTGGTAATAAGCAGGCCTTAATAAAGCGCATAAATGAGATCAAAATTCTGTTAGCGTGTGACCCTGCTGCCTCATATTATTGCGCCATGTTATTAAAGAATCGTTTTGAGGCAGTGATCCATTTCAATTTCATCTCGAGCAAGGACAGGGAAAAAGGAAGCACAAAGGCAAAAATAAAGACGGTATGAAACATGTCAGTGCGGGAGAGATGCAGGCTTTGAAATCAATTGTCTGGGTTTGTTTTTCACCACCACAGCATTTTCTCTCAGGCAGAAAGGGAGGCATACCGTCATGACGCCCTCCAGAAGGCCCGAGTCTGGCTTGGGGGGGATTTGCTTCTCCAGAGACCACTTCTCCACAATGGAGGCCACCTGGGGGTTGTCCACGTTCAGGATGCGGAAGCCCGTCATGTTCACCCCACAGAAGCGGTAGGGCTCCAAGTCGATGGCCATGAGATCCTGCATCAAAAGAGGGATACAGGACGGAGGAGGTGAAGAGAAGGGGGGAGGAAATGAGAGGGACGGAGGGGGATGGAGGAAAAGAGATGGAAAGACAGAGAAGGAAAGATGAAGGAAAGGAGATGAAGGAAAGAGAAGGGAGAGAGAAAATGATACAGAAAGACAAAGGGAGAAAGAGAATGACAGAAAGACGACAGGAGAGAGGGAATGATATAAAAAGAGAGAGGAAGAGCGGGGGGGGGGAATAAAAAGGGCACGATGAAAAACAGAAAAAAGAGAGCAAGAGAGGGAGAGAGAAAGAGAGTGAGAAAGGGAATACTGGGTTCACATTCAGCTGACTGGGCCTGAGCTTCATTGAGGCTGCCTGTTTCTTTGTCCTTCCATAAAGGAGGGGAATGGAGGAGAGGGGGGGAATCAGGAGGATAATACACTGCTTTCAGGCAGCCTGAGCGGGCAGGGATAAGGGATTTCACAGGATCCACATACCCCTGAGGCCAGGACCCACAACCAGGGATCCCACCATCAGCCTTTCACCGGGCTGATTGAAGCAGCCTCAAACTGGGTAATCCGGAGTTCATGTTTCTCATTTAACACTGAGAGTGTTGATCTCACCCTGTATTTCACTCTTCTGCTTAGAACATGGCATAGCTATATCAAAGCATGTGCTGTATTGTCATCGCTTTTACATCACATTTATCTACTACAATACAATATCAGCATAGATTAGTTGTTTGGTACATGATCACTTTAAACAGGCTATTGCAAAACAATATGAAAAAGATACACGGTTAAGTTAAGAACTGTATTTTGCCCTTGTAACATGAACATACAGCTACAGTATATGTCAAGTATTGAGGTCCTACTTACAGTGCTGCATACATTAGTGATTTGACACTACTCAACACTACTCAGTCCCACCAACATATAAACAAAATTCCAATTTTTTCATACAGTATATCATCACACACTCCACAAGAATATTTTAAATATGATGCTGCTGATAGGTGTTTGAGACTCCAAGGGTGTTTAAGATGGCCTGCCGCTGATAAAGATAGCATCCAGGACCGAAGCTGGCTGAACGGAGGGACTCAGACTGCAACTCTGCCCAGACGCCGCAGGGTCCCCTGGAAAGATGAGCCAGCCAGGTGTTCGTATCGCAAAATAAAAAGGGTTTAATCTCCTCAAGCTCCTTAATAATGCATTGGCATCCGTCTCGTTAGAAATGCACAGTCAATAAAAACTGTCTCTCTTTCTCTTTTTTTCTGTGTGTGTTTGTCTATCTCTTTTACATCTGTTTGTATGCTAGTATGAAACACCCAGAGAAACTAGCATCCGGTTGCTAATAGTGCAACACCCAACGCTGAAGCACGCAGCATATGTGAATGCCAGGGGGCTCTCAGTGGAACATAATAGACTTTATTTTTATTAAGACCCTGTAGTGGTAGCACATAGCGTGCATGTTTAAGTCCTGAAGAACAGTTGCTCCTAGACACATGTTTTCCCCTTTTCTTAACTCAATACACATGTAGGATGATGAGAAAAGGTATGTTTTTACAGAGATATGAAGAATTTCTGTAGGACTTCAACTTTCAGCTTTGGGGCCAAGTTATGTCTTGACACAGTGCTCTAGGACAAAGAGGGCCTCGTTATAGAGAGAGCTGAGAAAATTTTATTACAAAACACATGCAATGTGCAAGTGCCTTTAAAGGTGAATTGGGGATATATCAAGTAATGCCCTTGGAGAGCAGAGGGTTAATGTTATTGTCACCAGGAGAGACTAAAAAATAACTGTCATACAGCATACATACCTTGAATAAAAACCTTATTATATATGCTCCTATGGACTCAAAACAGGCTGTAAAATAAATTATGCTTTAAAATTAAACAGTGAAAATAATATAGGCCCTTGCAGCCTTAAATTGTTTAGTCCATTTGTGGTGCCAGTATTTATTTTATAGCTTAAAGGATTATGAAAAGCAATCTAAAAAAATAATGTCAGATATTTGAATCTGGACACTCAATTGTTAATTTGGTGAAAGAAACATACACAAAAATAACCCAAGAGAGATATTTGCCAACACAAACATTGAATTTATTGCATCCAATCATACTTCGTGCTGCAGTGGTGCATCATGGGTGAGTAACAAACCCGAGCCAAACGAGTCACAAACTGAACGGTGTGGGGCCTTAAAGAACAGGGAGTCACTAAATGAATGGAGTGAGTCCTTAAAGGGAAGTCTGCAACTCTATTGTAAGGGTTGTAATTTGATTGGCTGTTGAGCACAAAAATCTCCAACCTTTTGCGAAACCGAAACTGAGTGGTAGACTGCATCTTTAATGAGGGGGCTGAAGCCACAACAATGTTCCCGTCTCAAATTGTTCTGGATAGTCCCTACGGCGGATAATGATGCAGTGATGACAGACTAATTTCAGTGGTGAAAGTGGCTATTACCCCCTGAACACGTAGCTGTTGACTTTTCACGCTCTAATAAATAAGAGCTTCCTTCATCCCAAGAAATAACACAGCAGCACTAACGCAGAGAAACTTCACCGGGGAAGCAAGGCAGATTGGGTTGAGCAAAGAAATTATACTTCTATTCATCACCCTGGCAACATTTTCGCCCGGCAGGTGAAATCTCCTTTATTGCGCCAGCTTTGCCTTAGATCAATGATGCTGTTACACATGGCAAGGCCGAACGTGCCATTGATAGCCTTTCTTGTGGATAAAACTCACTTTTGTTTTTTTTTATCGGCATTGATATCAAAGAGGATAACCTTTTAATACTTTTTGTAATGACTAATGGATGCCCTGTCATAATGGTAATGGCAAAAAAAGAGGGAGAGAAAAGAAACACTGATTTGCCCGTAGTAGATCAGCCTTCTAAGTCCTTGGCATGTTCAGCCGGTTGAAAGAGATACTTTGATATGTGCACACAGTGGCTGTCAACAACACAATACAGGTGCCATGCTTCCACACAGATCTAGTATACTACACCGAGTAAATGTATCTGAGCTTGTCTTCTCTCCACTCCATCTGTGCTCGTATTACTATTTATTATTACGGTGAGAACATGGGACCAGTCTAGCGTAATTCCCACAGTGCAGCAGGTGACGTGGCCTATGATACATGATAGTGTTTTAGACTGATAATGTTTGGCATGGCAAACTTAAAACATTCAGTAACTTTCCACATGTTTCTAGATAGATAGAAGATGCAGGATATTTGTGCGCATGCATTTATTTATTTATGTATTTGCTTCCTTACATATTTGTTTGTTTGTTTGATTTAATTGAGATTTCCTCACTTTGTAAGGGCGGCACAGTGGAGCAAAGAGTAAAGAGATGCCAAAAAAAGATATTTTAGTTATGAAGCACTCACACACAGACACACACACACAAACACAAACACCACACACCACACACACACACACACACACACACACACACACACACACACACACACACACACACACACACACACACACACACACACACACACCCACACACGCACACATGCAGCACACGGAGCAGCACAGAAAATCCCATGAAAGCGCGGTAGTGGAAGCCTAGGTGGCTCAGTGAAAAGAAAAAATGCTGGCCCATCGCTGTGAGTCTATCCAATTCTTCAAGGTTCAAATTTGGACTGTTCAGATGGATCAGGCGTTCCAGAGAACACAATTGCCAGGGTCCGCAGGTGACTGGGCCTTTGTGTGCCTGATGCTGTGGCAACTGCTCCTACTGGTCAGTTATGGCACCAAAACAAGTGGCTGGTTCATACTGGAAATGTAGAGTGGCCAGTGCATGTGTCACAGTTCCCAGTGGTAGTGTTCTTATGCCTGGTATAGAAACAGGGCTTGTCTACAGCACGTGTGTTGGTTGTGGCACGGATTTGTTTACAATCCTGCCAAAATGACCCAAGGATTGTGCACAACAGGAGGCAGTTGAGTAAACAATGCAATAGCTACAAATATTGGAGTTGGATAAATGAACTGCGGAGAATCATTTGATAAATAAATAAATCAGCAAATCTGCATCACTGCTTTCCTCTTGTTCCTCGTCCCTTAATCTGTATCTCCATACTGGAAGCTTTGAGTGAAATGAACAGAGTCAATAAGAGTCAGTGAAAGAGGACTTTCCACAGTGGAGTAGAAGCTATGGTTTGAGTGTGAGCTTCTTAGTCTATGTTTATTGTAATCTGTGCACAGCAGAGCAAGCATCTTTTGTTTTACTTCTTTACTAACTCTCTTCTCAATTCAGTGTAGTGAGGAGAAGACGTAAAAAGTTGGAGAAGCGACATCCACCCTGGCTCTGACACGTTTAATGGAACTTTTTCTTTTTTTCTAACCCTAACCCGGTTGCTAAGAGACATTGATCCTACAGTAAAACGGCGAATGCAACAGGGTGTTTAAGTGACTTCGTCACTATATTATTTAGTTTTTGTTTGCAAAGGAAATTGGATGTCAGCGCAGTGTTTGGTGTGTGTTGCTAAGCTGTCACAGCTACCAGAGTACAAACGCAAAAAGCCATTGGTATTCCTCGGGTGGTAGTAACGATCCGGATGTTGAACGCGCTTATGTAAATTTGTGCTCCGAGTCTCTGCTCAGCTCTGTTTTATGTACTGTGTCTAAAACGACACAGGGAAGTCACTTATAATGTAGATGATCATATCGCTCCCCTCATCGAGACTTAAAAACCCAACTCTGAGTACTGAAGCAGACATAGAGGAGGGTCGTAAATCAAAGCCCTCCCATGTGTTAAGATATTAGCCGAAGTGCGTGTGCCGCCATCAAACCAGGGGATGACAATCAATTGACTCCCAATCTGTTGCCTTTGTAGTGCCTTTTCAAAGACTTTGTTGTCTTCATCAGGGGAGTAGGGTGTTTACACAGGGATATTGAAGACTCAATTACTCCGCTGTTTTGTCAAACGAAATTGATATTATGGACCCGTTCCAAAGCCCATTGGCAATTAAACGCCATTCATCAAAATATAAAATGGGACCGGGATGAGAACAAATGAGAATCAATTTGCATTATCAAGTGTTGTACATTACCAGAGTGGTGAAGATGTAGTGGTAGTACTCTGTCATCATTCCCATCATCTGAGCCTGGAAGAGAAATACAGAGAGAGAGAGAGAAAGAGAGAGCAAGAGAGTGAAAGAGAGAGAGAGAGCAAGAGAGAGAAAGAAAGAGAGAGAGCCAGACAGAGAGAGAGGGCGAGTTGGTGAGTCACTAAAATAGTCAGTAGGTCATTTGTGGAAGTCTGCAATCAATACAGTAGTCAAGGCAAGCAATACAAATGCAGATGCTTTTCAGTTGAACAAGGAGAGGTAAACATGACACAGATTTCAAGGAACTAAGGCAGCCATATCAGAGGCCATTTCTTTTAGTGTGTGTGTGTGTTTTGCAGTACCCCGATAGCAGCCGCGAGAGGACTGAGCCTTTCACTGGGGGTGACTCCACACCCACGACACCTACCTATTGCTGCTGCCATTCATCTAGTCATTTAGAAGGCTCTCAAAGAAAAACAAGTGGCGCGGGAGTTAAGCGCACAATAGGCGAGGGCTTTCGTCTGAAGGCAGTCATAGGCCTGTTTATCATTCGTGTTCTCTGAGCGCTCGTCATCTAATGCTTACCTAAACTTGCGCTACTTTCAGATGCCTGGGCTTCCACTGGTGACAGCGTTTCCTCTTTAGCTGTAACATGTGTTGACATGGAGGTTAAGCAAGACGGCTGAGCATTTGAAAAATATTTCCCTCTCTCACCTCTACTTTACAATCTCCACAAATCCACAAAAACCCAGACCAAGCCCTACCAGGAAAAGCATTAAAACCATGTATTTTATTTTATTATTATATACTTTCTGCGACAGGTGGCAAACGCTCTTTTCACCCGACCAGGCAATTTCATAAATCAAATGCCCCTCGGCCCCACACCTCCTGGTCTATGTGCTCCGTAAACCTGCACAATAAGCTTCAATCCATCCACCCGTCCATCCTCTGCAGGGACATCCAGACCCGCAGCTTTTCCAAAAACACAAACGCCTTGGCCTAGAGACAGCTCGAAACACACTCTTGATCATAACGCACACCCCCTCCTCCCCCCCGCCCCATGCCTTCCTATTTCTTTTCTTTTCCCCTGAAGGCGAATTCATGTACTGACAACTGGGGTTGGAGTGTCGATCCAGAGCTGCCGCAGGGAAGGAGAGACAAAGACAGGTGGCTGCAACCAACAGCGAGACCCTTTTGGAGGCTGGGATAATGAGCCTTCCCACAGACAGATGAAGTGTTGAATTAAAATGAATGCACGAGGGCTGACAACACAGCGACGACACGTCACAGAAGAGAATCACCTACAGCCGCGGAGACAGGGTGTTGGAGAAGGTCAATTCAGGCAAAATAGAGCCCCAAAGTTGGGGCTGTCAGAACTTGCCAGAACCAGAACCTGCTTAAGCTTCTTACTTTCGACTTTTGGGCACATAAAATCCAGCTAGATTAAACTGCCAGAGGATCAAGACCATATATATATATATATATATATATATATATACACACACACACACACACACACACAGAGACACATATTGTTGTTATACATACACACATACATATACATACTGTTGTTCTGGTTTTACTATTTATAGGTATGTGTTTGAGTAAAATTAACATTTTTATTTCATTCTTTAAATTACTGACCTCATTTCTTTCAAGTTCTCTGAAGTTCCAAATACAAATATTGCCATTTAGAGCATTTATTGGCAGAACATGACAACTGGTCAAATTAACAAAAAAGATGCAGTGTTTTCAATCCTCAAATAAGCAAGGAAAGCATGGTAGGCAAGCTGAAGTAGGCATTAATGCAAGTTTTCCCACTAGGTTTACATTTGCAGAAGTGCAGCATAGGAGTTGTCAGGGAGGTGAACATAAACCCTGGAAGCCAGCCTTGGGTAGCATAAATAAAACCCACTGGCTTGGAGAATCGGAGTGCTGAATAAGTTCAGTTATTGTATTTATTTATTAATTTATTTATTTGCTTATTTATTTATTTATAAAGGCTACTTGTCTTAGTCAAGCAGCGAGGTTGTTTAAACATTGGCAGAAGCCCATACTGACTTAAACTTTGTGGAGTCACAAGTTTTATTTGCCCTCAAAAGTTGTATCTGACCTCTGGCACTTATCCTTTAAGCTGTCCCATGCATTTAGCGAGCCAGGCTATACAACAAACCAATAACCAAAAACCTATCCTATGCCTCTGTTATGACATGAAAATATCAAAATTGCTGGGCTGCAAAGTGATCAAGTGAAAAGTTTTACACCCACAGCATACTGAATTGGACACAAAAGTTATCTGGCAAACATTATCCAATCCTTCAAAAGCAAAGGCCAGAGATGAGGGTGGGTAGTGTGAGTGTGGCATCGCAGAACGCATGGGCCTCTCACCACATGGGGAGCTGAGGCACCAGAGCGTCTGTGCTGAGATGCAGCATATGTGCCTTAGGAGAAGAGGGGCTTTCTGAGCACTACATACTATTTCAATCCTCCACTCCATTCCACTCCCTCGCACAACACTGGAGCCTTCGTTTGTTTGCTTGTTTGCCTGCCTGCCTTCCTGCTTGCTTGCTTGTTTGTTTGTTGTGTGTTTGCTCAGCACACACAAGTAAACACTGCATCCACAGGATTCAGCTAGGCTGAGTTTGGAGTTGTGGTTGACAGCCTGTCTGAGATTTTCATGTCCACGTGATGACATGTTAAGATTAATCTGTCAGAACAGTCAAGCACTAACATTTTAGGATGTATTACACACTACAACAAAGAGCGTTACTATACCGTGTATTGAATTGCAGTTTAGTCTGTCAAGTAAAGTGTATGCAGTTTAATACTCTAAACTGCTAATTGTGGTTGAAGTCAGGCTTTCTGAGATGTGTGGGGTCTCCTACCTGCTTTAAGATCTGGGCGGCCATTGCATGGCTGCAGTCGAAGATGATGCGGAACTCGCGGCCTCTCTTCATTTCCTTCAGCAGCGGCCGGGTGTCGGTGGAGTCCATGGGTAGCTGGCGGATCTTCAGGCGGATGTTGTACCTGGACGGGGCCATTATCAACTCCTGTAGTCTAATGAGGCCTGAGGGAGACACACGTGTGGGTAGATGAGTGAGAGAGGGTCTGATGAGAACAGAGCAAACCAGCAGAGAACAGTAGCACTCGTGTGTGACACTACCATACCCCAGTGCACCAATTACATTATATTACATTACATTAATGCATTTGTAGTCTCGTATATAGTGTTATAAATTATAATCAGAGCAAAGATCAAACATTATACCAAATTTTATTGTTATCTTTTTATATTATTTTATCTTCATATTACTCAATCTAATTTTATTTTATTTCTATTTTAGAAATAAAGTGAGATAAAGTGAGAAACAGTGAGATTTCAGAGGGACTCTTCATACATGGTTGATCTTAGATTCATTACTCCTCACTCTCACAGGACACACAGTAACTATAGTAACTTGAATGTCAAGGGCCTCTGCTGAGCTCATAGTGCGATCTCAGGGTGGGAACGTGCTGAAGTGGTACTCACCTGTGCTGTCGTCGTACACCACGGTGGCCGTCTTCCACTTGAGGAACTGCACCAGGTCCAGGATGGCGTAGCTGAGCGAGGAGTAGTCCGGGTACAGGTTGGCGTAGAAGCTGTCCCGGTTGTCCATGGGGTGGTGCTTCCATCGCACCTGGATGTGCGGCACCTCCAGAGCATTGCAGATGGACTGCACCGCGTTGGAGGATGAGCTGTGTGATGGGCCAAAGATGGCCACCACACCGAGAGAGAGCTGGTCACAGGCTGGACAGGGTGAGAAAGTGTGTGTGGGGGGGGGTAAATCAGGTCAGTAACAGGTCACAGAGAGGACAGGGGCACATACAAACTCTTGACATAATCCCAGACACTCTCCATCTGTTTCACTACTGTAATCGTCATAAGAAAGCCTGTGTCTAGGCAATTGCATTTGGTGTTCTAAAAATGCTGGGGGAACATGACACATCACACGTCTGACTACAACTTTGTTGAAAGCACTGTCACCAATAGGAAATTCATGTTTTTTTTTTCCAATCTCTTTACATTCTTTCATATTTCTTTCCACTCACCTTTTCTGGACGCCTCAAAACTGTCGTAGATGTTTATCCTCTGGATGTCATATGTTAACGTTGTGTTTGGAAGTAACGTCCTGTTCCTATTGATGCTATTGACGGCGAACTTAAAGGCCAGCTCCTCTGAACTCACTGGGGCATTGGGGGAACCCTCCATTTGCTCGAAAATCCCCCCTGCAAAACAGATGGCGAAAGAAAATGAACATTGGAGGACCGTGTCAACGGAAGCCCATTTCCCTGCCCTCTTGAGGTTTGTTTTTCTTCTCTTTTCTTTTTTTAAAAGTGAGTTACACTTAATACTAGTGGTAGACTAAATTGTGTTATTTAGCACAGAAAATAGAAGGAGGAGAGAGAGGGAAAGAAAAAACAGACAGAAGCCATACTGCTTTCCCAACCATCGCCATGAATACCAAGTCGTGGCTTTGAAGTTTAGATGTGCAATGGAGGAAGATAGAGAGCCAGGGAGGAGCAAAACAAAATGGCTCCATCAACACACAAGTGCACATGTTCTTTTCCCCTACCCATCCATCGGCTTTTCATACTCCACATGAAAGCATTGATAGGCTCGCAAAATGGACCCTATCTGGAAGATGGGATTTTCACACACAAATGGGGGTAATTGTAAATCATTACTGAACCTGTCTTCAGCATGTGAAGAAACAGTGGAGGAAGGGGGGTGCGTGGTGCAGTACGTAACACAGGGGAGGTAGTTGCCATGTTAGCAGGCTGTCTGAAACTGTGATTTCTACGGTGCAAGCCCCGCTGGTCTCTCTTTTCCCCGCAACCCGCCAGAAAAAAATCTCCCTTTTATCCAAAGAGTCTGACTCCCTAGTTATCTGGGCATCCATTAGCAAATATGTTTTGGTTGAAACGAAGTCGCCTTCAAAGAAACGTCATTGTGTTTACAATCTTATTGTGGATAACTAAAAAATATATGGATCAAAAACATGTTTGAGCCCGTACAACAATGCAATGCAATGCAACTTCAAAGTGAAATGGTTCCATTAGGCAAGTTTGTCCTGAAAATTCACCCGGTGAAAAATCTCACACTGTGGTTTACTGGTGTCCACTACTGTGTCCACTTAAAGAGCTTGACCCCCAGAAATTGCCATGATGAAACAGCCTGTAACAATATGTTGCAAACAGGCTGTGAATAAAGGATTATTCCCAACCAGTGTGCGGAATACATTTATGAGGAGAGCATTACATGGCCAGTCAGAGCATAACACACACACACACACACACACGCACACACACACACACACACACACACACACACACACACACACACACACACACACACACACACACACACACACACACACACACACACACACACACACACACACACACACACACACACATATGCACATGTGAAACCGGGTGCTTTATACTATGTAAACACACTGTATGATATTTCAGCGCTGACACAAATCTCACACGTCAGGAGGCATTTGCAGAAATCGATTTTTTGGTGCAACCTTTTGCCTTTTTTGGAAAACCTATCTGGACACAAACACACACACTAGATAAGAAATTGGGCTCCACTACGATCGTGTGGTCTTTGCAGCCGCATCTCTCTGTGCCAGCTAACCCCCCTGTGGATGGACGGAGACCCACAGCCTCCTTCAGCGGACCTCAGAAACACTGACCTCGCCACATCCGCACCACCACTAATACTCCACCACCACATCACTAACACGACTCCACCACCACATCACTCACACACCACTAACACGACTCCACCACCACATCACTAACACGACTCCACCACCACATCACTAACATGTCTCCACCACCACATCACTAACATGTCTCCACCACCACATCACTAACACACCACCACCACCACATCACTAACACAGCACCACCACAGGACTAACACAGCTGCACCACCACCACCACAGCACTAAAACACCACCACCACCACAGCACTAACACACCACCACCACCAACCACAGGACCACCACACCACCACCACACCACCACCACACCACCACCACACCACCACCACATCACTAACACACCACCACCACCACATCACTAACACACCACCACCACCACAGCACTAACACACCACCACCACCAACCACAGGACCACCACACCACCACCACACCACCACCACACCACCACCACATCACTAACACACCACCACCACCACAGCACTAACACACCACCACCACAAGACTAACACACCACCACCACACCACAGGACTAACACACCACCACCACCACAGCACTAACACACCACCACCACACCACCACCACACCACCACCACAGGACTAACACACCACCACCACCACAGCACTAACACAGCACCACCACACCACCACCACACCACCACCACACCACCACCACACCACCACCACAGCACTAACACAGCACCACCACACCACCACCACACCACCACCACAGGACTAACACACCACCACAGCACCACCACACCACCACCACACCACCACCACAGGACTAACACACCACCACAGCACCACCACACCACCACCACACCACCACCACAGCACTAACACAGCACCACCACAGGACTAACACACCACCACCACAGCACCACCACACCACCACCACACCACCACCACAGCACTAACACAGCACCACCACAGGACCACCACACCACCACCACGGGACTAACACACCACCACCACACCACCACCACAGGACTAACACAGCGGCAGCAGC
>NC_137917.1:15345991-15368491 GCF_963457725.1 Sprattus sprattus | reverse complement strand
ACAAATATTGCCAGCATCATGTACCCTCTCTCTTTCACGGTCCTCCCTACCCACAATGCCACATGGATGTGAGAATTTACACGTTACAGGATAACATATTACCATATAAATTGAAAGGGACCTAATGCTCATGTTTAAGTGTGTAATGAGAGAGTTGGCTTTAATTAAGTTATGGCGGCATCTCACCCACAGTGAATTGTCACCTGACACGATCAAAAAAGCGACATAGTTATTTATTTGATATGATTAGTAATACTCATCTAGCCTTTGAAAGCTCAGATATCACCACTGTCAAATAACTGTCAGGTAACAACACGTTTGTAAAATCTAATTTTATGCTCAAGTGGTTCGGCTTCTGCAATTTATCGCAGCTTTCACTCTCTCTCTCTCTCTCTCTCTCTCTCTCTCTCTCTCGCCATCTTTCTCGGTCGCTTCCCTTCCGTCCCACTCTCTTTCCTTCAATCTCCCTCTCCCTACACCCCTCCTCTTCATCTCTCCTTCTCTACCTCTCTCTCCTCCAACCTCTCTCTCATTCAGGCCTTTTTGATCACATTATCATTCTCTCACACACACACACCGGATAATGTGACGGGGCAGGGGGCCGGTTGAGGTGGGGAGTGTGTGTGGGGTGGTGTCTTTTTAGTCTGCCTCCACATGAGGCCCACAGGCTTCGCTAGCCAAATCTTAATTAACAGCCCTGTAGTGAGGCTACAAAGGCTACTTTACCTTTTTATTAAAGATTTCTCTCGATACGACTCCCCTAGCCAAATTAAATGTGCTGAAACTACAGAAGTATGGTGAACAGGCGTTCGTCTTTTTTCAGACGGAGGTGTGTTCCTATATGTGTGTGTGTTTGGTGGGTTCTATGGGAGAAAAAGCTGCTATTTGAGCACTGCTAGTGTTGTGTGCGCAGGCTTTTTTATTCCACTGTGGGATATACAGATTGCATAGAAATAATGCTGGGAGCAAGGGAGTGGGCCTGCGCGACAGGGACACTGACTCACCGCCTGCCCGCAAAATTCCTACGCCAATTAACTTCAATATGTCTCATCTCCTGCTACACAATGCACCATGCATACAACCCACCCCTCTCTTCCCTTCTCCCACTACCAGCTCCTGCTCCACCTGACGGACTCGACTCCCCGACACAGCGTTCCGCACCCAGGCAAGCGCCCCGTTATCGTGGAGGCTGGGAGGCCCCCCTCCAATGCCAGGGCAGATTGCCCAGCCTCCGCAAGCCAAGCCTCTGCCAAGAAAACAAACAATGGTGGCCGGGGCCAAGAGCATACAGACCCGAATCAGAGCCACCGCTGCCCAATGGACTCTAATGCACTCTATTGTCCATGTGAAGTGACAGGGGCAGTCCACAGGCCCAATGGTTTCTTGGCATCGCTGGATAGCTGGCAAACAGCAGCAAAGGTAACTGACAATATGGAAGACAGGACTGATCTGAGGAAGGGTTTTAGCCGCTTATGTTAGCCCAAACGGATGTTGTGTTTCTGGCTTTGTTTTCTTTGTTAATTGACAAAAACATTGAACAAATACCAAAAAAAAAGTCAATGCCTCCTGAGCTCAACACTAAAACAAATTTCTGGTATACGCTCACCAGGCGGTCTCTTTTTTTCAGTTCAGTATCTCTCATTCAAAGGGATATGGCGCATTCACTCTCCAATCCCACCAAAAATCCATAGAAGAAATTTGTAACGAATGGGAGTAAATGGAATTTAGCATGACAAGTTAGCTTGCCCACTGCTCGCTGCCCCTATTGAGAATGCACAAAGGAATACATCCATCATTCGGGGGCTATTTCAGTATACTCTCTTTCTCCCTGGTACTCTGCGGATGCTGTGTTCCGCAGCCTGGCCCCTGTATTTTTCACCGATGGGCTGACATGTCTGGAAATGTTATTCGCGTTTACTTATTCATTCCTTCGACAAAGAAAAAGCTGAGCCACCGAAGTTAGTGCACATGATTATAGATGGCTTTGTTCAGAGTGGGAAGGACAGAGAGAGAGAGAGAGAGAGAGAGAGAAAGAGATAGACAATGTGTGTGTCTGAGAGAGAGAGAGAGGCCAAAAAGAAGAAAGAGATGAGAGAGATGCAGGTACATGGACTAGCATCGAAGTTTCAAAGACAGAGAGCGTCGGCTGGGGTGGGTACTATAATAAGTTAAATGATAGGCGCCCTCACGAAGACTTGAACGTAGCCTCTGCCACTTTCTTTGGCTGCCTTAACACTTAACATCATGTGACACACACACACACACACACACACACACACACACACACACACACACACACACACACACACACACACACACACACACACAAACAGACACTCTCCCCTGTATCCTCCACTAACATACAGCCAGGGACACCATAACCCAAGCAGTACAGAAACAGTGTGATGCCAGTGAGGAGGAGTCCAACAGCAGCTTTAGCAGCAGGTCTCCACTGACTCATCTGTGCCTGATTAGGGCACCTTTTTCATTCAGCTTACTTCTGTCTTTGTGTTTTAGATGACTGCTCAGGTTATGGATCTGGCTATCGACAGAAACATGTGAGGAACACTTTCGATTTGGACAAAAGTGTCAGCTAAATGCTATAACCATAAACCCAGAAGACATTTTGTCCAGTGGGGGAACGGGTGTAAGCGGCTGAGCCGAGAAGAGATGTATTTCAGTGGAGCCGAGATGTGATAAAGAGCCGGTTTCTGTGGCTCGGGGGCATCATTTTCATCAACACTACACGAAGAGACCTTTTAATTCCGGACTCTTCCAGCAGCAGTCCCTGCAGCCTGTATCATGTCCCCCAGCTCGTCCCCTGCCATGATGAAAATGGATCTCCAAAACAGAGATCACAAGGTTAGATACCCACAGCCGACTGCCAAGACTAAGGGCAGCATAATTGACATTGATTTTACACTTTAGGAAGCAATTAATATCTAGACTGAGTTAAGCGACGGAATAACGTTTCCAATTTTATGAGCCGAGAGGAGCCGAGGGGAGCAAGGGGAGGAGGCTGGGCATTGTTTACGAACTGCACTTGATTTGCTTCCTTTTGTCGGCCTGGACTGCGGCTTGTGTCCTTATTGCCAAACCTACTCCTATTCCTCCATACAATGTCTGTGTACGGCTCTTTCTAAACGCTGGAAAAACACAACCACGACGAGTAAACAATAGGGAAAATGTAATATGATATACTATCATATAATACAAACACAAATCTACTGAAGCTGATCTATTTTTCCACAAAAACTAATAGCTTTTCTACAATCAGCCAGTAATAAAGTTAAACAGCCACAAACAGAAAGAGATGAGACAATAAATAATCTGAAAGCCAACAGAAGAATATGCATGCAAAGCGAAGGAATAGGCAAGGCAAGTTTATTTATATGGCACATTTCATGCACAAAGGCAATTCAATGTGCTTTACAAAAGCATGGATTTCAAAAATGCTTTTAAATGTTTTGTTCCAGTTGCGTGCAGCATAATAGCTAAATACTGCTTCGCCATGTATAATTTGAACTCCGGGCTCTACCTGCTGACCTGAGTCCATTAATGTATGAGCCGTACTGCGGTAATATTCTTTAAACATATCATTTTGTAGTTACCTGAAGGCCAGTGTAAAGACTGTAGAACTGGAGTAATGTGCTATGTTCTCTCGGTCCTGGATAGAATTCTAGCAGCAGCATTTTGAATGTGCTGCAGCTGTTTAATGGTCTTTTTGGGCAGACCAGTTAAGTGACCATTAGACTAGTCCACCCTACTGGAAATAAAAGCATGGATGAGCTTTTCTTGGTCTTTTTGGGACACCACTCCCTTGATTCTGGCTATATTTTAAGACAATAGAAGGCATTTTCAGTGCTTTTCTTTGGTGCTTTGATGTAGCTGGTGAAGGTGAAATCTGAGTATATTAGAACACCAACATTTTGGACATGGTCTCTGGTTTTTAGAGCCAAAAAAAAAGCGCTGTCTACTAATACTAATTATCTTCTTTGTGTTGCCAAACACAATCATCTTTCTGTGTTTCTGTTCTCAAAACTCTATTTTGTCTTTGTGTAATTGAAGAACATTTGGGCTCATCCAATTATCTATTTGCTCTAAACATTGACACTGGTGAAGTCGTTGGCCTGATTGTTATTTCCCGAAACAACCACTTGGTTAAAAACAAGTGAGTTGAGACAGGTCTATAGTTGTTTAACATGGAGACATCGCAAATTCTGCAAATCAGTTGTTACAGAGTTAAAATAGTCTAATAATGTGTTGAGACCACATGCCGATGGTCAAGATGCTGAACTGTTGCCTTTATAGTTTTTTGGGCAGTTGTATTAAATTGTGACATGATTATCAAGTTGTTTCTTGGTGGTTGTAGAGACTGCATAGTTTCATTGTTTGACTGTGAGGTGTTGGTGGACTGTCTAATAGTTTAGATCTTTTTTTTTTTTTCACACAAAAAGCAAGAAAATTCATTACATTTCTGTGTGGAAAGGAGTTTTGGGGCTATATGTTTTGGGAGTTTGTAAGCTTGTCAACCATGACAAATAGAGTGTATGTATTGTTGATGTTCCTGTCAATCATCTCAAAAGAAATGTAGCTGTCTAGGACAGTATGACTCATAGTTAAAACTACAAAGGCTTTGTTTCAGTCAGAGTGGATTTGAAGTTTAGTTTGTGTTTCAGAGCTCACTCCTACTCTGCACATGGAGGCAGAGACACCACCCCAGCATGACCAACAGCTCTGTTCTTCCAACAGAGTGGCTTAAGCAATGACAGAGCCCTGAGCTCCGGGAGACTAGGTCAGTCTGTTTTCAAGGTGCTTGCGGACAACCCTAAAAATAAAACTGACCCACTTATTGCAGGAGTGACCACTCATATGCAAAGTTAATGCAGACAAATGAGAAGGTGGGGGTGGTGTGTGTGTGTGTGTGTGTGTGTGTGTGTGTGTATGGTTAGGGGGGGGGGGGGGGGGGGGGGATCACTTGGGACACCTTCGGCTAATTTCTGGGACAGGAGGCACTAAAATGGAAATTGACTAGCGCTCCTGTCGGGCCCCTTTCTGCCTAGCCTGGAACAAAACCAATCATGAGAGTTTGACTTTGCCTCTGCCTCTTTTACCTCTACCCAATTTTCTGGGCGCGGTGATGGCGGGGAGAAAATTGCTCTGCTCTTGCTCCTCACTTGAAAAACACTTTGAATCACCTGTGCTTTTTCATCTCATGAAAATGTAGTCTTGGAAACAAACATGGCATTCGAGGAGGCCGAGTTTGACAAAGACAGGTTGATCGGTTTGGTTACTTTTTTTTATTATTAATACTTCATGCAATGATGAAAACACTTTGAGGTGACCGCACTTGTATGGAAAAGTATCTTAGATAAAAACAGGACAAGTGACCACGTGGGATAATTTGCATGAATGTGTGAACACCCAGAGTTCATCTAACATTGGTTTGGAGATTTAAAGTTCACCTAATGTTAAGCAAGAAATGTATGCCTAATTTGTGTACAGGCTTAGAAACTTAAATGTGGTTTATAAATGAACATGCTTATCGTTACAGGGTTAAATAGCGGCATGCGTGTATTATCGGCTACGTTCACGTTGTCATGTTATCTATTACTGTATTACACTTAGCATATCGATTGTTTAACAAACTGGCCGATAATTGACTTAGCTATGCTAGTTGGGATACGTTCTCTTGTTACTGTGGTTACGTTCAGAAAGATATGCTCTTCCTCTTTGTCGATGAGTTGGTATAAATACAGCATACATTTTGGTTAACAGTTCCTCTCTCTTATAAGCAACGTGAGGACTAAAGAATACATGTGGTTCATTGTTTTGTGAAGTCCAACCCAAGCCAAACTTTCCAAAGAATAGATTGTTTCTGCTTATTAAAGGCTTGTTAGACTGAGCATATGACTTGAATGGGTTTTGTGTAGCTAACAGAATGCAAAAGAGTTCTGATAAAGGATGAGTTTGGGCTCAATAGACTTGGGATTGGCTCTGATGATGATTCTGGGGAATGCCACCCTCGGCCATGAATAAAGATGGAACCTGTGCTCACTGCTGCACGTTTGACTGGTCTTTAAGTTCAGCAAAGGCAGATTGATTGCTTCTTCTTCTTGTTTTTATTCTACTATAATGGAAACACCTGTTCTGTTCATTGCATGAAATAGAACATCAGAAACAGTAGAACTAAACATTGAAGGTTTGCCAAGGACAGGTTGTTTCGGTATTTTTTTTCCTTTTATAGTATTATGTGGTTCCAAGACAGAGCTCTACTCAGAAAGGTTCTCATAAATACCCACATAATAAATGTATGCGTTCTGTATGATATCGCTAGGAAACACAAGCTTAAAAGTGAAGAGTAAAGGTAAAGATCGCGGGAGAATCACAGAGAGATCTCTGCTTTTATTTTATCTTCACATCCATCCTCTCATCACTCACACAAATATAAAATATTCCCCTTCATCAAAATGCACTTTCTTTAACCCAGAGTGAATGGGTGCACAAACGACAAGGAAATAAACCCATTATGGCACATTTTAGTTTTTTTTAAAAAGGAACCAGTTAATGGACATCAAATACAGTTAAGAGTCAGAGATGAGTAAGAGCACAATGGGTTTATGCGTACATGCAGCGCAATATTTCACATTGTTGTGTTGTGTGTTTAAAAAACACAGGCCATTCAAAACTGATATAATTGTCTTTGCTGAAGCTGCACACACACACACACACACATACACACACCCACCCACACACACCCAGTACTTGTGCAGGGCTGATAATACGAGTACTGAGACATAAACATGCTGACAAAATGTTGAATTCAAGCTCTTAGACACGAATGGCATATTAACCTGCTGAGATATGTACTTGGAAACATTTTATGTCAAGAGAACCATGTAATGAGCAAAGAAAATATCCCTGTATGAAGAAAACCTCTAGCGAAAAACGAAATGAATGATGCTAATTGTTGGGAACGAGCGAGAAACAGCAGCGGCGTGTAAGTGTATATGTTTGTGTATGTGAATTTGAATATGCACATCCACATAAGGGTGGTCAGCGCTGGGCATGTATGTCTCTCTGTTAATCAGTCCACTCAGGGCCACATGAGGACTCACATAATCACACTCTTGTCTGTAAATTATGCATGCAAAGATTACTGTACATTTAAATGGTTTAGATGCTGTAAGTTATGCATGCATATATTACGGCACTTTTAGATGGCGTTCTAGCAGGGGACCATTATTCTGAGAGACTGGCTCATTATTCCTGACCACTTTGCACCATTCTCTCAAATATGACACAGAGCGTAGAGCACAAGACGGGTTATTTTACATGACAGACATGCATTCAATATCATAATTTGGCCTGCTACATATATATTTACCATGACGAACACATTCAATATCATAATTTGGCTTGCTATATATATATATGTAAAAACCCTTTCAGTGATTCTTAGGAGGGTGAAAATTGCCATGTAAGACGCATGACTAATACCACCAATGCACACACAGTACTGCTGTGAACATCAATCTGTAGGGTTATCAATGAAAAATACTCCCACCCCCCATCTTTTATCCAGCGTAGGCTAGTAACTTTATCACAGCATAATCAGACAACATACCACAACAACCATGCTCTAGTTATAGTCTATATGTACATTACATTATTTTACATATGCAGCTTCTTTGGAAACTAATCCATGGACTGTCTCCCTAGCAATGTGTGCTAAGTACTGAAGGCCTGAGATATCTAGTGGTTTCATCGACTTGCCAAACACAAAGTGGGGTCATGCTACACAATGTCTACCCATGTTAGGAATGTGTAGCCCATTTGAAGTAGTAATCTCTCTGCGTCTCTGCCTCTGATCCACATAATCCAGCCATAAATTAAACCACAGAGAGATAGGAGAGGAAATAAGCGACGCCACGAAAAGGAATTGGCCACAAATAAAATGTAAAAAAAATCCTACGAAAGAAAAAAAAATCGACTTCTATTTGTTTTCAATTCAAATGTTTGGCCTTGTCATCTTGCCATCATTGATTAAGGTACCATTTTTAAATAGGATTGAGTTATATTGTTAGCTGGACAATGTTTCTCTTTTAAGGTCAGGTAAGCTGTAAGTACATTCATATTAGTACTCCACACTGACCCTTCCTTGACTCTGTGTGTGTGTGTGTGTGTGTGTGTGTGTGTGTGTGTGTGTGTGTGTGTGTGTGTGTGTGTGTGTGTGTGTGTGTGTGTGTGAGTGTGTGTGTGTGAGTGCATGAGAGAGAGAGACACTTAGGGCGGAGGGGGGGGGGGGGGGGGTGGGGGGGTCACCATTTAGGGGACCTGCCTGAAGCACTAAGCGCTCTTATAAAACAGAAACTCATTATATTCCGATCTCTTCCCCTCCCTTTCTCTACCCCCTCCTTCATATTCATGCTAACGAACTGCTTTCATTTGTCAGTTTCATGTGTCGTCTCAGGCATAATTTCAGGGGGAAATATGACGTGGCCACCGTCACATGCTTCAGCTGCTGGTGTGCTCTGACACATACACTCACGCACTCACACACACACACACACACACACACACACACACACACACACACACACACACACACACTTTTTTCATTGTTTTCAGTTGTTTTGTCTTCCTTAGCTTTACAGGCTTTATCTGTTCTCCAGCTGGAACATGGCAGGTGATATCCATTTCATTTTACAAACATTGTCAACCCAGAGCTACAAACACACCTTCTTAGGTTCCCATAGCTACCCCATGTGTGTGTGTCTGTGTGAGTGTGTGTGTGTGTGTGTTATTTTGTGTGTGTGTGTGTGTGTGTGTGTGTGTGTGTGTGTCTGTATGAGTATGTGTGTGTGTGTTATTGTGTGTGTGGGTGTGTGTGTGGAAGGGGGGGCCGCAAAGGTAGTTTCCCCTCTTAACGCCATATGAATGTATCCCCTCCTGTACTCGCTCACGTTCTCGTGTCTTTCTTTTTTTTCCTTCCGGTCTTTTTTCTCCTCGTTGCACGTTTCCTCCGAGGGGTGGTCATGGTCGTTGCACAGCATAAATTGTTCACTCTGTTTTCTCTGATCTCTGATATGGCAGCGGCCCCCATCTCACTCCCACCACCCCACGCCACCACCCCACCACCCCCCCTCTCTCTGTCTGACAGCCCTGAAAGTGTGACGGCTGACAGGCCAAGGCGCCGCTTTGTGTAGGCTAAATAACAGCCGTGCTCGAGAGCCTCTCCATATTGTGGACAGTGTATTTGAGCCGCCTGGAGGTGTGTAACATCTCCCTTCCTCCAGACGGGGTCTGTGGGAGGGGGATCATATTAAAGCAGAGTGCATCTGTCATGGCGTTCCTCCATCAGGTGAAACAAGAGAGGGCTGGAACAACACACCTGAGGAAGAGTTTTCCCAGCTGAATGCCAGGGGGTCAGAGGCTTCTGGTTAAGAGGCTCTAATAGTTTATTTTTTCTTGTGTAGGACATAATTCAATTTCATAACATCAATTTCCAAGGTTTGTAAAGCTTGGTTAAACAAAGTAAATGGGTGGACATTGTTGTTGTTATTACAGGGGTGACAGGTCACCAGACTTCAGAGAATGTTATCTCTGTGCCTGTGTGTGTGTGTGTGTGTGTGTGTGTGTGTGTGTGTGTGTGTGTGTGTGTGTGTGTGTGTGTGTGTGTGTGTGTGTGTGTGTGTGTGTGTGTGTGTGTGTGTGTGTGTGTGTGTGTGTGTGTGTGTGTGTGTGTGTGTGTGTGCATTTCAAAAGCATTACAGTGATTCAGACACACTTCACTGCCATGAAAAAAAAAATACATTAGAAGGCTTCACAAATCCAAATAGCACATGTAGCAGAGCCCCTTAGTTCAACCTGCCACTGCAATAATCCCTTTAAAGTTGTCACAGAATCACAATTTACCTTTATATTCACTGTCACTCTACTATTTGTATTCCCCCAATAAAAACTATGGCACTACTATGTTATACCAATCAGTATAGGAAAAGCAAATGCTCGATGAGAGTGGACGTCTGTATACGAATAAAAGAATGTGAGGTTCATTTTACGCTGAAGCTACAGCCATAAACATAAACAGAGACGATGAAAATGGTATACTGAAATAATCTCATTCACAATCTCACTTATAAAAAATGCAACACATTTGGAAGTGCAGACCAGTGGGACATGAAAATTACTTGTGTCCTGGCACATGTGAGAACTAGAAGAGTGGAAGAATATCTTGGCTGTCTGAGGCATGCTGGTGATCATTATCATCCATAGGCAGTTCTATCACAACTACTTTGAAAAGAAAAATAATTGCGTACCAAATTACCTGGTAAGCTATCACTTAATTCCCCTTGTCACAATGAATGAGGATTAATTTGCAGGGGGAAAATATTAAGAGGTGAATAATTGAACAGCCTGTCTCTCATGCCAAATGAGTTTGGGGATTGATGGTGCGCGTGGGGTGTGTGTGTGATCGCGGGGGCCAGCGCGCTGTGACTCACCGGCCCAACGCACACAAAAGGGACCGTGCGTGCCACTTGTCAAACTCGTGTCACCCTGTCTGCCATGTCTCCCTCCGTCCAGTAATTAAGATGGGTGACATCCAAGGACGCTATCGGATAACACCCCCATGCCGCCATCACACTCGGCGTCTTAATCAGAATGAGTTATTCCTCTATCCACCCCCCCAAACACACACACACACACACACACACACACACACACTGTCCCCATGCTGGTGTCACATGAGGCCTTGCTATACCTTCACGCAGCAGTGCACCGTCGGGAGCAGATCAGCGCGCCGACACGACACAGAGACGGACCTGGTGGCCCTGTTTCTGTCTATGGCAGCTAGTCATTAGCATTAGCACACACTAGTCTTAACACATGGTGTACTCAAAACCTTTCTGATACAGAGAGAAAGAGAGAGAGATAGAGAGAAAGAGGGAGGGAGAGAGAGGGAAGGAGAGAGAGAGTGAGATAGAGAGATAGATAGGGAGGGAGAGACAGAGAGGGACAGAGACCAACTGAGAGAGATAAAGAATGAGGAAAGAGAGTGAGAATGAGAGAGAGAGAGAGCAAGAGAGAGAGAGAGAGAGAGAGAGAGAAAGAGACTCTAGTTGTCAATGCCATGCACAGACGGGGGCCAGCGAAGAGAAAT
Organism: Sprattus sprattus; assembly: GCF_963457725.1. Classification (NCBI taxonomy): domain Eukaryota; kingdom Metazoa; phylum Chordata; class Actinopteri; order Clupeiformes; family Clupeidae; genus Sprattus; species Sprattus sprattus. Next base: position 15,357,327 of record NC_137917.1, on the reverse strand, counting down.
GATTATGTTTTTAGCCCTGTGTCAACATATGGAGGTGCAAAGGGGAGGAGTGTGGCGGAAGAAATGGCCCTCTCTGAGTCTAAATAGAGAGCGGGAACACACTGAGAGCAGAGGACAGGTGTGTGGACGTTCCATTTACAATTCCAACCACCTGGAAAATCGCTGCCAGCAAAATGGCCTATAATTCTGAATGAATAGGTCCGCCCAGTTACAGCCATTGATTTACAGGAAGATTTGTATGCATTACTTTGTCCCCCCTCGATTTTCTCTTTCAAATTGGGCTGTGGGAGGGCAACTACTTATTTTTTTCCCTTTCTGAAGGATCCTAAACAGAGAATTTTTTAAGACTCCGTGTATTTCGACACCCCCAACCATCGATTCATTAATTGGGGTCTGTATAAGGGGGAGTCTCAGCAGCTGGGTATTAAAGAGGCGATTACACTGATAGTAGTATTGCAGGAGTTTCTGTTGTTTCTAAAGGTTCAACAGCAGACTGGTCGCAGCCACACCTGCTCCTGAAGCAAGATGCTCACCACAATTCAGGGCATTTTGGCTACTCAAAGCATTTTTACAGGGGTGGGACTTCCAGGAATGGCAATAAAGCCATTGACAACCAGCATCACCTGGCAACAACCGGATAGTTAACATACAGATGCTGGCACTGCTCATGCGTAGCGTAGCACTGTGCTGTGCCCCCTGTCGCTCCGTGATGCCAGCGTGATCACCGCCTAAGGCAGGCATTCCCCCCATCCTCTTTACTTACCTCAATGCAGAGCTTCTCTGCATCCAGGGGACTTCCTGGATACCGTCCTCCTGTGCATTTAAACACAGGTCTCCGGTCAAACACCCCTCTTTTCACTGTGGCAAATCAGGGAAAAGAGCCAGGCCTGGGGACTCCCAGAGGAGCACGACCTCCAATGAAACAAAGGCAATCTCCCAGCGTGCTTTACCCTACGGGTAGGGGGGGGGTCCCCTGCTCACTCACACAGACCCATCGCAACACTCTCCCATCACAACAACTGCTATAACAACCTCTCCCACAGGAGAGAAAGGGGGAGGGAGGTAGGAGGGGGGGAGAGGGAGAGTGAGAGAGGGAGAGAGGGAGAGAGAAAGAGAGCAGGAGAGAGAGGGAGAGGGAGGGAGAGCAGGAGAGAGAGGGAGAGGGAGGGAGAGAGGGGGGAGAGTGAGAGAGCAGGAGAGAGGGAGAGTGAGAGAGAGCAGGAGAGAGAAAGAGAGGGAGGGAGATAGAGCAGGAGAGAGAGAGAGAGAGAGAGAGATTCTCCACTTGCCAATCTTTACTTGAGGCACAGCAGAGCGCCGCAGACAAACAACCATACTGCCATCTTACTGACTCATTATTTGTTATGAAGAGGAGAACTGATCAAATGCCAGCGAACAAATAAGGTTATATAGAATCTCTCATTTCACTTTTTTTTTCCAGAAAAACTGAAGAAAGAGTCTTCAAAATGTCCTCTGCAACTTCTGACCATCTGGCCTGCTACTAGTTTAATAACGTTTGTAGACTTTGGTGTAGTCCATCTGTTGTATCAAAGCAAATCTTTTGAGAGAAAAATCTGTGTAATTTAATGTTGGCACGGATATTCTCACAGGAGAAGGCGCAGGAGATGAAGTCTCAGCATAGTTGCAGACTTTGCTGTTCCAGAGAGAGAGAGGGAGAAAAAAAAAACCTGCAACAGTGATCTTAAAAGAAACAAAAGTATTTCAAAAACAAGGCAGTTTCTCACGGTAATGAACTTGTCACTTCTGAAGCTTTGGAGTTGTGGTGTGTGTCATTGCGGTTATTATTCCATTCAGCTCAGTGACTGCTTTCCGTTCCCTCAACTGATTTCTCAAATGCCATGCCAGGCCTCTTGTTTTGCACAAAATACATATTTTCTCTGCACTCCCCCTAGACCTGAGCTATTGTATTGGCCCTTGTTTAAAACAAATAATCCCTTCGAGTTAGAAGCACAGCAGTGTATTGCAGCTTATGGTAAACAAGAGAAATGCAGGCAGAATCCTTGCCTTGTCTTTCATAGGAGATGAAATGAATAGTTTATGGCACACAGTTTTAGACTTGGTGGGATTTCAAGCTTTGGAGCAAAGTTATAGTCTGTGGTAGAGCTTATACACAGCATTAGCTTCTGGAAGAGTTTGTGTACATAATTATTCTGTGGTTGGATTTGCGGCCGTGCAGAGGAACAGAGAACGTTAAAAGTCCTGGGAATCAGGTTTATGGTAAGTTTGTCATTTGCTGATTTGTGTTGATCTGCAGTAAAAAAAAAAAAAAAAAAAAAAACATTTATCTTTATATAAACAGCATATCCATTAAATTAGGGAGGGTAAAGGCAAAAATGATGCAGTTAATCCATGAAATATGAATTGCCCACCCACAAGTTCCAGAAAATGCAGGTGAAATATTCCTTGAAACACATTAACGCAACAAATATTGCAAAACAACAGATGACTGCTGTTTTCTAAAATACACTTAAACTGTTTAAAATAGGACAGGGCACCCGTGAAAACCCTGCTATTTCTGCGTGCATGCTGTCGAGAACCAACCACTGATGAACCCCACTGACATGTTTTGACCTCACAGTTTTCTCCACACCTTGTGCTGTTTATCCCTTTTAAGCTACGTCAGGAATTGAGGTCGGTTTGTAACAAGCTCCAATGGGTGTCTTAAGCCCAGGGTAAGGTGTGAGTGTGTTCACCTGATAAACAGCCGAACAGAGCAACAAATGGAGAAAGAAAAGGAGTCACAAACAAAACTCAATTTTTTCCCCTTACAATTGTCTTTGTGTTGATGATACCTTAACCACAAATGGACCACCAACTAAATTCAGTCAAAGCTATGAAGGACCAGAAAGGGTCAAGTTATAATTGTGTTCTGTAAAATGTGATCCTTTCATATCAGTGTGAGAGTTATGTGTGATCCCAGTTTAGAATAAACCCCCCCTGCTGCCTCCGTACATACACACACACTTCCCCAAAACTCTGACTGCTTAATGAAGATTTAAGTGACATCAAATGGGAAAAGCCAATATCAATATCTTATTAGTAATTCCTGACATTACCAAAACTGTAGACGGTGTGCAGTAAGCGTGCAGCTAAAAGCTAAAATAAATCAATCATGTTGTTGTGCTATTCTTAAACATCCCTGAAACACTCCACACCACACCGGCTTACATACCTGACGACTGGGATAAAAAGATGCCAGTTTGTCACCTTCTCTGTTGACTGTAGTTGGTGTCACTCGACAACAAATACACACAAATGAAACAGGGCACTTCAGACCTTTTTAGAACATCATCGACTGTCACAAAGAAAGACGTTCCCAACCCCGTAGCTCTTTCATCTCTTCACAGACAAATTCCGAGCTTTCGGGGCCTCGCCGACATAATAAAGTAACAGCTTTCAAAGCGGTTCAGCAGTTTGGACTAAATCCGTCAGTCACAGCACAGCTTGGAGGCACACCACACAATCTGTCCTATAATATGAGTTCCACACTGATATGCATACCACACGTTCAGCAGAGAGATATTATGCTGCGGTTCATCATGGAGCCATTTTCTTTCCCCTGGTACAGAGAACACTCTTAACAGCTTCTCTGTAGGGGTTAGCCTCTTGAGAAGGTAAGAGCAATATAATCTTCCCTCAGTCGCACATAAAATGCATATTCCGACGCAGAGGGGGTGGGGTTGATGTATGGACTTCAAATCACTTCCACAAGTTAAGTCTTTTTTAATTTTTTTTTCATTTTCAATTTCTCACCTCAAGCACTCTGCTTCATCTGCCGACACTACAACATGCGTAATTCCTGTCAACCAACGTTAAAGCCAGTAAAGAAGTCTTCCCGAAATAAACAAAGACACTGGCAAATTGGACTATTCCAGGGACCAGTGGGTCTACATGGCTCGATCCACACATCAATCTGTTCCTGATTTCCGTGGATAGGGAGGAGGAGGCCAGGTTGAGTGGTGGCTGTGGTGGTGATGGGGGGAATAAATTAATGGAAATGTACCATCTGTACCAGAGAAGGGCTTCCCAGCACTCCAGAGACAAAGCCCCCCCCCGCCCGCCCCCATCACAGGGGCAGCTGAGGGGCAGGTGAAATGGCTCCCTGCCCGCTGCATGGCCCCCTCTCTCATTCTACCATCTCCATCAAGAGAGGAAGCAGCCCACAGGCGCTGACCGCTGGTGGACGTCTGGATGGTTTGGAACTGGGTTTGGCCTGCGCCAACATCAAAGGGGTAGAGAGTGATGAACTCATTTCCGTAATGTTCTTGCGAGGCAGGTCAAGCTATAATTAACCATTCTAAAGAGACGAGAGACGCAGAGGGGGAGGAGGAAATAGAGGCTGGGAACAATGAGGCAGAGGCACAATGATGCAGAGGAACCATGCCAACCACTGTGTGGTAGGAGACTATGGGACTGTGCAGTCACAGGCGACTTAAATCTCTCTCTCTCTCTCTCTCTCGCTCTCTCTTGCTCTCTCTCTCTCTCTCCCTCACCCTCTCTATGTCTATCTTACTCTTTGTCTTCTTTTCTCTAAAACCTGTTTTCTACCTGTCAAAGAGCTCTACTGTGTTTCCCAGCACCATCTCTCTCTCTCTCTCTCTCTCTCTCTCTCAGTCCTGGTCTCTCTCTCTCTCTCTCTCTCTCCCTCCGTCCCTCACCCTCTCTATGTCTATCTCACTCTCTTTTCTCTAAAACTTGTTTTCTACCTGTCAAAGCACTCTACTGTGTTTCCCTGCACCCTCTCTCTCTCTTCCTCTCTCTGGGTTGCTGAATCACCATCTCAGGCCCCCTCCTGCAGTTTGTCAGGTGCCAGGCACGGCTGTAACATGCCGCTGCATTAGTGAGCATCTCAGGAGCGAGCTCTGTTGCCTGCTGTCACCGCGCTCCTCTCCCCACAGGAGGAAAAATGTAGAACAAAAACAATAAGAAAAGAAAGACAGTGAGAGAAACAGAGGAAAGGGAAAGTAAGAGCTGTCAGCAAGCAGGTGGAGCTGAATTTCTTGCAATTGTGCCACACGTTTGCATACAGTGTGTGTGTGTGTGTGTGTGTAAGAGAGAGAGAGAGAGGCTAAACCACCAGTATGGGGAGGGCGATTTTAACAGCAAATCCAGTAAAATGGTAACGTAAAATAAATTCTCAGTGAAAACCCCTCTCCTTTCCTCCTCAAAACCCTCCTCTGCTCCTCTCGCTCCTTCTCTCCGCCTCAAATCGTTCTCCTCTCCTCCCCTCTCCTTCTCATGCGTCTGCTCCTCTGTCTCCTCTACACTCGTCTCCTCCCCACACCATCCTCCTTTCCTCTAATCTCAGTCTTCTCCTCCTCTCTCTCGCCCTTTTTTATCCTCTCCTCTCATGCCCCCCCCTTTCTTTCATCTACTCTCCTCTCATCCTTATCCCTCTGCTCCTTTCTCCTTCTCTCTCATACCATTCTCCCCCTCTCTCTCCTCTTCTCCTCCCTCTCTCTCCCTCTACTCTTCCCCTCCCTCTCCCCTTCTCCTCCTTTCTCCCTCTCCCTCTCCTCTTCTCCTCCCTCTCTCTCCCTCTACTCTTCTCCTCCCTCCCCTCTTCTCCTCCTTTTCTCTCTCTCTCTCTCTCTCTCTCTCTCTCTCTCTCTCTCTCTCTTTCTGGGTGGAAAGGGTGCTCTGCGGCGGCAGGGCCTGTGAGGCAGAGCTGAGTTAATCTGTTTTCTGCATCGGCGACTCGCAACAAGTCCACTCTCTTTTTTCATTAAGTGTGTAAGGCTGTGTGTGTGTGTGTGTGTGTGTGTGTGTGTGTGTGTGTAGCCTGCCACACCACCACATCAGAAGCGAGGGAAAGGGAGAGAGGGAAAGACACACACAGGAGTTGACAGGTTATGCAGTGAAGCACACACATTTGCAGTGTGCACAGCAAACCACTGACCACTTGATACATGCAACCACAAACATGTATACACAGACAAACACACATACACACAAAGCATATGTTGACAGTACACACATAGATGAACAAATCATACAATAGCCATACTAATGCACAACACACACATAACCACACACACACTTATCCACAGAAGTGCATGTTTTGACACACGGATGCACTTGCACGCCAAGATACAAGGCCCATAAAATGTTCAGTCAATAACCTTTTCTCTGGCAGCACACTGTATGGTATTTAAGCACTGACACACGACCCCACGCACAGTCACACAAATGCCAGCGTCTCAGGAGACATTCGCACAAATCAATTCTTTGTGAAACCTTTTGTCTATTGTGAGTCAGGAACAATCTGTCTGGAGACACACACTCACACACTCACATACACACACACACACACACACACACACACTCACATACACACACACACACACACACAAACACTCACACGCACATACACTCACACACACACAAGCCCAAACCACACAAGGAGCGTGTGCCGGGCCACCCGGTTACCTCAGTAACAATGCCATTGTTTTTTCCGCTCTCTATCTCTCTTTCTCCTTCTCTCATCGGAGTGAGAGGATGATCAGTATCGCCACAAACATATTTTTCTTTTTTTTATCTGCCTGTCTTTGTCTTTCTCTCTCTCCCTCTTCCACCCTCTCTTTCGCTCCCTCCCTCCCTCTTTCTCTCTCTCTCTCTCCCCTCTCTCATTCACATCCACCTGTCCCCATCTGTCGGTCCTCTCTACCGGGGGCTAATTATCCTAATCTGGAAGAATCCGGGATGCAGGCTGGTGGCGCTTTCTCCTACCTCCCTAGGTACCGGAGTTTTGCCTCCCGGTTAGACGTGGGAAATTAATTACCGATCAGCCGGCTGCTGATGGGAGTGGGAAGTACATTGCTGGCACAGCCCGTCTCTCTGCCAGGCTACGCCAGAGTTGGTTCGGGCCGTTCCCCATGAGCCGGAACGAGGGTCCGTGGCAGAGTTGACTGCGTGGGCAGAGAGGGCCTTAGTGTTCCAGAGAGATACCCTCCCTACCTATCAATCCCTTAAGCCTGGGTGATGATTGCAGTCTGTGCCGGGGATTTCAAGCGGGTCTGAAACGGAGAACTGACACACTTGAATGCAGCAGTCGATTTCAGAAGCCTATGTGAGTGTGAGTGAGAGTGTGTGTGCATGCGGGTGTGTGTGTGTTAGTGTATGTGTGTGTGTGTGTGTGTGTGTGTGTGTGTGTGTGTGTGTGTGGGTGTGTGCTGTTTTCTATCATTCGTGAAACAAACTTGGGGAACCCTAGTTTTCAGACTGGAATGGGCTTTGCTCATCGATAAACCCCTCTGGTTTAGGCGCAGGGGAGAAAAATCAACCCTATTTAATTACCACAGGTTTATTTACCAATCGAAAGAGCAGAGGGAGGAGGGAATACGCTCAGGATGAGGCTGCTAGCCGGGCCGGTGCTCTGAGCCGTAAAACGAGCTCCGACTCGAGCCAAACGAGCCACACAAGCACGCTCCTCCCTCTCAAAGACGGCTCCGACAGGGACAGATAGGACTGGGAAATAAAGAACATTTCGGACCCACTTTACTTAAGTGGCTTTACTGGCCTTAGATATAGCATACTTAAACAATTAGTAAAGAGTTAAAGAACCCTCTGTTTATGATATATAATCCTAAGTATACTTTTATAGGAGATGTGTTGCAATAATGAAATGAATGTTAAGTGCACAATCCCTGAGGCTACCTAAAATAGATCATTTCACTGCTTGATCGCGTCATTGTGAGAATCTAACGCTGAACAACAAGAAGAGAGACTGGATCTGTTTGTTCCGACTCTCTTTCTTTGCCTTGTTGTTTTCTTTTTTTCTCTTAAGTGATCTACCAAAGCACAACACAGGAAAACAGAATGACATTCTATATCCCTTCCACTTTAAAGTGTACACCTGCTTGAACTGCCTGCAACAAAAAGGCCCCTCTCTTGGCTCCCACATATCAACTCAAACGCTGAGACCAATTTAGCCGCCGTCTGTAAGACCTCCAGCTGCAGGGGACTGGACTGTCGGGCCTACCACCGCACCACATATCGTCTCGCCGGATAAACCCCTCCTCTTCTCATCACCCCCCCTGGTGTGTGTGTGCGTGCGTGTGCGTGTGTGTGCGTGTGTTTGTGTGTGTCTGGGGCCTGTCAAAGTCCGGCATCTCAAACCCATTCGGAATAGGAGCAGGCAGCCTCCCGGTGGTGCAATTAACCCCGCACCGTGGCTCCTTGCTCCCCCTTTGGCAGTGCGGAGCGGAAGAAGCGTGCAGCAGACTGCTGGAGCCCCACCTCCTCGCCTCATCTCGTGCCGTGGCCCTCGTGTGGCCCTGGGATAATCCCCCACATCTTCCGGCGAGGCCAGTCACCAGAACAGACAGCCCAGGCCCTGACTGCTAAAGGCTACTGTCACACAATGAAGAGGGACCGGCTGGTGGAGGGGGAAAACACTGTTGTGTCAAGCAAGATCTTTGGATATATACGTATATGTCAGAATATCTGGATATACTGTATATTAGGGCTGTAACGATATTGGATCGAACCGAGGAATCGCGACACTCTGGGCCACGAACCTGCATCGCGTTGCGAGGAGGCAGAACCGCGACATGCCCTCAGCGGTCACTTGATACAAAAAGTTTGGTTCGCTAGTAAAGGCGGCTGCTTGCTTCAGCGTTGGGGTTAATTGTTGCGCAAAATTTACTCAGTGCAGTTCATGCTCCCAAAGGTTGCGCGTGTTGTCATGAGCCTGCCATTTGCTTGGCAGATAGAAAGCTGTTTCCCTAACAGAAAGTCTGAAGCTTGAAGTTCTTTTCAAACCTTTGCTTGGGTAGCACTGCTAAACTGAGCAGACATGCAGATTACATTTTAGTAATCTCATCATGTAACATTCGTTTTCTAAAAACAATCACATAGTATTGCATGTTTTACTGTGGTAGAAAATATGTTAGCTTAATGCTAACGTATATGGGAAATCCTATAGAGTCCGCGCTTGGTATTAGCATCAATTAATTCACGTTAATGTTTTTGTATGAGCCTGACATTTGCTCTGCAGATAGATAACAGGTTCCGAAGTTTGTTGAATGTTTTTCAACAGCATTGCTTTGAGTAATAAAAACCTCAATATTTGGTTATAAATTGTTTCTTCATTTTTTTATAGCTCATACTTATTCTAATGTGAATTAGAAAATATATTTTAAAAATCGCGAGGTAAAAAAAAAAATAATAATAATAATAATAATATCGTGGGGTGTATCGAACCGTGGGTCAAGAATCGTGATACGAATCGAATCGTGAGGTAGGTGTATCGTTACAGCCCTACTGTATATATATATATATTTGGGATTTATTTTTAGATAATGACCGCCGGACAATACATTATCCCTTACATTTAAACACACACACTATATGGAACATTTGTATTTTGCTGTTGTGAGGGCAAACACATACATAAATGTCTTCTCTGTGATTGTCCTGACTTTTGCCTTCTCTTGATCATTAGTGCTTCATCCCTTACATGTGTCCTCTGTCTCTCTCTCTCTATCTCTTCATCCTCTCTACTCTCTATTTTCTCCTTTCCATCAGATATGAGGAGCTGAACGCTGAGCATGTGACACCAGACTTTGAACTCAGAGAACCAGGTGTGTGTAATGGGGTCACCTGTCAGCAGGTCACCCGGAGCACCAGCACTAATGGATCATGAGGTGAAGAACAGGCCTCAGTCCCTGATAACGCCACTCAAGGCTGGCTGGTGTGTGCACTGCCCAAGCATGGCCAAAGGGTCAAGATCCTCACACACCCTGAGCTCAGCCTGTCTGTAAATACCGCATGAGATAGCAGTCAAAGTCTCAGAGGAAGGATGCTTCAAGACAACCACATCCTTTCCTGAATGCTGACACTAATCCAGACTAACGCAAACTCAATCAAAGTGACTTCTTCTGTTTGACAGGTTACCTCTATAACAATTCAAGCTCATACAAAAATATACACACAATGTGCCTCATTTTGTGAGTTCTACATAAGGTTTACAGTTACGAACTTTGCAGATGTCCTCTGTGGGTATCAGACCTTAATGTTGTTAGCAAACTGCTCTACTGGTTGAGATATAGGGAAAAAAACTAAAATGACCTTGGCTCTGGATACTTGAAATGACTGATCCAAGCCATGATGACTCCCTCTGCATGCTAAGGGTCTGGTGCACTGAGGTGAGAGTCTACCTTCAGATCCAGCCATTAGTTTTTATACCCAATCATTAGGTCCTTAAGTGCTCTTAATGACACTCCCCTCTAGCAGACGACTCTGTGATGAGATGCTGTGTTAGCCTGCTTACCAGCCGTACCATGTTCTCTCTTTTCCCTCCTTCTGTCTGTTCTTTCTTTCTTTCATTTTCTCTGTCTCTGTCTTCCCCTTAAAGTGTCCTGTTCATGGATCTCAAAAGATGTCTTTTGTCATTCTTTAGAGAATATAGACAGGCGTCCATTTGACACTGTTCAACCCCCAGAAGTAAACATTGGAGTCTGAAGTCTGTCCAGTCCTGAGCTTAGCTTGTTTGAGTAATTCCACCCTGAGGGGTTTGAGCATGCAGTGCTCCTGAAGGCCCCATTTCATTCAGTGAGGCAATAGAGTTCCCCTCCGTGCCATCTTTGTGTGGCTTCCATTATGAGGAAAATCCAATAACCAATCTGGGCGCCTACTTAACCTGTGGACAGACAGCAAGTGCCTGCAGAGGAGTCATCCCTGCCCTCTACCTGTCTCTGCTCTCCGTCACCCCCCCCCCCCCACCCCCCCTCGACCTCTCTTTATTTCTCCCATCTTATCCGTCACAGTCTCTTCCCTTTGTCCCCCACCCACACTTATAGCTCAGTCTTTTCTTTTCTTTCCTACCCTGGCCACTTCCCTCCATCTCTCTTGATCTACCCTTCTTTTATGCTGTGTGTCAACATGTCTATCCCCATACATATTGGCTTTATTATCTGTTACCTCATAAAACAACAAAAAGAGAAGACCCTCTCACCCTCCTCAAAGAGGAAATTGTGTCTAATCCGTATGTGGGTTGTGTGTGTACGTGTGTGGGTGTGTGCTCTGGGGATATGAGTTCTATAGTGCCTATATCATTTTGTTAATTCTTTAATGTGTGGATATAAAACTATATAAACCGTGTCTGTGTGAGACATAAACTGTGAGAGACAGAAAGAAAGAGAGAGAATAAGAAAGAGAGAGAAAGGAAGGAAGACACAGTGAGAGAAGGAGGCAGAGAAAGGCTCTAAAGGAGACTGAATGAGATGGTCTTTCCTCTCAGAGGGGTGTCTTTATGAGACACAGTGGTCATCTGTTCCCCATCGTATATCACCACAATCACAGGTTTCATCCGT
>NC_137917.1:15323491-15343491 GCF_963457725.1 Sprattus sprattus | reverse complement strand
TCAGATAGTAGCCGGGGTCGTGGTCCATACGGACAAATAAAGGCCGGGCCCCGAATACAAGCCGGGGGTAAAATAAAGTAGCCTATAGCCTACCAGCATCAGTCCGTCGGCTCAAAGTAGACATCACAATTTAATTGAATGCATTTCACAAATACATGTTTCCTCATGTTTAATATTATATTATATAATATTGTTGGCTAATGTCATGGGCTGTTTGCAATAAAAAAAGAAATTTCCCCACGTAGGAAGTTGTTATTGATTAGCCTAAATGCACGTATCGTATAGCCTACTGTTGTTTATCTGTAACATGTTGGCTAGGTTACTTTTTCCAGAAGGGATCCTACAGCAGCAGTAGACTTACGTAACTTTGATATTTAATTCAAAGAGATGGTGTATGCTGATTGCTGAAGAACATTCGGGAGAAAAAGCAGCAAAGAAGTTTGACATTGACCCGAGACGAATGCGATAGGCTACGACTAGCAGGTGGAGGTAGAAAGAATTAAGTTAGGCTGGATACCAAACCAGCTTGTTGAATTCATTTTTTCAGTCCGCGATAAGCATAATAGAGTGTCTAGAAAATGATTAAAATCAAGGCTTTGGAAATCTTTTCCTCCGTGACTGACAGTGGAGACCATAACTCGATGTTTATTTTTACTTTGACACCGCATATAAACCGCTACGCGATGTGCAGAAAGTGTTGAACGCATATGCAATGAATTATATTAGCCTACTGCAATTATGCCCATTATTTAAATAATACAATTCTATAACAGAAGATAAGTAAGAAATAAAGGCCTGCCCCTAATACAAGCCTGCCCCAAATAAAGGCCGGTGCGCTGTGCAGCCTAAGTTAATACAAGCCCCGGCCACAATTGGAGGATTTATGGTATGTATTTTTTTTAGCAAAAACCATCATCTTGTGCACCGTGTTTTTACCTCTTCAGCCCGCTGTTCCGAAATTGTGAGCACAGCCATGTGAACCACTATAGCCCACATGCACATCCCAATAAATTGATCACACAATCATAAACATATAAGTGCATTTATTTCACAAGCATGAACTTTAATTCAGAATATTATTATACACACATGGCATTTGCATCGCGATGATACAAATAATACTTTTATAATAGCTAACGCATGCCTGGTCAGTGCTTGACAAAATCTGCGTAATGTCCTGCGACAATCTGACGGTGATTTCCTTCGCACGAGTGGTACCCCATATTCAAAACCAGAGTAGGCTAAATTAACAAACATGCCTAGGGAAAGTGATATGCGTGATAGCCCGGTGAGCGTCTCCGCTCTGCTGCGCAAACTAACTGCTGTGTGGTTTTGTGCCACTTAAAATATTTCTAAATGATGCCAGTGGGACTATTTGGGAATATTGAGATTTCGGAATATCGGGATTTCTAAATACTGGGCCGTCCCCAGACCAGGTACACAGCCGTTGAGCTGGAATGCCTGGCAGTCAAGAGGGCACTTGACAGTTTGAAATATAATTTAATAGGTAGAGATTTCACCCTGGAAACACACCACAGCGCCTTGCAGTGGCTGGGGCACATATGACGTTCGTTTGACGTTAGTCACACGCTGCGTGCACTTGGAGTCTGTTCAGTGGTCGTTGACAGGTCGCCAGTGAGAAATGCTAGGGTAACGACTTACGATAGCCAAACCCGTGCAACGTTAGTTAAATGTTTCACAAACGTTCTTCAGCTTTCTCCAGCATTTAAAATGAAACGTTGAAGAATGCTGGTCTCCATTAAAAATTTTGTGCATGATCAAAACTTTTTTTTGGGACCAGTGTTCTCCGACGATCACCGACTATACAAACGTTCACCAGCGTACACAACGCTCTTCTGGCGCTATACCAGCAACAATGGACGATGACCAACGTTTCCTCTAAAGTCATAGAACGTTGACCAGAACGTTATGGTGTGACGGGGCCTTAAGGTTGAGGCCACTCTAATCAATATCCTGTGTGTCCATGAACAGTGTGACAGTAACCAATAGCCTAACATTATGTGCAACAGCAGCGCAAACATTGTACACTACCGATAGTGCACATTTTAGGTGTATTCTATTGGGAATATTCAATTATCCTATTGCTGCCATCAAGTCAGAACGAAAACAAACAGGTGGTAGCCTTGCTAACTGCATTTTAACTGAACAGTCTATTATGGCAGTTGGACAGGATATAATTGGCCATGAGAGAAGTGAGAGAGGCGTAAGAGGTGTCTGTTCCAAAGAAGATTAAACAGGCGGAAAATAATACTTTGCAGTAAGTCTATTTCTGTAGCCTGCTGTTTTTTTGCATGTCTTTTGCACCTTCTAGTGTGTTTGCATTTTTGTATCTGCTCTGTGCCTTCATGTGCTTGAATTTAACAGAATAACTGAATGCACATTTTTACAGGAAGTTTTACGGAGACTTAAATGCATAATGCTGAAACAACACAAATGCATGGCTAACGTCTTTTGTAACGTCATCATGATTGTTTCGTGACATAACCTTGAATTCTAAATGATCTTTTTAAATCAATCTTTCTTTCTTCTCCCAGGTGTAGGCTACTTTCCCGACACAACAAGGCTGGAACAACATCATCTATTGAACAGCTTGTTGATGACTTTTGCAAATTAAGTTATAAAAGGGGAGTTTCATTGTCCATGTAGTTAGGCCTATCCTTGGGGAATATAGGTCTAATGTCGTATACCTAAACAATACATTTTTTCAATGAACTGTTTTATAGCATAGGTTGCATTCAGTACAAGACATGCTTTAAGTTGATGCAAAAGAAGTATACCCAAGCACCCATCCCAAATACACCTCTTTTCACGTAGTGTGAGATATGTAACTGCGGCGCCCAGAACTGGGCAGGATAGAGCATGCCAGTCTCCCCTCCACCTCCCTCTCCCATAGCACCACATCCCCCTGTTGCCTCTAACCCATGTGTCTGCTTCAGCAGCAACACACTGTCAGAAACACCAATCTGCCGGCCCCAAATCATAGTGGACCCCACACAGGAAGGTCACTAAGTGTTCCAGAAAAGGTTTTTTGAGGCCTTTGATGGATAAAGAGAAGGAGACTGGAGAAAGAGAAGAAAGAGATGGAGAAAGAGCAAGCAAGAGGAGAAATAGTAAAGAAGAGCACCCTATGCCACGACGACAAACAAAAAAGCCCCACAAAAGAAAGAGAGAGACAGAGACAGAGCGACAGAGAGAGAGAGAGAGAGAGAGATGAGAATCCTGCCAGGAGAGAAAGGTTAGGGGCATAAAAATAACGGTTTGGCCTGCACTGGTGGAGCATGAAACATGAATTAACACGCTGCGACACCAGCGGGATGCAGTGCATGGCGGGGACCCGGCCCCTGCCTCCTCCGCGCCGGCCGCGGCATTACCATTCTGCCTTCAAATTGAATCCGCGGCCGATTTGAATTCCGCCACTGTATAACCTCTTATTTATTCATTGCTTTTCTCTACCCTACATACCATTAAATCTAATAATTCGTTTTCAATGCGATGGCGGTGGCAAGTCGGGCACGCTCGGCTGATTTCACGTTCCTGCGTCTCAGGTTCCAGCAGACAAAGAGAAGAAGCTGAGAGCAAAGAGGAGGGGAAGAAATACACAAATAACCGCTACGCTCTTCTGAGACTCTTTGTGAGCAGCATGAAGAGAAGGGGAGAGAGAGAGAGAGAGAGAGAGAGAAAGAAAGAGAGGGGGAGAGAGACAGTCAGACAGAGGGAGAAAGAGAGACAGAGAATGAGAAAGCGAGAGAGGAAGGGAGGGGGAGAGAGAAGGGAGAAATTAGGGTGATTAAAAATTAAACAGCCCATTTGGCCATTTCTTTGATGTTCGGCGGGGTCAAGGCTCCCCTGAAGCCGGAGTGTTAGCTGGCTGGCTCGCTCACTTGGCCTGCGTAGATAATTACTGAGCTTTAGTGATCGGGGCTGTGTCTGTTCTCTGTTTATGCTAGGTTTGGCCTCTCATATTAGACTGTCTACACTGTCAGACGGGAGAGTTATGGGGCGGTGTTTGCCCAGGCAGATTCAATCAGGTTTCCATAATAGCCGATTTGTATCACACTCACCTCCCTTGCCTGGAGAGACAGAATAAACTTTGGGGGCCGTGTGGTCATGTGCCTTTGGGAGATGCGTGTCAATTCAATATGAGCGTGCGTACGTTTGTGTGGGTGTATGTGTGTGTGTTTGTCTCTTTCTGAGTATGTTGGCTGCATTATTTGCATGGGTAAATCAATGAGCATGATAGAGGTTGAGCCATAGACACCTCTCTCTCGCTCGCTCTCTCTCTCTCTCTCTTTGTTGCCCCTTTCTGTATCGGTCTCTCTTAAAATACATGTTGTTACATTTAAATCCCACTGCCAGTGTGTGTGTTACATTAAAACCATGACCAGATAAAACATTTTTTTTATGTAAAGTATGTATTCATTTTGTTCTTGCTTAAATAAACCGTAATTTCAGCATGGTCTATTCTCAAAGAGCAGCAGGATATAATAGCAACGCACAACTGGCTGGTGGCCGCCGCAACACGCGCTGCATGTTGTTCCCAGGATCCATGAAAGACCTGCTTCACAGTACAACATGCACTATCTGTAGGCCACTACTGCTAAACACAACAACATGACTGAGCAGCAGGATACAACAACAACAAAGCTGCCTTTGTGAGCATTTCACTGTGGTCGTCAAACAGGCTCCTTCCTTCATCAGTTTTTCGTTGACTTGGGCTTGCAACACCTCCAGACGGCTCAACAGTGGTGTCGCCACCCCCTCCATACTCATGATGGGTATATACATGCCACTACTAGAAACAACAACAGATACACCTTAAGATACACCTTGACAAGATTCCACTTATCTCAGATTTAGTACAGGTTAATTCACGACCACAAAAAGTCTGCAAGCATCTCAGTCACAACCACTGGCTCGCTTTTTCAACAGCCTCAGACAACTCCTGGTCTTGAAGCTTTGAGTGACCATCCTCGAAAACCTCGCGGCAGGAGTGAAGCTCGCCCAGAGCGCCAAATGTGCTAGGGCCGCCCCTGATTGTAACCTAGATTCAGTAGGGCCTATAGGCCAAGCTCACAAGATGGTGCAGAAAGTGGAAGAGATTTTAAAGTGTATTCACCTTTAAGGCAACAACTATGTAGGTAGGTGAAGTTGAAAAGGCAGCTGTGACATCACTTGATATCACCAAATTAGGGGATGTTCCAGCCCTGTTTACATGTACATCGTCCGTTAAGTGTTACTGAAGAGCAGGGCATCCGTATGTCTGGTATGTGCTTGTTGAGGGAATGCTTGTTTAGGGAGTAAATGTTCGTACGTTCAAACATTCATAGAATCTTGTAGAGAACACTCATAAGTGCAAACATTCATCGTTAGTGGGAAACCCATCCCCGGTGTGCAAATAAAAAAAAAAATAACCTTGACAGAATTTAAACAGATGCACAATTATTGGCTCACAAAGTCGTATTTATAGGTGTTAAATAGTATATTCATTTGTTGATGGATAAATTATAGATTAAGGATTATACCCACAGGTACTGTAAATGAGAAAGAAAGGAAAACGGTGAAAGGAATTTAAACATATTTCCATGCTCTGAACAGTGTCTTTAGTAATCATCTACAGTTATCCTGGGTCTCTCCTGACCAGCCTTTGAAGGCAGGACTGTCCCCCCCTGGTACTGTTACTGTATCAATAAAGCTGCACAGTCATCACACAGTTGAGCGATTGGCTGATAGTTGATTTAGAAGCAGCTATGTGGCTTTGGTTTCATGCGAGTCAAGTATACTGCACTACCCATGCACCTTCATTATGTTAGTTAACGATTATGAACCTTTTAACAAACTATTATATAATCTTACTCTAACAATGACCAATTGTGATTATATATATATTACAACGTATTATTAATTACAACACTTAATACATCTTCACACAAGGTAATGATTTGCTAAGCTACCTGGCGTGGACTAAATTGAATAAATCAAATTAATAAATGTAATGAAGAGATCCTAGGTGTAAAATATATTTTATTAGATAAGAACATAAAGTTTTAAAGCAGCAGTGGGTGGTTTTGCCAGCAGTGGATGGGTGTTTCCTCACCTACAAGAAGTATATAGTGTTATTTTCATTTAAAAAGAAAGTGTTTCTGTGTTACTGTGTCTTATTGTGTGTTCCATCTAACTATGTGTTCCATCTTCCGGTGTCTTATTGTGTTAAGTCTCAGTCTGTGTTCCGTGTCACTGTGTGTTCTGTCTCACTGTCTGTTCTGTCCCCTTGTCTCTCTGTCTTTATTGCATATCCCCGCTGTTCAAGGCTTTTGAAATAATTCAATGCTTGAAGACATGAAGACGTCATACTATATGTAATGCAGAAGATAGGTAGACAACATGTTTTCCTTTTTGCATCAGTAAGTATAGCAGGACCTTGATTTTTTTATTTCTACATAATTATATAATTTTATACCCAATATTTTGTGTTATGAACGCTTAACTTAACATTATTGGCTTCTGTGTTTTGTTTGTTTTAATTGCATTGCACTCTAAAGTGTAGCTATTATGTTCTTTAGAAGGCGTACATTTTAATGATAACATCTTTGAAAGCCCAGTCAATAACAAAGCCAGTGCAAACGTGAAACTGCTCATCTGATCCAGCGGTCTACGGCTCCTCCAGAGAGTACTCATACAGTTCGTCTCATGCAGTCTGCTGGACATGGCCAGGCTGCCTTGGACTTGCAGGGAGAAAACAAATAAAAACATTCCCCTCCATGATGGAATTAATGAGTATTCAGAAAGAACCGATCCAAAAGGGAGATATGCACTCATTATGCAGATAAAGATTAGTACTGCTTATTAAATGTTCAACTGTAAATAAACACACACACACACACACACACACACACACACATACACACATCTGTGTGCACTAAAGCCAAATTTGATTACAGGGAAGAAAATTATGGAGGGTGATCAAAAAAAAAAAAAAAACTGAAATTATGCATCCTCACGTGACAAACAGACCAATGTAAAATCAGCAGTGGGAATGAACTGTAATGCAGCACAAACACACACACCCCTACATACACACACAAAGATAGAGGGATGCAAACTAGAGCAGAGAATCATAGCCCTGAGATGGCACACACAGGATGAATATGCTAGCCCGTGGCACCTCATGTTAGTACCCTGGGATAACACACAGAGAGAGAGAGAGAACAGTGACAGGCTGCATTAGCCAATCTGGAGACGGCTACCTACTTCCGACTCCTACTTTTAAGTGATATAGAGAGATCTGAGGCTTGCTGAAGATCTTCAACCACTGCTTGACCCTGCCCATCCTTCCCACAGCCCACAGATTTCCCTCCCACCATCGGGAAAGAGAAACAGAAGTATCCATACCAGGACCACCAGGTATCTAAACAGCTTCATACCCGAGGCTGTGAGGATCATGAAGGATACATACTTCTCTCCACTACTGCAATCTTTTTCACAGTGCACCTTGCACGTTTTGTATGGACAAAAAGATCATTTATTTATTGACAGTGCGTGCCGATATTTCCCACCAAATATTAATTAAGCCATGCGGCTATAAAGACAAGTCATACTGCTGTTCCCTTCTATTGTACAAAGATAATATTCAGTACATGCTGTTATTCCCCTCCAAATATGGGGACTGCTAACGTTCTGTTTGTTTTTTCTCTGAACACCGTAAGTATTGGGTTGCATTGTGTATTGTGTAGTAGTCAGGCATCACTCCCTCAAAGTACGGCAGCTAGACTTTTGACTAGGAGCAAAAGGTTTGGGCATATCACACCTGTTTCAGCTACTCTACATTGGCTCCCAGTGAGGTTCAGGATAGATTTTAAGAGTTTACTGTTTGTTTTAAAGTCTCCTCATCCCCCATGTTCTGGCAAGGGTTATTAAGATCCGCAGATTATATTTTATTTGTTTTACCTAGGTCTAGGGATAGGGTTAGGCTAATTTTAAATCAAAGGGTGATCAAGCTTTTACTGTTATTGGTCCTTAACTATGGAATAGGTGTCCATTGTATGCAAGATCTACTGCCTGCTTGGAAACTTTTAAAACCAGATTGAAAACACACATATACACACTGGCAGGCAATCCCTGGGTTTTACCTAGGT
Source organism: Sprattus sprattus (assembly GCF_963457725.1). Classification (NCBI taxonomy): domain Eukaryota; kingdom Metazoa; phylum Chordata; class Actinopteri; order Clupeiformes; family Clupeidae; genus Sprattus; species Sprattus sprattus. The sequence goes on along the minus strand of NC_137917.1, from coordinate 15,335,338 downwards.
GATGTATTCTTTTAGCTGCATTTACTAGTCTCAGATTAGTTTTTTATTTGTGCTTTTAGTCAGTCTGGGATTACTCTATGGTTTTAGGTCGAGTTTTACATTTAATTCTAAATTGTTCCTTTATTGTGTTTTATTGTTTTTGTGGTTTTATGTATCTGCTTATTTTTCTCTTATCCATTTACATTATATATACTATTCTATCTTTGGTATAGGATACAGTTTAATATAATGTAATATAGTATACATTTTAGCTTATGCTCATTTACCTTGTTTATTATTTTGTTATTGTGTTGATTGTGTGCCTTTTATTCTTTCACTTCATGTCATATATGTGCTTAGTCTTTTAGTCCTTTTAATCTCTTATTCAATGATTCATTTCTTATTTATTGTATTGTTAATTGATTTGCCTCATCTGGAAAGCGCTGTTGTTTTAAAATGTGCCCTACTAGTTACTTTAATGTGAATTGTCTTGTGTACTGTGTGTATCGTATATACAGTACATACAGATACATAGTTCTCTTTTTTCATTTAAATGTATTTATATACACTGCTGGTCTAGTAGGAACAGTATTTCATTCTTGATTGTAAACAAGTGCATGATAACAATTCAATACATGAATCATGATCTTGAGAGACAGAGAAAGTGAGAGAGAGAGAGAGAGAGAGAGAGAGAGAGAGAAAGAGAAAGAGAGGGAGAGGGAGAGGGAGAGGGAGAATAAAGTGTTATATTCATTTTTTTTTTTTACATCAGCAGGAGTACACTGTCTCCATTTCATCACCTCACTGATATCACTAAGCTAATATCTGGCTTTCCCTCTGATTTATACAGCAAACAATCTCACACTTCTTTCTGGAAATAAACAAATCCATCTGGGATATTTCTACGCGCACGGTAATAAACAGTGTCGACAAATATCACAGAAATGCTAAAACCAACCGCAATTACTCATTAATTCCCATTATCAGTGTGGTTTTATGAGCATGTAATCCAGTGTAAATGTCATTTGGTGACAGCCCAGCCCAGCCCAGAATACTGTAGCTTTGTTTTGCATACATTTAAAAAAAAGAAAATCAAACTCCTCAGTAACCACACGCTGTCTACCTCCATTACTCAGCCCTTTTCTCATGGGTGGATTTCTGTGAAAAAGCAAATAGTCAAACCAACATAAAACGAATGTCAGTTAAGCTTTGTTGGTGTGGCGCCTGCTTTGATCTCAAAACCATCTTATCACGTAGAGCAAACCTATTTATACCACTTTATTTGAAACTCAATCTACTTGCATTACCCGGTCCACAGTATAGTTCATGGTGTCGCCTGTGTGATTTAGGAGTCTTGCCTCTTTCAAACAATCCCGAGATAATGAATTATGAATGGTGCTATGTAAATACAAACAGTTGTAGTGAACTGAACTCTAGGTCTTTCAGTGCAAACACTGAGATACTGGTATCATTAGAGCAAATCGTTATAGCATTCATTTTGTCCACTTTTGCTTTGAACTCAGTGATGCATCTGTTTACGAGCATATGGTTGTTGGTAGGACAACATGCAGCTGAGCTAGTAACATTTAATAAAAAATAATTTCTCATTACTCATGCATAAGAAAGGGGGAGTCTCTCCCTTATGGACACCAGAGAACACCTAACCTCAAGATGCTTGATACATTATTAGCAATGTAATGACTGTAATGCTACAGGCTCAGAATGCTATGTAAGAGCTCTGTAGGCTGTAGCACCACAAAATGAAAAACAGAATGGATATTCCTCTTCTGGATGAGGTCAGTAAGTACTGCACATGTGAGAATGTCCAATCTACTCCTTGCAATTCAACACCCCAACTTTTCCCTCACACAACAAACAAAAAAGGCTCTGTCTAGGGCCGTACTGATACTTAAAATAACGGAAAAAAGGCTTCATCACAGACTGCCAGCAACTGTTTCATGCTACCATGAGTGCATGATGAAACTGTCAAAACTATCATCATCTTATGTAGGACACCAGAGTTGTGTTACAACAAGCTTCTTGATAAATGCATCCTGATTTAGAGGCCCTCATGTGTTCAAATCTAGTAACGTGAAGCACCTTGAACTCTCGGCTACAGAAACCATGCTTTTTTTCCACATGCGTAGAGCGTGGGGAAGCATGAGTGAGGAGAGCAGCAGCCATGTTTCTCCTTGACCTTGGATGAAACCCCCTCCCCAGTTTAATTACTCCGGCCCCAGCCCGTGGATGTGTTAATCATAACGTACACATGTTGACACATTCCCCTGCAGGTCCCCTGTGGGGGTGTGGGGTGTATGGGGGGTCGGGATGGGGGGTCCATCAGAGGATGACACACAAGTGCTAACCTATTTCCCCAGCACACGATTCTCACACACACACACACACACACACACACACACACACAGTTAGGGACAGAGAGAGGGCGAGAGGCTGAATCACAGACTAATAGAGACTCACACGAACACACTTCACTCGCATGCTTAGCACCCTAACATCTTGTCAAATTCATTTGTCGGTGGCCTTTGAATTGTCCCCTGCTCACAGTCCCTGGAGGAGAGGGCACAGTGAACTGAGTAGGGGTGGGGGGGGGCACATCATATAGCCACTGTCATGCTTGCCTTTTAGGAACACTGGGGCAATGTTTGCTGACATCTGTGTAGTTCAGTGATTTCTAATTTCATTAGAAAAGCTGAAGATTGACATTTCGATTTCTACTAAGGGCTGAGTTGCATCTAGTCCCAACACGGTTGAAATGCCATGGCGGTATGAGCCCAGGTCTGAAGGAGATGCCACTGACCGGTAGAGACATATGTCCCATGCACATAAGGAACCATAGAAGAGCGTCTCTAGGACGTGCATGACTTTGCCTAGAGAGGTCATCTGTCCGCTAGCGAAGGAGCCATAAAGATACTCATTATGCACCCGTCACATCTTAAATCGAATGCCACACTCCACTCTCTTTTAAGTCGCTATGTCAGGGGGTGACACAACATCGTGGATGCTACAACGACCTTGATCAGTGAGCACATCCTTTGTTTTTGTGTGTCTTTGTGTGTGTGTGTGTGTGTTTATAATACCTGTCTGCAGAATTTTCAGCAGTATTTCTTATCCCCCTGGTCAGCAATACCTGCATCTGACTGCAAAAAAATCCCTCTGCAGTTCAGCTGACTGCTACAGTTAAGGTTGTGGCCTGTGTGCTTCTGTGTTTTGACACACACATACATACACACACACACACACACATATGCCCACGAGAATGCATTGAGACAGAAACACACAAGAGATGGAAAGAGTGACAAAGATGCATGGCCACGGGGGGAGAGAAATGAGCCTGGGGTATCGAGGGAAGACTACACTAAATCATGAAGCTTTAGTGACCAGAAAACAGCATGGTCTGCCATCTGCACTGCAGCCCTGCCTTGACTTATAGAGAAGAATTAATTTCTGTCTTTCCAATGGACATGTCTTATTCTTACATCCTCTGCTAAAATCATCCCAACCGACCAACTAAATCACACACACAAACAAACACACACACACACACACACACACACACACACACACACACACACACACACACACACACACACACACACACACACACACACACACACACACACACACACATGCACACACACACACACACACACACACAGACACACACACACACACTCGATTTTGAACAGATCCAGACACCACCACAAATACACACCGGCATCGCTAACGTATCATTGCGTTCTGATTGCAATGGTCGCGAGTCCTTGACAAAGCCATCATTTCCTCTGCTGACTCCGTCCTGATTGGCTGAGTCGCTCTGCGGCAAACAACATGTGAACCTGTTACAGACAAATACTCCTCTGCCACTGTGTGTCTGACTCCTCTTATGCAAATGCAGCGTAGGACGTGAGCAGGGATCATTCAGCACCGCCACACTGTTCTCCATTCTCCAATCACACAGAAGCACAGCTCATACGGCAGAAAGAACATGGAATGCTAACGGATGTGAAAGGAAGAGCAGGAGAATCTTGTGAATGCTTCATATTACAGTGTCCTTATTAGATTCTCTTTATGTCCCTACCTAAAGTACAATACAACACAGTGTACTGCAACACGCTAATTATCTCTATATAACAGCACATCAAAACTCTGGAGTTGTACATAGGCCTATGTAAACCATCATACTACACTTAAGCCCTACACTCATGTTTCACTGAAAAGTATCAATATGTTACCAAGTAGTGAAGTCTACTAAATAGTGCGGTTGAGGTGTAGCATGGACACTGTAGTGTAATGTGGCGTTACCAAACAAGGAGCACGGATTAAGAGACGAGGAGGGAGACGAGGGTAAGTCCTTCAACATCAAAGAGGGGAGAAGAAGCATTCTTCCCCTTGTGCTGAAATGAGTAGGCAGCAACCATAGGCAGACACAGCTAACAAAATCACATTAGAGAGGGATCCATTTAGGAGTCGCTTTAATTCCCATCCAAACAACAGACCACACAGATAGAGTTCATTTCATATTTTTCTATTTACGTTGCGGCGGGCAAAAACAAAGTGGTGATTCAATTTTCCACCGAGGAGGAGCTTTGCCCCGTGGCTATAGTCACCTCTTCATTTAGGAAGATAAAATGCAAGCTGGCAGATAGTTAGATGCAATTGCACACATCAGCCAGGGAAATGTAATTCTAAAAAAAAAAAAAATGTATATATCAGGCAAGGGCCCATAGCAAAACCAAGGGCTAACTTATGTTTACTTCCTGACCCTTTGCCTAAGTTAGACTCGATGCCTCATTATAAGAGGGGGGTTGGGGGGAGGGTAGTTCATTTTACTGTGGCTCCCTGTATCCAATCACGTTGCACAGACGGAATGCAGACTTTAGACTGCATCTCTCCAGCTCAGAGAGAAAACAGGACAAAACAAAACAAAACAATTCAAATGTGACATATGGGTCGAAGTTAATCGATTATCCCGAAAAAAGGGTCTTCACCAGCTGACTCGTGCCTGTCTGCCATCATTGGTATTGTGTTGGCATGCGCAGTGTCTCGTCATGCCTCCTTAGCTGAATGACAGCTCCACTCCCCGTATTGACAAGGGGAGGATGTTCAAATTGAGTGCATGATCTGTAGCCTTGTACAGCTGTAGATCTTTACTAAGTAGCTGGAGCGCATTGAGCCTGACTTCACAGAGTGAGGGAATAAATAAATTAATTACTCAACAAATCACAAAGATTTAGGACTGTATATGATGTGTTTACTTTTTATATATATATTACAAAATAAATATTGATACCTAAACATAAAAAAACAGGTGTTGGAATATTTAAATGTTGACAGACATCATAGTGCTCTTAGCAGTTTCCTAAAAAAAGATCCCCCCCCCCCCCCCCCCCCCCCAGACAAGAACTGAGTCTGTAGGTGTAGCCAGGATCAGCTGGGTGAGTCAGATCATTTGCTGGTTGGGCGTCATTCGGCCTCGGATTATGGTAATGTGCCAAACAGTACTTAATGTGGCTAATATGGTTGCAGTGTAACAAGAACTACTGTATGTAAAATGATGAGCCAACTGTTCTTCATTTCTATAGTGTGAGACAAACAATGTGTTATTCATAAGTCTCGTGTCACTGTGCTGTGGAATAGTACAGCACATTTGGTGAGAAGAGACGTGAGTGGATGGCTTCTCACAGGCCAGGCAGTGTTAACAGAGAACGCACTGGGTGGGAGGGAGGGGTGGAAACTCATAGCCCCTCACACTTTCAGATCAAAACACACCATGAAGAGCCCGTTTGCCAGTTCCTTGGCTAATGACAGCCTGGCAGACACAGGCAAGAGCGACGGGGGTGAGTGCTCGGCATCAGACGGCATGAAACAGCAGTTGGCTGTAGGGCTTTTTCACATCTCGTATGACTGAAGCTCAGGGAGAAACAAAGACAGGAAGGCAGGCTGACACTCGGGAAAGATATGCAGATGTCGATAGCAGAGATAGCAGCTTGACTCTGGCCTCGATCTGGGTGGATCACCGTTTCAGAGAGGAGATAAAACAACACAAAAGACTCCTCCAATCACTCAAAGAGATGAATAACATCAGAGACAGGTGTTAGATTCTGGTGTATTTCTCATGTACAGATCTTAAAGTGTAAGTTTGGCCCCGAATTCCTGTAAGGTTAATAGGTTACCATAAGTGTACCACATCATATGGTTCTCTATGAGAAACAGCTCCAGTGTCTATAAGATGTCTGCTTAGGCCCCTCTGTGTGTGTGCTGTGTGGCATTCCTCAAAGGCGCCCATTTTATCAGACCCAAGGGCAAGGGCATCGATGAGCTCATGAGACAGTTTACGTGTTCATATGTGTGTGTGTGTAATCCTTTGGTAGAGATGTTATACATTCTATTTGGCTTACGTAATTATACTGGTTAAATTGGGCTGCGCGCTAGACTCAGGTCGATCAGAGCAGGAATCACGAGAGACGACACCATCTCCTCTCCAGGACGGATCCACGCAGGCTGCGTGTGCCCTGAAAGAACTCTGCTCCACCGGTACCTTAGATGCTTAGACTCAGAAAAGTACTTAGTGATATTTCTTGTCTGCTACAATAAATATCTTTGGCTCTGATCCAAACCACTTCAAGCTCCTTGATTGAGACTCCATTCTACAACCATCGAGACCACCTTTTGTGATTAAGGGTAGTAGCCTAAATACTGAAAAGAATCTTACAGTGGTGCCGAGAACCCGGCTTCTACTGGTTGCGACGTGACCTGTGAACTACCTGACGACCCGAGGACGGCGCATTGAAGTAGGCCCAGCCAGACGGACGGAAAGATCGCTCCAACGCCAACACCACGGAGGACTCTGCCCTGCCCGACTGCTGACTTCCAAGGCGTGGCCCCTGGGAACAAGGTGACGTTCACTGACCTCTCTTTGCTCCATTACGAAGCTAAAGAACTAGTTTAAATTCAGTCTGTTTGGCCTTTTCTCTTTTTAGACTGCTATCCAGTTAAAACAAAAAAGAGTGGGAATGTTGTACCATCAATGACTTGTTATTTTTGAAGTTAACCTGTATCAGTGATTCAAGTACTGGGGTCGCTGATATATGCGTGTTTGTTATGAATGTTTGTTATAAATGTTTGTTTGATATAGCTATTTGGTTGTGTATACACTAACTCTATCAGTCTCGCCGTATTCTGTAGAGGGGTTGGACGCGTCAGGCTCGGAGTTTTACTTCGAAAACCGATATATGATATGTTCTTGTGTTTAGATTACAATTTGCTCACGTGTCCTACACTTAATTCGACGGGGTTGTGTGAAGGCTGTTTCTATTTTTAGCTGGTTCTAAGATTTGAAACCGTGGGTGATTTTTGTCTTCTGGAGGCTTGGATAAGATACATATAGTCGAGGTGTGGATTGGGAGAATCTGCACGGGGTGTCAAAGAATAACTCTACCTAGGGGGTTAAAGACACATTGTTTTTCACAGCTGCGCTACTCTGTCCTCTTCCAAGACCAGGAAGGAGGACGAAGGGTGGGGGCTGGTGAAGTTAAGGGTGACCACGGTGGTCATAGAATTGAAAGAATTCCTCACAGGCACACAACCCTCTGTTTTTGCTCCTAAGAGGAGAGAAGGAGAGAGAGAGGGAGGGGTGTGTGTGCGTGTGTGTGGGTGCGGGCTCAAGGCCCATAGATAAGGCTGTGGATTTTTGCAGTGTGTGAGACACAGAGAAACGCACATTGAGGTTAAAATTACAGCTACTGAATTTGGAAAGTTTAATTTGATTTAATTTGTAGTGTGTTGCTAAGACACATTTTGGTTAAAATTACAGCTAATAAAGTTGGAAGGGTAATTTGGATTGTTTATAGTGTGTAAGACGCAGAGAAAACACATTGTGGTTAAAATTACAGCGAAAAGAAAGTTGAATTGAATTTGATTTGTAGGGTGTGGCTATAAGAACACTTTGAAAATGGTAACGGCTGCTGAACCCACGGAAGTGGATAAAAGCACTGAAACCTTAAAAATGATTGGAAAAGGGGATTTTTTGTTTGAAGACATCTTGAGTGATATGGATGGCTATCGGATTAATGAATCACTCGTAGCATGGGCTGAAAAGAAGGATAAATTCTCTGACACCAGTCATGATTTTTGGCCAAAACGCAAACTTAAAAAGGTGTATAAGGCGGTTACAGGGAGAATTAGTGGAGCTACAAAAAAGATGTGCTTCTGGCTCAAACAACAAGCAGGCAAGGCAGGGTCGAAAAGCTGCGGGGCAGGGTCCTTCAAGGGGGAGGGACCAACAGGGAGGGGCCAACCCACAAGGCAGTACCCAGATCTCCCAGCCCCTCCCGATTACGAAATAGGGACAGCGCCATCTGGTGGCCAGGGATTGGAATGGTACTTCGACGCAACGAGAGCGACATGGTGCTCACACGGGGTGCTGATGGACCTTACGGTGCCGCCCCACGCAAGCATGTTTGAAACAGATGACAGCTATGCAGGAGCAATCCACGGGCCCTACCAAGCAATGCACCCGATGCAGTCACCTATGAAGATGGGTCCCCACCTGCCTCCACTGCCATTCACACCTCAACAGGGCTGCTTGTCACCCCAACCCCAATCAGCCCCTCCTCTGCTTCAGCCACAGGCCAATCACCAACCACTGCCCTCATCCAAAGAGACACCTCTGAAGGCCTTGTATCTGCAACAAGACCACCCCATGAGGGCCAAGGGAAAAACTGACTGCGGTCTGCTGAAAAGGGAACCTGTGATGTTGACTGCAAAAGTTCCCCCAAGCGTGAAACAATACCCGCTCAACCGAGCTGCTGTCGATGGACTGAAGCCAATCATCAAAGATTTGTGTGACCAAGGAATCATCTTCAAGACTCAATCTGCCTCCAACGCCCCGGTGTGGCCTGTGAAGAAACCAAATGGATCCTGGAGATTGACGGTGGACTACCGTCTGGCCAATCAAGGCCTCGCCCACCTGAGTCCTGTTGTGGCCTCTGGTGACCAGTTCCTCAAGATCTTCACAGTGCTTGACGCCGTTAACGCGGTAGCAGATCTCTTGGACGCAATGCTACTTCCCAAAGAACTGTCGGTGGTCAAGGTGAAAGCTCACACAAACTTGGACACCCCAGAAGCCCGTGGTAACGCGCTAGCTGATGACGCATCCAGAAGAGCAGCAAGACAAAAAGAGAGGAGGAAAAATGGAAATGTTGAAATGAAAACTGACCTCGGAACGGAAAACGACTACGCAAAATGCCTACGATTGAAAAAGGAATCTGGAAACAAAGAATGGCGGAAGGAAAGACTGGCAAAGATGCATCAAGAAGGAACACCTTGGGCGCTCCCCATTGCGCTGAGTAGCATGAGAGCTACGCACAACAAAGATGTGGGCCTGTCCCCTTACGAAGTGGTGTTTGGCTGGTTCTTCAGCTTCCCAGGCTCAATTGACCTGCGCACAGCCAATGTGCCCCTCACCTCAGACGCATTGATGAACTACTGCATCAAGCTCTCAGAGACCCTCCAGCTGACGTCTAACCAAGTCAAAGAGGCTTGGGTTGAGCCGCCAGAGGGAGGACACTCTCTGGTGCCTGGACAGTGGGTCATGATTCACAAACCACAAAGAGTTCCGCTAGAAGCCAAATACGAAGGGCCGTTTCAGATACTGTTAGTTACTCCATCTGCCATTAGGGTAGCTAACAAGACAAAATGGATACATGCAAGCCATTGTAAATTAGTTGATGCACCAACTGACTGAGATTGACATTCACTGGACTGGCAAAATTTCACGTCTGTGTTACAGAGTAGGTGAGAAGAGGGAGGTAAGAGTGCGGGAAGACTTTAATTTGTTCTGTGGATTTTTTTATTTTAACGGAGGGCTTAGTTGCAAAAGTGCAAAAGGAGATTAGGGAATTAAAGTGCAGGTTTCTCCTCTATCCTCTCGAACCAGTCCAGGTGAGATGTTGGTATAGGTTTTTGGTGGTACAACTTCTTAGATTAGAATCACACTTGCTTATTGCTATAATAGTGTTTACTTTATTCAAGATAAATGTTTAGTTGCTTAGCATTAAAGCATGCCATAACTGTGTTAGATTAACATAACTATGTTAGATGACACTGCTTCCCCCCCAACTGATACTGCTCTTGTTCTTTAAATCCTATGTACCCCGTGGCTGGAAACCTGGAGATCGTCATCACGACCGAGATCCTGAGATAGTTTGGCTATCTGCACCATCTGAACTGTGTTGCCATCTTTTGAACTTTCCAGACCACGAACTGTTATCCTCTTCATCAGCCGTCCCAGGAGAAGACTCTTGAAACGACTGTTCCCCAAATGAAATGTCATGTGTCGTATACCCTGTTGATATGTTATTTGTGTACAGAAGGAAATTGTGACATTGACAGCCATTATGAGGTCCACAGAGATAACACCTTCTTGCAGGCTGCGCACGATTTGGCCAAAGCTAAAGGAGCGCAGGATTGTTGGGTTTGTGGGTTAATGCAAACCTCCTCACAGGTACCACCTTACATTGCTGTCCCCTTCACATTCCCTGAGTACATCGCTGCCTATGGTACATCCACCATAGATGCCCCCTTTTCCCAAGGTGGCCGCTCTAAAGGCCATACCTGAGAATGGAATCCCCCGTCCCCCAACCCATCTCCCCAAAATTGTTTAGATTACGCTTCTCTTTTACTTTACCTTCCCTTCCCATCTCCCCCCACTTTCAGTAGGGTTTCCCCCGAGTGACCCCAGAACCTATACTGGATTTCCCAGTGTATGACAAGTATGCTTGCTTTATTATTTCCTGTCCTTTTTTCCAGTTCCTCACCCTCCTTCCCTGTTTTGTTTTTCTTTCCATATAATCATATAAAATGTCAGAGCCATGTAATATGTTTATTGTTTAGGTTTTCCAGAAATACACTGTTGTTGTTGATATTTTAAACTATGTTTAAGAATGATCAAGAGGGAGGAATGTTAGATTCTGGTGTATTTCTCATGTACAGATCTTAAAGTGTAAGTTTGGCCCCGAATTCCTGTAAGGTTAATAGGTTACCATAAGTGTACCACATCATATGGTTCTCTATGAGAAACAGCTCCAGTGTCTATAAGATGTCTGCTTAGGCCCCTCTGTGTGTGTGCTGTGTGGCATTCCTCAAAGGCGCCCATTTTATCAGACCCAAGGGCAAGGGCATCAATGAGCTCATGAGACTGTTTACGTGTTCATATGTGTGTGTGTAATCCTTTGGTAGAGATGTTATACATTCTATTTGGCTTACGTAATTATACTGGTTAAATTGGGCTGCGCGCTAGACTCAGGTCGATCAGAGCAGGAATCACGAGAGACGACACCATCTCCTCTCCAGGACGGATCCACGCAGGCTGCGTGTGCCCTGAAAGAACTCTGCTCCACCGGTACCTTAGATGCTTAGACTCAGAAAAGTACTTAGTGATATTTCTTGTCTGCTACAATAAATATCTTTGGCTCTGATCCAAACCACTTCAAGCTCCTTGATTGAGACTCCATTCTACAACCATCGAGACCACCTTTTGTGATTAAGGGTAGTAGCCTAAATACTGAAAAGAATCTTACACAGGGAGAGAGAGCGAGAGAGAAAGAGAGAGAGACAGAGAGAGAGAGAGAGAGAGAGAGAGAGAGAGAGAGAGAGAGTAACTTCAGCTACTTTAATTTCAGATTTCTATGACTTCCCATAATGTCTCGGAAGCAAATTATTCTAGATGCCATTATGGGCATTCTTATTAAAATTGCCTGGCTAAAGCAAGTCGTTACAGCAAGCCCATTTTCAGCAATCAGCACCAGTCACAGATGGAGAGAGGCTGGGCTCAGAGACATCCATTGC
>NC_137917.1:15315991-15320991 GCF_963457725.1 Sprattus sprattus | reverse complement strand
TCCTATGCGAGACGCGTCCCAGACGTCATTACCGGCTGGGGAGACCGGACAAAGCCCTACTGATTGTGCTCGTCTCCTAGTGTGACTCCCCCCCATCTATTAAGCTCTGCTCTTCTCCTCTCCTCTCTTCTGTTTATCACTCCTCTTTTTTATGGCGTTCAATGGCTGACTTTCATTAAATCATTTTTTATCCCATCCTTTCCTTTTCTATTTGGGTTTCTTTCCGTTCGTTTGGTGGGCTAAGCCATTCTGTCCGCGTACAGCATTCGGCTTGAACAAAAGCATTTAGCTTTTTATGTATTTGTTTTATTGTATTGGTTTGATCTAGTCTCACATGCTGGATATTGAACTGGCAATGATATGATGAGTATATAACATCGCGTCTACAATGGCCCTCAGGTGCCACTAAAGGCCCTTTTTAGCGCTGCTGCATCTGTGCTTCCTACTCTGGAGCTATTTGTGTCTTCACAGAGATTAGGCTCACATTAAAGGGAATGGCTGCCATACATTAAAGGGAATGGTTGCTCGGGTCCAGAAAGAGGGGATCCATACCTGCAGCTATGCAGCCAGCACGTGCTTCTCAAGGGCGCACCTGAAGAGACTCTGTCATAAACTCCACTGTGTTGGGATGCAAACCTGCCTAAGTGCTGATGCTGCCGGAGCAATTACATTCAAACAGTGGGCACAGGGACACAACGCTCTTTTTCTCTGTGCCTCTTTTACTGTCTCTTTCACTGTCTCACACACACACACACACACAAACACACACACACACACACACATATGCATAGTAAGATAGACATACTCTAACAGAAACACATACATATTTATAGGTACAAAGACACACATAAACAGTCAAACACACACACGCACAAGAACACATGCGTACACACACTCACACACACCCAAACAAGGACACACACACAAACACTTTCTTTTGGAGTCAGCTTGCACACTTTTCTGTTGTCAATCAGCTGCACCCTCCACCTGAATAAACAATGTTTAGCAGGAAGGTCATTTGTAATGGCATGAATAGAAAACCTGGAGATACGATTGCCTTCAGCTGACTGTCCATGACATTTCAAATGCATCGAAGGTCTCCGAACACTGGCATCTGTAAGCACTACCATGGCCCCTTGGCGTGTTTACGGGCGCTCACTCCGAGACCAGACAGCCCGTCATTGTGGAGGGCAAGGGCACAGCTCACTTCTGCCCAACTGCCTGTGCTCAATGCTTACTGGCAGGCCAGGACTCTGTCAGGTTGTCAGTCTTGGTTTTCAGTACTGAGTGACTTGAAGTTACCTCTGCTGTTTCCTTTCTCTTTTTCACTCTATTTTTTTTCACGCTCCGTAAACAAGTGGTAGCTGTGGCTTGTGTTTTTTAAAGCCTCCCTGTCTTCCATCACTGCTGTGACTTGAAGTAGCAAAGAGCCTGACTGTAGAAGAGACCTGGGCCAGCAGCTTCCTGTCGGCCACTTTTATGGGACAGAGTTTATGCAGGACTGACATAAGTGCGTCTTTTCTTGACCTGATGGCGTTATCACAGTGCTGTTTCATGGCACTTTGCCGTTGTGTTAAATGAGCAGCTGATGTGTGGTGTTCTGTAAGTGTAAACAGGATTACAAATTAATTTACCCATTTGTTCTACCAGCCTTCTCGCAAAACTCTAGAACATTCTGTCTATTCCATCCACCTTTTCATGTCTTAACAATCTGAACTTTTCCTGCCATTCTGGTTTCAAACATCGTTTGTGGGGTTTATTTGGCTGTCCCCTCTTCCATTTCTTTAGGAGCTTAAGATGTGTGTTTGTAGTCTTGCTGGCGTCCCCTGCAGTACCTGCACCCTCACTTGGTTTTAAAAACACACTGGCTGTGGGATGTCAACTTTGACATTTCAGAGTTGTGCTAATATGCGGAGTCGCGCCAAAGGGCAGGGCTGTTGCTATGGCGTGCCTTTGTGGAGCACACTATAGCCTTGTGATCACGTGCAACGCTTAGTCACATGACCAGAAGCACAGTGAATCTCTCATGGGTGTAACAGCGCAGGCAAAACCAAGCTTTTGCATAATATTATTTACATTTAAGTTGTCTTGGTGACATACTTTATAGGCCACACAATATTAGTCTCTTTGATATGCTATCAACTAATGTATTTATTTAGTTGGCATGTTTCCAACTAGACCTTTTGGCAGTTGATATTTTCATCTGACAAACAACTACAGATGATAAAAGCTGCTAAAAGCTGGCATATGCCGACTAATCTAAACCCTGATCTGGGATGGATGGATTCAGAGTACGTCCCATTCATGCAGACCATACTCTGACTCATTCTGAGAGGGATAAATGACTGTGTATTTAAAACAGAGTAGACAAATGGGGCCAAGTGCGAAAATCACACCATTGCAAATTATGCATCTATAGACAAATGCTCACTAGCCACAGAGCACACAACACACAACAAGGTAGTTTTATGGGATTTGAAAGTGCCTTTGTCCTGTCAAATTACACATGAAATCACAAATCAGTAGTCAGATTTAAACAGATTGTCTGTGAGAGGGAGAAAAAAATAAATGATGACTCAAAGCATGTGCGTAGGAGAGAAGAGCTCAATTAGAATCAGATCTGAATGCACCATGATGAATCTATTCTTATGAATGCCAAGATATTCATGCCATCATATAATTTCATTTACCTCTTTATTCTCTTTGTTATTTATTTATTTCAACCAGATAATACTCGTTGATGAACTGCTCCAATTATGCATGCACATTTCTTGATCTCAAGTTTGGCTTCTATGTCAAGCAATTAGCACCGTTGTAATTAATTCGGCTAATTAATCTGTCTCACCATCATGCTCCATTCAAAGTAATCATGCAACAAACACATTTTGTGTTTCATACATATTCGCAGTACATTGTTTCTAATATCAGGTCTGTAAAAAAAACGCTCTGGGGTAGAAAAAGAGGGTATTTTGCTTCAAATGATTCGATTTTCACGCCTTGCTGGCTTCAGTGCCGGTGAACTTTTAACCACTATTGGAAGATAAAGCAAAATATGCAAATAACCCTCCGCGAATCTCCAAATAGCCTGTGACAGCCTCGAAACCAAGCCTTAAACACAGTCACTTTGATTGCGCAAACAAAACCAATGCAACCCCACACCGATTCTCTCCCATCAGCATATATTTATTTTCGCCTTTTTCGCTTATTGTGGCTGTGCAAACAATGTTATGGTCACTGGACAGGAGCTCTGAAGAAGCGGAACACTCTCTTCAAAAGCCAGCAGAAGCCACTTGTTCTACTCAGTCTCTTGAAGGAGAAGATGAGGCCTCTTGAAATATGAAGTGCTGTTGCTGCGACCATGACAACAGCACCTTTGAGACTGCTATCGTTTAACACAGGGTCATCTGGTCACCAGCGACTCCCAGGGAAAAGAGAGAGCACGAACACACTTCCCTCGCCTCATATGGATATTTGTTTTCTTTTTCAGTCTTTTTTTCCTTTGCATATAGCCACATGGCACCATGAGACAACAACAGTCTCTGCACACCTATATATTCTGTGTCCCAGCAGTATCATTCAGTCGGTGTCTTCTATCAGTCATCCACTATCTTTAGCTGATGCCCCATATCTTCAGGCATGCAGAGGATTCCACTGGGCACCAAGCTACTTCACCTCTGTGTTTCTAACAGGCCACTGCAATGTCCAATCGCATTCTCACCTTCTCCCCAAAAAAGACTGCATCGTACAATGACAAACTTATTGTCTTGTTAATTAAGGCAGGAGGCTAAGATATGTTTGACCAGGTAGCTAGGGCTTTGTGTACAAAGAGTTGATCATTTTGTAGGGCAGAGTCTTGGAAATCTACTGGTTAACGGCTGCAAGCAAACAGACTCACTGAAACAACAGAAGAGGAAGGTTCTCTGTGAAATATTTCTTGAGATACATTTTATGAATTTCATAAGCACAGGCTGTTTTTGTTTCTCTGCCTGGCAGGCAGCACTGACAGCCCCATCTCACCACACACACACAAACACACACACACACACACACACACACACACACACACACACACACACACACACACACACACACACACACACACACACACACACACACACTCCTTCTTGCTGCTCAGAGGCACAGGCGCAGAACAGAGCAGCACGACATGACATTTCCTGCGTGCCTGCGACAATGGAGGTCGGTGACATCTGGCCACTAGCGGCGCCTCTCGGATGGAACCGTCATGTCTGTTGCTGTCTGCTACGCCGTGGCCACCGCCATCTCTTCCGCTGCTTCCCCCCTGTTCCTCCGTGTTAATTCCTGATTAGCGCTGGCGAGCGGGAAAGGTCTGCTATTGTATGAAAGGTTGTAACGAGGAGGACAGCATGCCCCTGCAGTCACGCTGGCTGCTGCGGCTGGTGTCCGGGAATGGATAAGGCTTGTGGTGGGTGGAGAGGGAGGGGGGTGAAGCTGCGTGTGTGTGTGTGTGTGTGTGTGTGTGAGGAGGTGGGGGGTGGGGGTGGTGGGAAGGCAGCCTGGAATGGCAAGCCATTTGAAAGGCAAAGAGAGGGGAAAAAAGAGCCGTTTTATCTTGCTCGGGGCAATGCACAAAAGAGGCGAGCGCGGCAACGTGGCAGGTTTTTAAATTGGGATCAAAAGGTTTGAGCTAATTAACAAACTAAACGAGAGTCTGCAGCACTTCGCCTGCCTGCCTGCCTTCGCCTGCTGCCTCACTTTCACTGGTTTACAGAAGGCTGACTGTAGAAGCCCTTCTGTGTGTGTGTGTGTGTGTGTGTGTGTGTGTGTGTGTGTGTCCATCTGAACGAGTCTGTGTGTCTGTATGTGTTTGTGTGCGTGTGTGTGTGTGTGTGTGTGTGCTTGTGCGTGTGTGTGTGTGTGTATGTGTGTGTGTGTGTGTGTGTGTGCGTGTCATGCTGTACTGGGGCAGTTTTGTAGCTCCCAGCACAAGAAAAAAAAAGCCGCTGCTGCCACTAAAATGC
>NC_137917.1:15250991-15313491 GCF_963457725.1 Sprattus sprattus | reverse complement strand
TTGTTCAAATGTGGTGCCTTCAAAGCTGCTGCACGGCAACCCCAGTGCATTCTCCCTGCGCTGCCTTCAATCTCCAGAGAAATTAAATTTACATGAAAATTAAATATTAATTTGCGCAGAGCAATTGATGGCCGTCTTAGTTTTGAGTTACTTGTGATGTTGCACATCGCACTGCCAAGGCCTTTACGTCGTTCAATTTCTTTTTTTCTTTTTCCCGTCGCTGTGTTTTTTGACGTGGAACGATTTCACCTTAGCTCCTCTTGAGCAGGCTGCGTTATAAATAGAACCGAGAGGCTGTGATGGTGGCGCTCGGAATCTGTTCCGAAAAGATCCCAAGGTCACAGTAGATGGGCTGTTTACGTGAACTGTACTGAAGAGGATCCAAAGTTCACGTCAAAGTGGGCTCGCTGCTAATCTTCTTCCTCCCATGAGACTGCGCAGAGACGGTCACACTGTCAGTGTTTCACAGACATGCCAGAGTGTTCCAACACCACAAGAAACCACAGCCCCAGGAAAGGCATTTGGATGATAACCTTGTTTGCCTTTTAGTATTCATGGGTATAAGACATTCCCTTCCAGACAGCACGTTACAGGAGGCCTCTGCCATTTTTGACTAACCAGAGTTAACATCGGAATCATCTCTCACAACCAAAGAAGACGACTTACACATTTAGCTGTGAGAGTTTGTCACCGACACACTTTTTAAGTTAAGTTACATTAACAGGAAATTAATCAAATACAATCCACATGCAAATGTAACTCTGACAAGGAAGGAAGAAGACCAAACTATTACATTCTATTTTACCGTCTACTCTATTCCATAATATGTTCTAAGAGTATGGACTGGGAGGAGATTGAAGCTCTGTTTCTACTCAGTTTGAAACTCCATTTAATCTCCATGTCCCCTTCTCAAGCACCTACATGGGCTGCATACGGCTGCGTATGCATTCATAAATCCCCCCTGATCTCTGCCCGCTACTTAATTTACTGTGCAGACGACACGTGATTGATGAATGACCCAATCAGTGTGCGTCTGTGTAAGTCCTTGTCTCGGCTGCCTAAATTAAATAAAATTGGAGCGCATGAAAACTCCCAGAATACCCCAACTGAAATGACAGAAACAAAGGCGACATAAAATCATGAGCCAGATTGATTAACTGGCAATGATGAAGCACTTTAAGTATTAGGTAGATAAAGCAATTGATTATTCAATAAATCTTTGTCTGGCACTAAATTCCCTCATTCAGAAAATAAAAAGGACAGGGCAGAGGCCATAAATTAGTTCCATCCATCGTCCACCTCCCACAGAGATGAAACAAGAGCTACTGTAACCATAACACAAATGGGCTTTAAAATGGCAGTCACAGTCGGATCACTTACTCTGCGGCAACGTCGCTTCCTTGGATATCTAAAGAAACATTCTGACGTGCATGTTTCCGCGAAAGCACAAACACACGCGCAGAGCTTTGTTTTAAGGCCAGTGTTTTTGTCGTGGGAAATTTTGAAATGCCGTCCGAGTCGAGTTTGAGTCTCTGTTACTATCATGTAACAGCAAATATCAGGAAAATCATCATGCATTGAATGAATCCAAATATGGTTCTTTCAACAGTATACAGGCATTTGTCCAAATAGCGACCCAATAAGCATTTTCCCCCACAAACTTATATATAATATTGCTTCAGTTCATGAAAGGGTCAAAATATATAGGATGCCACAACGATAAACACGGTGCAAAAAGAAAAAAGAGAAAGCCATGAAACAGCATAAAAAATAGTACCCACAAGAAAAAAAAGAAAGCGTGTCTTACTCTTCGCTGCCTTAGACATTTATGAAACCGCAGAGTGAGACTGATTGACCTTCCAGACACAGTGAAAAGCCCTGTAAAAACAGACCAATCAATGGAGAGGTCTCTCTGTGGCTGCTGCATGCCACATACAAGTCGTTTACCTTGAATGATTCAGCTATGTTAGAGTAGACAGGAGATTGTTCACAATCTATTCCCAGCCCAAAATATGGCACAGTCTCTCAATTTCACTCTCGGTCTTCTCTCCTCTAAGTGTCTCATCTAAGATGGCTTACAGGACCCTGTCAGCTTGTAAACTATATGTTCTTTCATTGAAAAAAAATAATCAAAATATATAACAAAAATCATTGCTCCTTTTCTTCGTCTGATTTAGTCAGATGGAATCATAGGACACCCCTCAGTGTTCCATCAACACTCTCTGCTGGAAATAAAGGGTTTGTTGTATCGGGGAGGGAGGGTACTGTTGCATGGGTGAATATGAACCACCACTGATTTAATCTACTCTAACTGGACCAGCAGCGTGCTGTTGCGGTAATAAGCACTGAGGATCCAGCATGAAGCCCCACACACAGGGCCACGGGGGACCCCAATCTGGTTCAGGCGCTGGGGCTGGGGCTGGTACTGATGCTGATGCCGAGGCCTTCAACCACTGTCTTAACACAGAGCCCTCTTGTGGTTTAAGAGTGAATGACCTTTTACGCACCACTTTACCAATTTCAAGCCCACGTATATGTAAGCACACACACACACACATATAAACATACACACATATGTGTATTGCGCCCTCGACGCACCCCTAACACACACACCCACACACACTCACTTCGAATTCATGTATAAAATGCTGAAAGACATCCATATTTAAACATACACACATGCTCACACGCCTACACCTACACCTTGCGTACACAGAAAGAGGAAAGGACACAGAAAATAAGCGATGTGAAATGCACAATTGTGAACTGGAAGCATATATCCAAATATGCAAATGCCAGGACAAACACACCAGCACAGCCTTGCAGCAATGTGCATGAGCACAAAATGGAACAACTTGTCAGCTTGGGCTTTTTTTCTGTTCTTTTTTAATCTACCCCACAGTCAGTAACCTTCTCTCTCAATTCTCATTTTCTATGCTTGTTTTCATAACACACAAGACTGATAAAATAGAGCTACCCAGTATCTTACACAAAAACAAAAAAAAACAATGTGGCTGTATTACATTTCAAGGTAGATTTGACTCAGCTCTGTGTCATTTCAAAAACAGAGCCTGTCACAGTCAATTTTTGGTTGTGGGTGAATGTACAGGAATAGGAAAATAGGAAACGCTTCATGCCCAAATGTGTCATTCTACAAGAGCACAACAAAGCAAAAAAGACCTACAACTGTGTTTCAAGTGACTAAACGAACCTCTGCTACAATGTCACACAAGTCAAAGCTCCCCTCCAAACAGCTATCAATCAAGCCCAGCCAAAAGAAAAGTGCACCTTAAATCCACATATCCAAATATCAGTTAATATCTGTCTCTATAAATCTCAGTTGTTTGAAATTGACTCGTTCATTGCTAATTTAGGATATAAATATGCCAACAGAAATCATATTGTAAAAGCTGCTTTTGCCAAATTGATCTCATAAATCACATGGTGTGTAGCCCATTTTCAATTGAAGATTATAGGAGAAATATCTCATTGTAAAATCAGACGGGTTGGACAAGTGGGGGTTATTATAATGATCGATTTCATTATTGAAATAGGATTTCTTAGAGTCGAGGACAATAACTGACGATGCTGATTTGAGTGCTGATGTCTTTTCAGCGGAGTCTCCTATTTAGGAGGGAGGTAAAGTCTATCAGGGTCCGCCACAAAATACAAAGCTGTCGTGTCCTCCGAATGCAAGTTGAAATGTGTTAATGTCTTCTAATGACATTTTGAGTAATTGTCCTGCATAGCGGCAGGCCACTTGTCAAACGTGATTTGCCTAGGGACAAAAACGTATTGATCTCCATTCGAGCCCCGTCTCCTCACGGCGCTCGGCGTTTCATCGCTTCACCGCGCTCCCAATGACAGATTTTACAATGTTTTTCACTTTGTGAGTCCTAAAGCGAGACAGCACCGCCTGTGCACTTTTCACTTCGCATTAACCTCACAGATGCTTGAAGTTGTTGTCGTTATTGTGTAAAATTGTGTACGTGGATGAATTTGCACTTGGTGCCAACTGCGTGGTTGTGAGGACGAGTACCACACAAACTTTTTTTTTCATGATACACTCTTCTTGTAAAAGATGAATTTGTTAGTAAGTCATGGACAGTGATTGCACTTCCACTGAAAACGATTGTTTACTTTACTAAATGTTACCTTTCGAAGAAAATATGCGAACTCATCTCCTTCAGACAATAGTTTTATGCAATCGATCCAGTCTAACGATTTTCAGATCTGAATAGCTGTGTGTATTTCACAGCACACATTATCCAACAGATTATCAAAACGGTGAAATAGGGAATATGTATTTGTTATGTGTCCTCGGTAATTTGTTATGTGTCCTCTGTTTTTGTATTTATACGTCAACGACTGAGTCATTAGACTAAAGCTAAATCCATGTTGCACTGCTCTGTAGGCTACACTTACCCCTGGAAAGAATGCGTTTTCGACGCAAAACGGAGTCACTTGTCCTCTGTTACACGTTTGGGCTTGTTAACGCTGAACAAATTTACCATTCATACGGTCACCACGTTCAACTGATCACTTTATTCCGGGTGACCTTTCCGTAACTGGCGTTTTGTTCCGCACCAAAAGAAGTTTAGAGGCATATACTGACATTCATTAAATATACTTCATATCTGTTCAAGAGGGACGAGCAGATACATTTGAAGGCAAAGAAAGAAAAGGCACCAAAACGGTAGAGACTAGTTTTAAGCTATGGCTGTTGATCAGTGAAACTCTTTTTTGGAAGGTAGTGTGCATTACGAACGAATATTATGCATTCTTACCTATTCGTATGACATGAGGCATCCCGAATGAACACTGAATCCAAAAAAGACACACAATGAACGTTGTCCAGTATTCCAAAATCGCACTCCTGGGTGACAACCAAATATTTCTCATGATTGTGAAGTAGTGGGATCCACTTTTTTAAGAATCCAAAGACGTTTCAGAATTGCTCATCAAATGTACTGGTAGGAGTCATATGTAGACTTGTATGTCTGCGACAAATCTGCTCTCATTGTACTTGGTGCAACATTTTCCTAGTTTTCTATTTTTTTCACTCTGAAGTCTCAAAACGGTTAGCTGATAAAAAAAAGCCCCGGCTCCTCGCACACAAGGATCAGTGTTACACCTGCGAACGCTGGCTGCTACAATTAGCCTGCAGGAGTCCCTGTATCCCCTCCTACCGCTGATGCTATCTGTCGGCTGGCTCGGGCACCGCAACAACCGGGCTGGAATCCCGTGCAAATGTGGAGGAGGACTGAGCCTGCGGTACCATTCCCCGCCAGAGAATAGCCCCTTCTCTTTTGTCGGTTAAAGACATTCAAACGGTAAAGAAGAACACGTGAAGATATTTCCACTATTTTTAGATTGTGCACTCTCAAGCACAGTGAAACTCAAATGACAAAAAAAACCGCTTAATACCCACATATAAGACAGATTGCTTGTTTACAACGTGGTGACCATATCCAGTTTTATGAAGCATGAGATATTTAACACTGCACTTTAACTACCTATTATAAGAGAATTAAGGTAATTGCCAATGCATATTGATTCCAGTCTCCACTATAGAACTGAAGCTGTACCTCTGAGGCAGAGAAGATGTGGTTAAAGAGTAAAGGAAAACCCTTACAAAGAATTCACTGAATGCATTGTTTTATTTAACGAGTTGAACCAGAGATGGCAGGCAGATGGCCTGGCCAAAAACAGAAACACCCATGAAACATTAATTGCACCTTTTGACTCCCAATGGTGCCGGATCGCAGGCAGTGCAGGTGTGATCAAAGGCCCCAGGAAGCCATTTCCTTCCTAATCAGCAAATGGCACCGATACGTGAAGGGAAGCACAGAAAGGAACCGCTGCCTCCTGACACAAGTCAGTCAGGAACACACAGCTCCAAAGCACACTTGTCACAAAACAAACAGTGTAAATGATGAATGATGAAAAAGGCGAATGAGAACTGATGCCATAGTTAAGTCACAGATGGCAATCATCCTGATGTTATGGGAAGATTTCAGATGACCCTCCTGACCTATGTTTGTTTTTTTCTCTTTATTAATAGAATAGTTTACACTGGGAGATCTCATTTTGTGTGCGAGAGAGAGAGAGAGAGAGATCGAGTGTGTGTGTGTGTGCTTGAACACACGTCCGTTCCTCCACTTTTTCAGTGCCTTGGTGTAAACACGCAGTTAAGGGGGTCACATGCCTATTGGGAAATGAATCACAGTGTCCAAAACCAAGGGCTGCCCAGTCGTTATTGGTCTTTACGTCGCAATAATTCTCCCTGGGGAATAGAGCCGTCCCTGCCACAGAGAGGAGGGGGAAGCATTGATAAAGCCCACTGCTTACCCTCTTTATTTGGGCCACTCTGTCTGTGTCAATGAGTACATTAGCCCTGCAAACGGCTTACTGCCTCCGTCTCTGTCCATTTTTCATGCTTTATGTGGGGCCATCAGCCGCTCACACTGAGTGAAACATGATGGTGATCACTTAGGAGGAGGGAAAGAGAGCAAAAGGGGGATAAAGCGGGGGAGAGGGAGGGAGAGCGAAAGAGGGACAGAGAGAGAGAGGGAGAAAGAGGGATGGAGAGAAGAAAGTCACTCCTCCTCCCCTACTTATTCCACCACACCCTCAAAGGCTACAACATTGTGTGCGAATATCGACTGTGGTTGAGTAATGAAATCGCATGATAAGTGTATTTATTCTCTTCCGTGACATGGCCACTTTATTACTGTCGTGATGCGTTTCAAATAAACACTCGTGGGCTCTTTCACTGTTCATCATGCACTTAGACAGGGGACCATCTGCTTCAAATGGACAAGACTGACGATCACAACCAGCATGGAACACCAAACCGCAATGAGCAGAGACTGAACGCAAAGACTTGTGCATTCAATGCACTTGCACTGGTGCAATTTATAGCACAACCATCTGACAAATACAGTACAAACATTTACAGTAATTATTCTTTTGTAGATGATCTTGCAAAAACAATGTTCCCTATTCACATGCACATTCCAGTGGGAAAGAACAATCTCAAGTTTGTTGGCTAGTAAGGTAAGAGGGTACGGCAAGGGAGAGAGAGAGTACCAGAAGATAGTTGAATGTCTTTTTAGATGTTTTCTGGTATGCTGTCCAGCGTGTAGTTCTTATAATTGATAGAAAAAAAATAGCAAAAGGCACTAAAAGCTGGCACCAGCTTTGGGAGCTTTTACCTATGCATGTCTTCTTTACATCCAAGGTTATGGACTACTGATTGACACACGGTTGGTAGATCTATGGATGGATAAATAACACTGCTTAGGACAGATGCCCACTCAAGCAAGGGAGAGAGGGAGAATGCTTAGTGTCAGGCTCTGCTGTCTTTGTTGGTTTTGTCTGCTTGATCTCTCCATCTAAGTGCATGGACTAGTCACTATGGAAAATTGCACAGTATATGTCATTCTCGATCTATGCTTGTGCAATTACAGTATACACAAGGGTGTGTAATTAACACTGGCAATTCATATCTGTTTCAGCAAGATATGATGGCAAAACAAACAAGCTCAAGACTATTAGTACATGTCACCACCTCAGCTGTTTTCCTTCGCAGATTTGAATATGGAGCCCAATGAAAATGGTGGTGCCCATGGTGACCGGTGCGTGGACCACAGATGCATATTCATGTCAGCGCTGGAGTGCAGATTTACGAGCCTCTGGCACAATGCAAGGGCCATCAGCGTGAGTTATGTGGCCCCGGCCTGAGCATTATCAAGATGCATTGACTGCCGCCCTCCAAAACACAGAGCAAGCTGTGAGCGACTCTGGCACAGAGAGACATGGTGCCGTGGGTCCACGGTGGTCTTCAGTGTGTGTGCGTGTGTGTGTGTGTGTGTGTGTGTATGTGTGTGTATGTGTGTGTGTGTGTGAGTGTGTGTGTGTGCGTGTGCGTGTGCGTGTTTGTGTGTTTGTATGTGTGTGTGTGGCCTCTCCATTATGCTGAGCGACTGGTGGAACTGACCGATGGCCTTGACCAGTCGCGATGGCAGGTGGGTGCCCGTAGACACAAGACAGAGAGATGGCGCAGAAACATGCCATCATCATTATCATCGCTCAGATACCCTACTACACCCTCTCTCCCCATTGGCCCATCTCATCCGTCCTCCTGGTGCTCCCTCTCCATTAGGTGGAGGAGAGGGGCAGATAATGGGAAACATATGCGTTGTCACTTTGCTTTTGTGATCACGGGGAGAGTGATGAGAGCGGGGAGATTTATGATGCCCTTAACACTCCACACAAAACTGCAAGAGGCATTATTGCCATTCAGTTTTACACACACACACACACACACACACACACACACACACAAACACACACACACACATGCACACACACACACACACACAAAAACATCCATACTTACACACTGAGAATCTCACTTACTGTCTCTCTTACATACACTCACACACATTCAAACTTTATCACATACACACTTTGATGTTATACTTAGACATATGTCAAAGAGAAAGTATTCCTTAAACTCCTCCCATGTCATTGCTGAGAAACTCATAGTAAAATAAATAATGAATAATAGGTGTGCATAATGCAAAGAACTAGTTTCTACAAAGTGCCATCACAATCCAAATAACTATTCTATCTTTCAGCCTGGCTTTGGTTTTGCCGTCGATATGGGAAGCCATTTCAGTCTCTCTCCCCATTTTGCGAAGCTATTGTACGTTTGTCTCACACAAACAGATTAAAACAAATGAAATGGGCGTGTAAATGAATGTGTGATAGCATGTCATCATAACGGTTGAGTTTGCGCTCTTACTGCCAAACCAATGAGCCTGGTTCTTTGGTGTTGCGGTCAAGGTACAGATTTGGTACCCTGTGTACCTGGGTTCGTGGCCAGGTGGCGTGTCTAGGTCCTTTCCTTCGCTACACCGCGCCGCAGTTCACAAGTAGGGAGTCAAGTCTGTGCCTATCTGTTTCTTTAGCCTAAGGGAAAACACTGAAACATTTACAAGCTAGCAGCCTCCAGAAATCAATGGCTTGTCTGGCAAGTCAGTCATACCTAATGGATCAGAACGCATGCGGCACTCACTGTAAAACTAGAAAACATTGATGAGAGATGCTCCAAGATTGTATGATTGATCAACACAGGTTCATTTTTCAAGCCACCGCCACCAAACTCAAAAGAAATGATCAATGCTCAGGAGGCAGCAGCAAGTCCCTAATTGCAGACTCTCTCACACAATTGTTTGAGAGAAGGTACATCATACAAGTTGTTAGATTGTTCATAATTGTTTGGATAAATTGCAGGGATGGTATTGAGCCGAAGAAAACGAATAATGCGAAACATTTCTGCCCATTGATTTCCATTCTCTCCTTTTGAAAAGTACCACCAGTTTCTCCAGTAGGCCGTGGATAATACGTGAATCGAACATCCCCCTACTCCGGGGAAGAGAGGCAAACAGGCTGTGTTGTCATTTTCATATGGGTACATATTGGGTTATTCTCTTTCTCGCTTTCTCTTGCCTACTTTCATTCTGTCCATACCTTTCCGCAAAAACGTACCTATGTTTTTCAGTCAGTAATGTACCATTGCTTTTACAGTTTTTTTAATGAAGGTATTTAACCATTTTGAACAGTTTGCACTGTCTATGAATACGCATTTAGAATATTAATGTTGAAAATAAATAATCTTGTAACCGTGTAATCATTTCCATATTGTGAATTTTGATGTACAAACACCACTCATGCTTTACGATATGGGTCATTGCTTGCTGAGTCACGTCCACATAGGGTCATAGGTCCCATATTCAAAGAAAGTGCTTCACAGGCAAGAGCTCACAGGTCATTTCCAATGAAGTCAAGTCCCATAGTAGTTTTCAATATCTGTGGCAGTAATCTGTGTCAGCATACAGTTTATCAACTATGCAAAGTCAACCTGAATGTTCCTGTCATGCAAACCTGGTACCTCTGCAAAAAAAATGTCCTGTCAAGGCTGAAAGCACCACAAATCAGTGTACTGGTCGTGAGATTACATTCGTCTCTTGTCATAAGCAATGACATCAAGCTATGACATAAAGCTATGAAATGTAAAAGACTTTCCTACCTTTTGGCCACCAATGGCACTTTTGGTTGAGTCACTCAGTGTCAAAAAGGCTTTAAACAGCCACATATTCAATATTTATTTAATCAACGTCCTTTTTTTCTGCAATTACTCTGGACTTAGAAGGATATATATGCTACAAGTGTAGAGATGTAGACTGTATGTACAGATACAGGTGTGAGGACACAGAAAAACAAAGCACTTATAAGACATATTATGCTGCTCATTTGAAAGCCACAGTCCTCACTGTACCCTTTAACATGTTTGACTGCCAGGCTAACAATATCAAGTATATCAAGGCATATATGCACCATCTCCCTGGTTTTCTTGTGAACATGTTTACGTGACCATCCTCTTACTCCTCAAACACACACCAACACATACCAGCCCGTGCTGACAGGAGGAGAGCAGCCGCGAGTGTCTGGCAACTTCATCACACTGTCCGCTCCCCCTTGCGCTGGCGTCCTTGCAGTGTTAGCAGCAAGCCACAGATGATTAAATGTCTATTTACTTGCCTCAGCGTTACCAAAGCAATATTGCCACTTTGTTCAGCGCTGACGGATAGGGTGCCGGCCGTGGCCTCGCAGCTGCAGGAATCAAGGCAAGTGGCTGTCTTGGGGAGGGGGGGTGGCGAGGGTTTGAGGAATTGGCCCAATTCGTGCTCTGATCACAGCATTAACCTCAGTGCTGGCCCGTTCGGACCAGCTGAGAGCCGGCGCTGGAGAGATGTATGCCTCGCCGGTGACACTAGATGAGGTTGCTGTTACTGAACTGAGTGGAAGTGCGGGGCAAAACCGCCACACAGCCAGGCACTGAGCGCTGACAGCACTGACAACTCCAAGCCCCTCCAGATCCCATGGCTGATGAGGACTGACAGCGTTAAAGACACGGTGCTGTGTGGAAGCTTTTCTCATATTAGCCATTAGCTTCACCTGTCTCAAAGGGAGCTAAGAAACACTGCCGTTGACCCCCGGCTCTGGATATATATATGTGGGGTTTTAGAATCTCACCTGTCACACAGTGACCTTCAAAATTAAGTTAAAATTTAATTCCACCCCAAATAACATGTGGACAGTGTTAGAAGGCTTATGGATGTGAAATACTGGCTTGGCAAATCCTGGAGGTTTTTAGAAGTTCATCTGTAGGCCATAAATAAAAATTCAACACACATTATATCCATCTTGAAATGTTAGCTCAAAAAGAAGCAAAAACACAGTTTGCAGTGACTCTTTTGCATTCAAAGCATCCAAAGAAGTCAGAATCTCCCATGCTTCCATATCTTCGTAAAATCACACATCCTGTTTTCAGTGCAGTAATCCCATATTTCAACCACCGATTTCAGCATATGTTCAAGCAGGACAAATTAATGTACATTTATGCAGTGTTGCATATGCCTGTGGGCAGGGTCGCCCTGTTCTCTTGTAGCCATGAACTGCAAGATTGTGACATATCCCCTCACGGACCTCCACACACACACACACACACACACACACACACACACACGCACACACGCACACACGCACACTCTCACACACACACGCACACACACACACACACGAGAGAGAGAGAGAAAACAGGCTTCACTACAGCAACAACTCTTTCTTCCACTGTGATCTTCCAACTAGATTAGCTATCCACAGTTTCCTTACAAACAGTGAAGAGTCACAGTAAAATTCAGTCTTGTCAATGTCACACCAAGAAACAATGAGGTCAATTAATTAACTTCAAGATTTTTTGCAGTCTAACAAAATCCCCCTTGCAGACAACTTGAATATGTCTGTCTTTTGATCTGTAGTAGTTCAGACAGTGGCTATAAGTGTTTATTTAGGAGGTGGGGGGTAATTATTCTTTATACATGGCAGGTCTCGGTTGGTAACTCACAGAGTGGAAGTGAAACCATGGTGACAGTCTTTTTGGTTGATATGTTTTCAAGTATCTGTCAAGTCCTTTACACAGGACATCCTTTGTTGTTGTTTACCCACTTTCCTCATAATTAGACAGACGTGACATGCCACAGAATCTTTTCATATTAATTAATACGAAATATTAAGCAAAGAAAAAAAAACACCCAACCTTCAAATTGAGGTAAGACTTAATTAACCTGAATGACCCCCACCCCCTCCCCCAATAAATAACACTGAAAAAATAAATATTTGTTGGAGAAGCTTAGTGGACTGAGCTTTAAATCCTGCCATTCTTCATTGTTTCAATTCATGGCCACAAATCCATAAGATCAAACAAGAGACAATGAAGCAATGAAAAATTAGGTAGTCCATTTCTGGGGTAAGAGAGGGTGTGTATGTGAACAGAAATAGGTATCTTTATTTGTAAATGGTTTATAACACCATCATGTAGGAATATGTAAAACAAGTCTGTTCTTTTCATAGACATAGGAAAGCAGGTCAAATGCCCCAGATTGCTTTAGGGGGCAAGAGGGACATGGCAGACCAAGCACCCAAATGCCCCAGATTGCTTTAGGTGGCAATAGGGACATGGCAGACCAAGCACCCAATTCAAGGTCATAACCCACCTATGCAAGAGTACACTATAGAACAGAAACCCTTGATTTCCCAGAGGATGATTTAAGGGGTTGGTTATCACATGCCAACACATTAAGGGGAAATGTAGTCTTTTCCCAAAGTAATGGGCTTTTAACATTACACGTTGTTGGGTGTTTGATTTCAGAGCAAAGGTAAATGAATATACCTACAGTACATTTTTAGGAAAATATGTCTTTAAACATCTTAAATCACAAAATAAATGTTTTCTCCTCTCTCTCTCTCTCTTACTCTCCAATTTTGAGGAGAGCTTTTAGCAGCCACTGTCAGCTCAAAGAAAAACTGCTCTGTTTGGATCAGAGAGTGTGAAGATGTCCCTCTCCTTTGACTGAAGCAGATTCGACTCGGTCTCCAGACATCCAAAAGGTAAGCTGACGAGTGTTTATGACTGACATTTTAGAATGTCAAGAATGTAGTAAAGACCAGTCATGGTCCTTGTAATTGATTACACTGCAGAAGGGTAAGATAATTATTATTCTCTGTAAGTCATGTTAAGTAGTGGTTTTTTTTACCATGTTATTGATATATTATCCATGGGAAATCCTCACAGCTCAGAATTTCAATGACTGGCTTTCCTGTGTATGCTCCTTAAAGGATAAGATCTTACTCATGTCCCTTCGTACTTCTTACCAATATGAACTTCCATAAGGAGTATCTGGTATGATTACATGAAGTCGGATAGAACAAACCATCCAATTTACAGCATCTTGCTCTGATACATTACCCACAGATTACCATGTTCACTCTCGGTGCAGTTACAATCTCAATGTGACTGTAACTGTGGCTGTGACTGTCAATCGGGCATGGTTAAAATACAGTCATCTGATTAAAGTGGTCCTTGTAAATCAACAGACCTTCACTAATTCTGAACAAAGGGACAGTGCCTAAACCAGCTGCAGGCTGTCAGCCATCGAGGGGGAAGTAAACCGAACGTCAACAAGTGACCAGTTGGATGTGAATTGAGAGCCACTTGAACCGATGACAATAGCAGGAGTGTCAATCCCATCTGATGCAGGTTAGTTCTCTTTGTGTGTGTGCGAGGATAGCGAGGGGGTGGGGTGGAGACTGTAATCAAGCGCTGCCTTCACGGTTGGTAATCAGCTGAAGTTCTTTTCACGGCCATTTTCTCTCTCTTTTTGTTGGCAGCACGAGAAGCTATTTTGGGCATGTGAGCAAAGCTCTCAAGAGTCACAGGCGAGAAAACACA
The DNA here is from genome assembly GCF_963457725.1 of Sprattus sprattus. NCBI lineage: Eukaryota > Metazoa > Chordata > Actinopteri > Clupeiformes > Clupeidae > Sprattus > Sprattus sprattus. Next base: position 15,299,630 of record NC_137917.1, on the reverse strand, counting down.
AGAAAGCCACACATGCAAAAGTGACATAATTTTTGAACGAGGCGTGTAACATGCAGCACATGTTAAAGACACTGTGGAGATAGGAAGTGTTATATTCTTCTTTCGTGTCTTTATATTTCCAAGTGATATCCAATAGTGTCCTCATATTTTTTTAGGACCTTCGCAGACTTCATCATAGATCATGACAATATGCTACCATGGAAAGACATGGTTAGGCTTAAGATAAGCTTACAGTACCGAGTGTACTTTTTGATAAGGACCATATGACCTTTAGTGGGCTGTTAACAAGCACACTCATGTTGATGGTCTCTCATTGGTTCTTCTATACCTGTCCAAGCTAACACACAAAAGTTTCATTTCTCTTTCTTCATGATAAGCAGCACTAACAATTTTCCCCTAAAACCTGAGAGGCATGCTCACCATCTGTGAGCCATGCAAGACTGAGACAAACACCAAAGCAAGAAACCTTCTTGGAATACAAACACCTGCTTTGAAGGTAGCATTTGCTGCATGATTCTTGTTATAGTAAAACAAAGTCTACACAACTTTAAAATACCATTATAATGTAACAGATGTTATGTGAACCTTTATTTTATGGAATCATATCATGTGAAAGTGTATTACGAACGAGATGCTACATTGAGTGCCACATTTCAGTACTCACATCATCCTTAAGCGTATAGTTCCACTGCAACAAAGTATGTATAAAACAAGCCTCTAATCAGTGTCCATGGATCAGTAATGTCCAAGTCTGCCAACGTACGCAGATTATATCAACATATTAGTCATTTTAGTCATCCTCACTTAAGGCAAGGCAGGTTTTTTTTCTATAGCACCTTTCATTTCATACTCAAGAGGCAATTTACATAAAAGCAAAAGGAACATCCAAAGGAAAAGGAGGAATTTATACGTATACATTTTAAAACAACGTATGATTGCTCATTTGCTTATTGAAACTCTAGCAGCAGTATTTTGAATGAGCTGCAGCTGTTTGATGGTCTTAACAGGCCAGTTAAGAGACCATTATAGTTGTCCACAGTGCTGGAAATCAAATCATGAATGAGCTTCTCTTTGCCTTTTTGGGACACCAAACCCCCTGATTCTGGCTGTATTTTTAAAATGATAAACTGATGAACGCAGTCAGCTTTTGACATTTGAACATTATTTTCATATTATTTAGTGTGTTGGCTACTTTAGGGGTCTGTTCAAACGTACAGTAGCTTACACATAACATCACTGGTTATATTTTTGTATGTATTTTTTTTTGGCAGGAGCATAACATAAGGCATCATCTGCATCCAGGTCAGGACCTTGGTGGTATGTAATCATGTATGGCATTTCATGCCTTAGTTTTTTTTTGCACATACAAGGTCTGTAGTACTGTTGCCCTTGCAAATCTGGTTGAATAAAGTGATGGATGTCAAAGATATCACACCTATGTGAACCACACAAGGATCCACCTACTGATTTGGGAGGTGAAAATTAAAAAAGGTACCATGCAGGCTATGGGGTCCCTTCCAAATTATTATTAGATTTATTTGAAATGTTTTCATTTTAATTGTGCGTTCTTGGGCTTCTTTGCTGTATAAGCTATACAGCTTCGAAATTTAGCTGCATGCAATTCATCAAATGTTTAACACAGACTGCGACACTGGATAGTGATCTCACGACACATTAGAAACCTACAAGGCCAAAATCACATTGGAGCACACAGGGACCCGTGTTTCTAATTTCACCACTTTCTAGCTGATCCCAATCTGAGACAGCGGCATGGCGAAGGCTCCGCTGTCGGAGCTATCGCCGTCTGAGATCTCAGAAATCAGGGAGCTGGATAAAGAGGTCACCGAGGTGCTTGTCCTTTCAATCAATGTGCAGAGTGAAGTGGCGGCTTAATCAAAGACCTTGCACACAGGTAATCACTGCAGGGGAACCTTGCTCGTGATGCCATTTGCATATATCGAGTTACAGGAGTCAGTCTCACTCCAGCGCTATCTGATGGATCAGTGTCTCGGATGCTATCGTTTGTAGATTGAGCATAGAACAGAGAATTATAATTGCCTTTGCTAAGTCATTTGCCCTTGTGAGTTTGCTTTTTTCCCCTTTTAAGTTTGCATATAGGGACAGAAAATAATTTTAAAGTAATTATCTCGGACTTTCAGACTGAGATGAATCTAGTAAAAAGGCAGGACATGTTTGAGGAAAAAAAAAATAATGAATACAATTATTCAGCAGTCATCATTAAAACCTCCTTTGTAAAGAAAGTGACTGTAGCTGTGGAGTAGTGGTGGGACATAGTGTGTAATTTTCTAACATTAAGGCAGTCACATTCACAGAATGAATCCCTGGCATGTCTGCTTATTTGCCATTGTTAGACAACATAAAGCAACATTGTAAATGGGCTGTATAGCTGGGAAGGAAAGAACGTATTAATCCTTTTTTGCGCTTTCACTTCAGGGCGAGGCTCATTCACATGTCACTGATGAAGCCCTACTTTACAAGCTCTCATGTGCACAAGCAAGGCTGATTCCACCTGTGCTAGTTGACAACTGCTTTGTCAACATTGCCAGACTGATATAACACCTACATCAAGGGCTGTTTTTTCCAAGGTAAGGTCATGAAATATACTAATTTGAAATGACATAGAATATTGTCTCGTTTTGACAACTGTTTTTAGTTGCTGGGAGTCATTTCCATATCTCAGGGTTTTGATTTGGTGCACTTGGCTTCTTATAACGAACCCTCCTAAAATGGCCTCCTATATGGCTGCTCTTTGTGATGCCAGGGATAATTATACAGCCTTCTGCTGTCGTGAGTGCTACATACAAATGCATGAAACCTACCCCTGACAGAGCAAGATTCCAATCAAGCTGGTGTCCTCCCTTAGGAGCCAAACTAACTCTTTGCTTCCTCCCTCAGTCAGTTCCCACTCGTTTGCCTGTCAAATAACAAACCAAATTCAATTTGTAGTTTTATTTTTCCATTTATTAAAAATTTTAAGTTTTCCACTACAGTTTTCCATGACTAGATTGATGAAATCTGTGTGAATAAGCATTTGGATGAATATAGTGTTTGCTCCCCTATAGGCCAACCTGGAGTTTCGAGGCTTACTGGTACAATGCAGATGTGTTAGTTTATGTTTAGAGCATATTGTCTCCTAAAAATCTTCCTCAAAAGAGCTGGGAGGGCTCCTACACAACAATGTATTAAACAGCAAGACAGTGAATAAGCTTTTGTGTGAGTCACAATTCCAGGCAGCCTCTAAGAAGGTCTGTTTGGCACAATTAGCGTAGACACCAGGAGGTAGCGAACTGTCAGTTGCGCTTCCTCTCATGCCGAACAGAATCTGAAAACCAACACAAATAAACCAAGGGAAGGCGAGACAAAGCAAAAACGAACCACACTTTCATCTCCTTCCTCACCTCACACTGAACAGACTCAGGCATGTCAATGCCAAATCAAGTTCCTAGGAGAGATAAGTGTACACCTGAAATGTATCTGAAACAGACCAAAGGGATATACTGCAGAGACACACATGCTTACATCCCATACTTTGATTTTATAGATAGATAGACAGATAGATAGATAGATAGAGAGATAGAAAGATAGATAGATAGATAGATAGATAGATAGATAGAGAGATAGATAGATAGATAGATAGATAGATAGATAGATAGATAGATAGATAGATAGATAGATAGATAGATAGATAGATAGATAGATAGATAGATAGATAGATAGATGAAATGATACTGTACCAAGGGCAACCATTTCAAATTTCCATCACCAACTATGTTCCCTGGGTAACAGCTGGGTGTAAGCAATGTCAGACATGAAAATGAATTTCCACCCAGCTGTCTGACATGGAAGAGCCCTGAGGAATGTAATCTCTGATCGCCGTCCTCCAGGGTGCCCACCGGCTTCCTGACCCAGCATATAGGCTCAGAAACAAAGACATGACTTGACCAACATGTATTTCTCCTCCCTACCTTGTTGACACATGGGAAACACCTTCCTTGAACCTTCCGACACAAGGCTAACGATATGTCAGGTATCAGATGTCATTAATGTTTTTGTGATGGCAGCTTATTTGTAATGGCATGACAATGTGGTTTTTCCACTGCTGGTAAATGTCATTAAAAGTGTCATAATATTTGATGGCAGCTCAACAACAGCTCAACAACAGCTTAACAACATAGCACATTAGTGTCATAATGAACAATAGCAGTATATGACATTTTCTGCGACGCGATTATAACATGGCTGTCTTAGTTTGGGTAAAGTGTTCCTGTACTTGTATAGCAAAACGCGGTGCTAAGGTCATGGGTCCAATACCTGGTGGCACAAACAGTGTATTGATGGAAATAAATCTGTTTGCTTGTATTGTGCTGTTATTCACTGAAGATAAAAATTGTCTTTAAACTGAGTAAATGTAAATGTAAGTATTTCTGGCACTCTTTCATTAAAGAAGGGGACATGGTTCAAAACCATTTGCACCTCTCTCCTCCACTCCTCCACCTCTCTCTCGCTCTCTGACATCAGTTCAAAACCATCTGCCTGCCCATTATAATAAATCTCTTGACAACAGTACAAGTCAGACACACCTGAAGAGTGAGTTTTTATGATTCACAGTTTCTGGACCCTTTTTTCTGAAGGTATATTATAATTTTTTTACATTTTGTTTCATTCATTTTGGACCCGACTCCCGACAGTTGTTTGAAAGAAGTATAGAAATGATAGTGGCTTTTCAGTTGAGTGTGTAGTTATACTAATCAGTCAAAACACTCCCTCCACTTCTGAGACTTAGCAAATAGTTTGAATTAAGCTTAGACTTCTGTGAATGATTTTGTTCATAATTGATTCAGTTGTTAATGGACAATGCACCTCTAGAAGAGTAGGCTCAGAGAGAGATTTGTCTTTGTTTTGTACATCACAAAAATACAGAATACCATAACATCTACAGAAACTGTCAATCAGAATAATTTAAATTAATTTGTACAATAGCATCTCTATTTATCTCCTTAAACAGAAACACATATAACACGAAGTAGGCTGTGTTGTCATCTGCAAAGTTAGTCATTTAGAGAGGAGCAAAAAGAAGCTGATAAAGTGGAACATTCCAGTAATGCCATAAGACTTTTTTTTGGTGACGCATGTTGCACCCTGAATTGCCAGGGTATCCAGAAATACTACTTACAATGCTTTCTGAGATATGCTGACAGGGTCAAGATAAGGTAAACATCGTGGACACATTCAGTTTGTGGACTGTCCTGTGTCCCTGTAGATCAGAAACACAGTTTGCATTGAACAATGCTGATAGGGTTGCTAAGCTATTTAAATTCGGACTGGCAGTAGTAAAAAAAAAATGTGCTCACTCTGGCAAAGAAGCAAGAAAGATAATAAATAGCAGTAGAAAAACATGTTCTCTGTGTATTAGTTGGTCATTGTTTTTGGTCATGTGTGTGGATATTTCAGAGTTGCATAAAGTTTACATTTTTACCGATAGCACCTAATAATAGAGGCAGTTTGAAACATCAGCACCATGGACAGCTCTCCATTCTCTCAACAACTAGGTGGTGTATCACTCTCTCATGATTTGAGCAGGTACGTGTAATATGTAATACAATTAGCAGGAGGGAAAAAACAGTTAATGTTAGAATGTTAAAGAGTAAGTCATAACTATGATAATTTACATGGAATGCAAGTTCTGTACATTATTAACATTTATAAGGACTTGTCTCCAGTCGTAAATAATCTGACATATTTCAATAATCTGAAACATCGTGAAATTAGAAATCTATATAGCATCCCTTTCATAAAAGCAGCCAAAGCGTAAATCCACTAAAGAAAATCCGTAACTGCAGTGATGGGGATGAATATGGGCCATGGTTACCCGGTTAAAAAAAACGTCTTTCACTGAAATTTGACTTTTTGATTGATTGATCGATTGAAGCATAGAATTAGCGCAACATCTGACATCCAAATCGATCAATCGTTCATCGCTTCTCTCCGCTCATTGCTAAGCGTGTGGGTTCCAAGACTCCTCTACCTGCTTGAATCACCCCCATGTTTCAACCCTGAGAGTGGTCCATTTTGCAGAGAGGAAAGAAAGGGTATAGGTGAAACTGACCTTATTCCTCTGTGTGACACAGCCATGTTTATGGTCTATTGATTACTCAGCCCCATGTTCTTGTTCAGTCTCTTTGGATCATTTAGCCTAATCAATATCTAGCTATAAGTCAATCAGTAGGTTCATATTACCATATGTGTCTATTTTGTTTTGAATATAATAGACAAAAGATAATCCTATATACAGTTATGGCTGGATTGTTGTTTTGACAACAAGCATATACTAAGCTTTAAAAGAACAATGTTACCTAATATATTTAATCAGTAAATCAGTTGAGTGCTTAGAGAGAGACAACCGAGCAAAGAAAAGAAACAGAGAGAGACAGAGATGGAGAGAAAGAGTGAGCAAGAAAGAGACAGAGATGGAGAGAAAGAGTAAGCAAGAGAGAGAGAGAGAGAAAATGTGAGCGAGAGAGAGACAAAGAGATAGAGAGAAAGAGTGAGCGAGAGAGAGACACAGAGATGGAGAGAAAAGGTGACCGAGAGAGAGAGAGAGACAGAGATGGAGAGAAGGAGTGAGCAAGAAAGAGACAGAGATGGAGAGAAAGAGTGAGCAAGAGTGAGAAAGAGAAAATGTGAGCGAGAGAGAGACAAAGAGATAGAGAGAAAGAGTGAGCGAGAGAGAGACACAGAGATGGAGAGAAAAGGTGACCGAGAGAGAGAGAGAGACAGAGATGGAGAGAAAAAGTGACCGAGAGACAGACACAGAGCTGGAGAGAAACAGTGAGCAAGAGACACAGAGATTGAGAGAAAGAGTGAGTGAAAAGAGAGACAGAGATGAAGAGAAAGAGTGAGTGAGAGAGAACCATCCAACAGAAAAAAAAACAACCAAAAGCCTGTATGTCTTTTGCCACCACATCTCATGGAGGCACCACTGGGAGAGTGACACTTAGCCAGGAGGTTCTGAGCTCATGGGAGACACTGGATCCCATCATCTCACCCCTTTCAATACCCCTTCTTCTTTGCTCTACATCACCCCTTCTTCTCCGCTCTACCCTCGTGTCATGAAACACACCCCATTCATTATTTACGCAAGCCCTTGTCGGACGCAAGTTGAGGAAATGTGTTTGAGCTGAGTGTGGGCCCTTGTTTCCTGACTGCTGAAAGATTAATGCGGTTTACCAGGAAAGCTGTGAAAGGTTAGCCTGCTTACAGGGCACACTATGCAAACATCATTCCAATATGGAAATCCCCTGCCAGGGAAAAGTGTTCATCAAGTGGTAGGCTGTGCATCACCGGAAAATGGATTCTGTGCCGTACGTGTGCAGTAAGTCGCCTCTTAGGGCGGCAGACATTGCATTTGCAGACCAAACACAAATTACCATGCTCTGCTGTGAAAAATTGGAAGATCATAATGGCTTAAAAAGATGCTTATGGGATGAAAGGCCAATGGATTTTGTCAACTTCACCACCAAGGGGCCTCGACCTGCTGAGTGTGTGCTTCTGATTCAACAGGTGCGGTATCTGGAGGACCACCTGGGGGTCCTTCTCTACCACTGCTCTGCCACCGGATTGCAGACAGCGCGTTTTAAAGATTACGATAACGGCAGCCGGTAGACCTCAAGGGTGCCTGTCCTCAAAAAGCCCAGGGGAGGGAGGCACCTTTGCCACCACATTGTGCCAAGTCAGTCTTTAACATCAGTCCTCTAGTCCTTGTGTGTGTGTTTGTGTGAGTGTGTGGGTGGGGGGTATTTTTGTGTACATGTGAATGTTTGCGTGGGTGTGGGTGTGTATGTGTGTATGTATCTATGTGTAAGTGGGTGTGCATGTGTGGGTGTGTGCGGTTGTGTATGTGTTTGTATCTACGTATGTGTAAGTGTGTGTGGGTGTGTATGAGTTTGTATCTACTTTTAAATGTGTGTGTGTGTATGTGTTTGTACCTGCGTGTAAATGTGTGCGTGGCTGTGTATGTGTGTGTACATGTGTGGGTGTGTATGTGTTTGTATCTACGCGTAAATGTGTGCGTGGCTGTGGCACTGTGTGGGTGTTGGAGGCATGCCAGCCTCACCATCTGCCTGTCTACTTGATGCTGCCCCCTCCGCTGCCTGTCTCCTCCGCGGCCCACGCCACTCATACGGATTAGGAGGAGATGGGAGACGGGGGCAATCATGGCCCGCAAGGCCCCTCCTGGATAAAGAAAGCAATAAGTCAGGAGAATTCAGGGAAAGCTAACAATGACAAGACCAGCCCCACTCGCTCCCCTCTTCTGCCTACCCTCCCAACTGCCTCCGAGGCAGGGAGAGAAGTAAACGTGTGCCTGCTTGAAGATAACATGCTGTTCGAATAAGGGCCATTTTGTGTGTGTGTGTGTGTGTGTGTGTGTGTGTGTGTGTGTGTGTATGTGTGTGTGACACTACCACTCCTTTCCCTCCACCCTCCTTGCGAAATTGCAATTGTGTCCTCATCTTTTTTCTTCCCGCTGGGAGTAGATGTACCACAGGCCACGGTATTGTGTAACATTCACAGAAAACCGCATGAAAAGAAGTGGTGAACTGGCCATATGCGTCCATCTGTAGGCCTGCGAAGCCCAAGAAAGACACCATGCAGTACTGTCCAACAAATGGGCTGGATTTGTCACTGAACTGCAACATAGGGGAACAATGCATTGCCTCAACATGGCACCAAGCTGGGGAAAAAAGGTTGAAAAAGGAATAAAGAGCACTGTGGGAAAACACGTCTTCACTTCACAGCCAAGAAGAGGGGTCTATTTGTCAGTCAGACGTACTCTTCTGGAGCGCGCGGGACACATTCTGACAACCATGAATTACACATATCTGCCAGCTCCTTAGCTGCGGGCTGGAAGCTGAGCGCGGCACTGGGGGCACCCTCAGCGCAACCCCCCATGGTCCACTCGCCCCCACCCCCCCACCCCCCAGCGCTGCTGCTGTCTGCGTGATCTGATCCCCTGCAAGTTCTGGATCAGTGCACAGGCGCGTGCATGTCTCTCTCTCTCTCTCTCTCTCTCACACACACACAGACACACACCCACGCACACACAAACTCTCTCGCACATTCACTTACATGTACATGCTCACGCACAGACACACACACATACACACACACACTCTCTCTCTCCCTTTCTCTCTATTTCTCTCTTGGTCTCTCTCTCACACACACACACACACACACACACATACAAACACCCACACACACTCCCACACACTCTCTCTCTCTCACACACACACTCACATTCCATCCTCCATTGCTCATGTGGCTGGAAGAAACCATGCATGGCAGCCTCGAGCACTGCTCTAATGCCAGCCCACGATGGCCAAGGGAAATGCCAATCTGAGAAAATCCAGAGGATTCTTTGGGAGGAGGGAGGGGGTTTGCACAACCAGGCAAAGCAGAACATCCATTGAGGCTTCTGGCAAACTGTGAAGAGATCTGCATACATTTAAATGACATGTGGGTGTGCGTAAAATCAGGGTCTGATATGAATGTGATGTCAGAGCATGAGTAACAGCTCTGAGATGAATAGCAGAGGTGTCTGCAGCCCTGTGTCTGATAATGCTCAGTATTACTAAGCTCACGTTTGAGATGTAATACTTACATTTCTATACGTGCATTAAACACCTCTGTGTGTACTTACATGGGTGAGGTTTGGGAATTTAGTGTACTTGTATCTGAGTCGTTTTTTTTTCATAAACACCCTCCTAGGACACAAGGTATGCGCCAAGACCATCCCTTTAAATGACCGGAATAGTGACAAGTGACTTTCATTTGACTGCATTTGACTTTCATTTTTTTTTTTTGTATAGGTCCTTGGTAGTCTCTGTACTCTATATTGTGCTTGTGCAAACCTGACTTCATCCCTTTAAGAAATGCCCAAGAAGACCTTTCAAGTGCCTTGTTAAATTATGCGCTCTGCCCATATATCAGGTGGGGTATTTTTGTTGTATAACTGTTATTGTCAGTATGAATTTGTCCCTGTTTGTACACTAACTGTTGGAACATTGAGGCCTGAGAGCCAGCACTGGTCTGACTATGCAGCCATGAATGAAGGTCACGCAAAGGTCATGAACTGCAGCGTGTCCAGTTCTTCTGAAACACATGGCACATGCTGACTGCTACAGCGGTCGTTGGGAGATGGTTCGCTATATGCCTGGCAGAGAGCCGTGTGTGTGTGTGTGTGTGTGTGTGTGTATGTGTGTGTGTGTGTGTGTGTGTGTGTGTGTGTGTGTGTGTGTGTGTGTGTGTGTGTGTGTGCGTGTGTGTGTGTGTGTGTTTGTGTGTGTGTGTGTTTGTGTGTGTGTGTGTATGTGTGGCCAAAGGACCTGTGTGTGTGACAGCACAGCAGATTGAGATCAGGTCCAATCAGAGAGGGCAACGTGACACTCACATGCCCCACGAGGTCGGTCTTCATCGGTGAAGACGAGGGAGCTGCTTCACTCGCCCTCACACTCCTCATCCGTCACACACAACCCCAACTCAGCCTCTCTCTCTTTCTCTCTCTTTCCATCTCTCTCTCTCTCTCTACTGTCCTTCATCAGCTTATTCCAGTTCCAAAAAGATTCACAAACACACAGACATAAACACACACGCACAAACACACACGAACGTGTGAACACTCACACAAAAAAAAAAAAAAAACATGAATGGGATTACCAAGTAAGAAAACGCTCTTGACGTTAAGTGATTCAGAATGGCTTCAGCTTCCCTTACCCAAATGTGCTATGTCAAATCTTCAAAGCGGGCAAGGGCTACAACTCTGCCACCAGCAGCCCTCACCCCACCCCACCTCACCCCCACCCCCAAGAGATGATCAGCAAGCACTAAGACAGTGGCCCTCTATTTCACCTTGTTGACTTAAACAAGACATTTAATTTGCATTATTCCCAGAGAATATATGTTCAGTAGGAGTTGCTTTATAATTGCAGAGCTGAACATGTATTCCTTGGTTGTGTTTGGTAGACCTAGACACACAGACAGACAGACAGACAGACAGACAGACAGACAGACAGACAGACAGACAGACAGACAGACAGACAGACAGACAGACAATCACACACACACACACACACACACACATACACACACCACACACACACACACACACACACACACATTATTTATGTATTTATATTATTTATATATATATATATATATATATATATAAAACACATCAATATGTGAATGCTCCATGGAATAATAAGTGAGTAAAATGTGGGTAGCACAGTGTCCCTGCAAAACTAAACGATTAGGAGAAAACAAAACAACCTTATGAAGTTCAAAGAGAAATGATTAAAGTGACTGACTTGCAAAACGAAAAAGCTTGATTTTCAGCGAACAGCGGGAATGACAAGGCAACGGTTATTTCCCTGCATGGAGTGAACTGTGAGCAGCAGCTCTCCTAGAGGTATTCTGAAATTCTTAAAAATGCATTACATTGTCTCAGGAACAACATCGTTCTGTTTTGAGAAAGTTGCTATTGCCCTACTCTTGATTTCTAAATGGAGGGAGCCACAAAATACACTCTCTCTGTCGAGTGTGTTAGCTCAAAACTCAAGGGTGATTAAAAATGTAATTGGATTTAAAGAGAGTCAGTAAAATAAGGGGGGTCTCCCCTTTGAACTGTTCATGAAATATTTCTAGGGGTAATAAAAAACAAGCATGGTGTTTTTGTGTTAGCTCTCATATACGATGCAAGATTAAATTGGTTTTTATCAAAGGAGAAGAGATCTACAGAGACTTAATTTTACAAAAACCCTTGAATAACAGACATAAAGGTTTTATCATAGAGAGAGAGAGAGAGAGAGATTTTCAGTCTAGAAACCTAAAGTGTGTTCCATGATGAAACAACAGTACCATTTACATACTAGAAATATAGATTGGATTAGATTCAATGTTATTGTCATAGTGCAGAGTACAGGACGGTACAAAGACAATCAAATGCAGTTAGCATCTAACTACAAGTGCAAAAAATATGGCTTTATTTACAGATAAGTGCAGGAAAAAAGTAGGTAATGTAATGCTATATCTGACAATATGTACAGTGATGGACAGCGGAGAGTTGCAATATAGAAATATTAGATACATATTATAGATGTATATATGCACAATATATACACATATATAGAAATATATGTAAATATTTTAAGTACGCATACAGAGGGAAGTGGACAGAGTTAGAGAATAGAGAGTGGAAATGTATGGGTGTATGTACAGTATGGAAATCACATGTACATTTGGTTGAGTGTGTAGAATATAAACAACAGATGTCCAGTCGGTTATGTTTACAGTAACATTATTTGAACCGTGTTGGTGGTTCAGTCTGTGCAAAATATTGCACATATGAATAGTGAACATGGTCGTTAAAGTGCTGTTATTAGATGTTATTAGAGTGCTGGTGTGGAGTTCAGCAGGGTCACAGCCTGAGGGAAGAAACTCTTCCTGAGCCTGCTTGTGTGGGATCAGACACTCCTGTAATGTCTGCCAGATGAGAAGAGAGTGACAAGTCCATGGTTACGGAGATTCGTTGGGTAGTTTTCGCCACCCGCTGGAGTGTTTTACGGTCTGATGCGGAGCAGTTTGCCATACCACACTGAGATAATGTTCATGAGTATGCTCTCAATGGTACAGTGGTAGAAGTATCCTTTGATGCTCCACAGGACGTATATGCGCTATTGCACCTTTCTGACGAAGGTCGGAGGAGTTCAGGGACCAGATGAGATCATCCGGGATGTGGATGCCAAGGAACTTAAAGCTTGACAAACGCTACAGCTCCGTTGATGAAGATGGGGTGGGGGGAGTGGGGGGGCATGGCTCCTATCCTGCTTGGAGTCCATGATGATCTTGTTGGTTTTCTGGGTGTGAAGCGGCAGGTTGCTGTCGGCCTACCATGCAGCCAGGTGCTGAACCTCATCCCTGTAGACCGTCTCTTCGCCTCTGAACTGACATCTGCGAACATGATTATGGTGTTGTTAATCAGGAACGCAGTACACAGGAAGTATAGAAGAGGGCTCAGCACTCAGCCTTGTGGCAGTGAAAGTGGAGAGGGAGAGGTTGTCTAACTTAACAGACTGGGCTCTGCTAGTAAGAAAGTCCAATTAACAGCATTCTAATGTACGTTGTGACTGTTCAGGTGGGACAGGGCAAGGATGCCCTCCTATTTCTCTGGTCAAAACCAGCGTAGTTGTAGTTGAATTCATCGGGGAAGGAAGCACAGCTGGTTTGGGGCACAGCGCTGAGTGGTCTGATGTCTGTGATTGTTTGTATGCCTTGCCACATGTGCCCGGGGTCAGAGAAGTTGAAATGCTCTTGAACCCCCTGTTTGAAACTGTGTTTCGGCTTTGAGACTCCCCTTCTAAGGTTGGGCCTGGCTGGGCTGTAAGCCTCCCAGGATTCAGAAAGGGCACATCTCTTGCTTTGAGCAGGAGGCGAACCACTCGGTTCAACCAGGGCTTCTGATTAGGGATAGTTTTTACTTTTTTTGGTGTGTCCTCACACCTGTTAAAGTGATCCAGGGCAGAGTTGGTGTAAGTGTCAGTGTGAAGCTGAGAGTCTGTGGTGGCATGGGCAGCAAACCCACTCCAGTCTGTGTGCTGGTCTTGGCGCTGGAGAGAGTGCGTCAGTAAGCACCTTCCAAGCCGATCTTGACGGTCCTCATAGCTATAGCTAATTAAGGACTTGGAAATTGCTGATAAAAGCAGTGACCACTCAGTGCAGTGATGCTAGTTTACATGACAAGCTCGGACCATAACGCCAGCTTCAAATTAGCTGTTTTAGTTTGTTTGTGTTTTTTTATGTATTGTTTTCTCTGCATCGTCTCTGATGCTATGCTTAGGGTTCTATCTTCGAGGCCAATCTTTCCTCCATTAAGCAGACGGATTTATTCTCATGATTTAATCCGCTCTATCGGACAGGGAGCTTGATATATTCCAGAGGTGGGACAAAGGTCTGCATTGCACGAGTCGTTCCGTCAGACCGAAAACAATTAAACAAATAACCTTTGAACGCAGTGGCCCAGTTGCCTTAATTACCTTAAGTAGCTTGTGCAAGTGGTGATGTGCCCAGAGCCAGAAGGGCTGCCCAAAGCCAGGAGGGCTGCCCAGCGCTGCCTCAGGACTGCAGAATGATGGGACCTGGGTCGCCTGCATGAGAAAGGTCAGGGGTAAGGCACATCAAAAATGAATGAATCAGTGGTAACACTTTCTATGAAGCCCAGCGTTATAAGGCCCTATTAGGACATTATAAGGGCCTTAATAATGACTTATAGCGATTGCTACAATGACTCATAGCTACTTTATAACTACGTATAATGTCTTCATGATGACTCATAATCACCTTTATGATACATTATATCAGTTCATTATGAATGGTTATAATTAAAGACGGAATAATGCATTATAAATATGTGACTGTCGGGTAACACTTGCTATGAAGCCTGCCTTTATAAGGTCTTATAAGGAAATTAATGATGACGTTTAAAAGTAGCTATAAGTCATTGTAGCACTCTTTATAACTATGTTTAGCATCTCCACAATGACTCATATCCACTGCTCTGAAACGTTATGTCAGTTAATTATAAATGGTTATAATCTAAGATAAAATGATGCATTATGAATATGTGATCATAGGTTTGTGTGGGTAATCATGAATCCTATGAAGCCTGCATATATGAAGCACTATAAGAACATTCATAATACCTTTAAAAACTAGTTAAGTCATTGTGGCACTCATTCTTACCTTCTCAGTCCTACGTCTTCTACCTTCTTGAGCGTGCTCTCAGGTCTGAAAGCTGTAATAACATCGAAGTTTGCTTGACTGGTTGATGAACAGATTTCATTGGTCCAAAAGCGTGCGGTGTCAAAGTTATGCTTTTATGTAGACAACTTTAATATTTCCTCGTTTCTGCAACTATCAGTATTTATTGTGTAGGGACATTGGGTTTGGAGTAATAACAGCAACTCTGAAGTTCAAAAGTCTTAGCCCGAAATCTTTACAATGTGTTTTTGTATAAAGTCTGAGCACCTCTAGAAAGTTTTAAATAAAAGGGTTTTCATCTGTATCCTGTTGTATTTACTGTCAGCACTATTAACAAGTTCATAATGCCTTATCTTCTCTTCTCTTATCTTATTATAATCTTATATCTGTTTAAAACATTATTACCCTTTTGTCACTTTACTTAAAGCTGTCAAAGTACACTAATAGAATCTTATATCTGTTCATAACAACACCACCCTTTTGTCACTTTACTTAAAGCTGACAAAGTCCACTTATAGGATCTTCTAAAAGTTTATAATATTCTATGTTTGTATAGCAGCCTAGTCACCATACTAATAACCATTAATGAATATGCATAATATATCACAAAGGTGGTTATGATGTGCCGTGAAGACCTATATACATAGTTATAATGAGTGCCACAATGACTTAACTAGTTTTTAAAGGTATTATGAATGTTCTTATAGTGCTTCATATATGCAGGCTTCATATGATTCATGATTACCCACACAAACCTATGATCACATATTTATAATGCATCATTTTATCTTAGATTATAACCATTTATAATTAACTGACGCTTCAGAGCAGTGGATATGAGTCATTGTGGAGATGCTAAACATAGTTATAAAGAGTGCTACAATGACTTATAGCTACTTTTAAACGTCATAATTAATGTCCTTATAGGACCTTATAAAGGCAGGCTTCATAGCAAGTGTTACCCGACAGTCGCATATTTATAATGCATTATTCCGTCTTTAATTATAACCATTCATAATGAACTGATATAATGTATCATAAAGGTGATTATGAGTCATCATGAAGACATTATACGTAGTTATAAAGTAGCTATAAGTCATTGTAGCAATCGCTATAAGTCATTGTTAAGGCCCTTATAATGTCCTTATAGGGCCTTATAACGCTGGGCTTCATAGAAAGTGTTACCGAATCAGTTTTCCCTTTACTCCTCTAAGGTATTTTCTGAATGTGTCTGTTTGTGTGTGTCTTTTTGTGTGTGTGTGTGTGTGTGTGTGTGTGTGTGTGTGTGTGGGGGGGGGGTGTCTGTGTGTGTGTGCATGTGTGTGTGTGTGTGTGTGTTTGTGTGTGTGTTTGTGTGTGTGTGTGTGTGTGTGTGTGTGTGTGTGTTTTTCTGTGAGTGTGTGTGAGTGTGTGTGTTTGTGTGTAAGAGAGTGAGAGAGAGAGAGATTGCATTAGGGGTGTCTGAAGGAGTGTATGGGCATGTATTTGTGCATGTATGTGTGTCTGAGTGTTGAAGCAAATTGTGTTTGGCTGTGTTCCCCAAGGTACTGGTCAAGGAGAAACGAGGGAGAGACAGAAAGCGAGGGAGAGAGAGAGAAAGAGAGAGAGATTTAGTGTGCGTCGGAGTCTGAGTGACTACACTGTCAGTGGCAGCAGAGGGAGAGGGGCCGAAATGAGAGAAAACAGGTACATCTCCCCCAGGTCTATAATCCAGAGATTACTGTTTGCTCTGAGACCGCTCCTCCTACACTGGCCCGCGCCGAGGCCTCACTTCTAATCTCCTTGGCCCCAGCTGTCTGGGAATTGATTTTAAGATTCTCTAAATCAATTACTCTTCTGTCCAAGGTCTCACTGCCGAGAGACTTCCTCCATCACATGCATACCAACACACACACACACACACACACACACACACACACACAAACACACACACACACACAAACCCACGCGCATGCCCCAGACTCAAGGAAGAGGTAGTGAGTATGTATGTATGTGAGAGAGAGTGAGAGAGACAGAGTGAAGGAGAGAGGGAAGTGATGGGGAAGAAGATAGAGGGTAGAGACAGAGAGATAGTTTGAGAGGAATGTTGGCCAACTTCTCATTGCTGAGTAAAATATCTGCCACCACAACACTTTCAACAAACCAATACAAATAAAGCTTTATAATATACATATGGCATGCCGTTCAGGAAATTAACATTTGAATATATATATACAAAAGTCTGAATATATATACAAAACTCTGAATATATATACAAAAGTCTGAATATATTTACAAAACTCTGAATATATATACAAAACACTGGATATATATATACAAAAGTCTGAATATATATACAAAACTCTGAATATATATACAAAAGTCTGAATATATATACAAAACTCTGAATATATATACAAAAGACTGGATATATATATACAAAAGTCTGAATATATATACAAAACTCTGAATATATATACAAAAGTCTGAATATATATACAAAACTCTGAATATATATACAAAACTCTGAATATATATATACAAAACTCTGAATATATATACAAAACGAAGTCTGAATATATATACAAAACTCTGAACTCTGAAGCGCTCAATCGGTCTTTATCCGCCATATTGGATTGAGCGTTTCCTATTAAATCAATGGTACCAAAATGTTTATAATTACGTATTTTCTGCTTCATGAAATACTGTATTTCTGTTATATTGTTCAATTTTGACATTGATTTCTCACTAGAAATGCAATAATAAGACGTTTATTTTACACCGTTTGACTTCACCGAGGATATTTTTAGAGGCAATTTCTCCATTCACTTGACTGGGGTCTTGTCAAAACCTTCGTTCTTCCTTGTTTTCTGCTTCATGAAATACTGTTTTTCTGTTATATGGCTAAAATTGACTAAACATTGATTTCTCGCTAAAAATGCAATAATAATAACACGTTCATTTTGCATCGTTTGACTTAACGAAGGACATTTTTACGTTTAAATGGGATAGCCTACATCGTATCCTCTCGTCACATGATCAAATAGGGACTTGACATTGGACAAAAAATGATTACCCAGAAATCCTCATTGCATATACCAATGAAAATAAGACATTATTCATTGAATTGAATAGGTTTTTTTTTAATAGTTTCCATAGTTTATGTAGGATAAGCATATAATTGTGTTATAGATTGCTACTGACCATTTCCCTTCTACAAAATAATACTCACCATGACCTAGATAGGTTGGCCATTCCAAGGGTATAAATAACATAAGGTACTTCGTTTTAATAGAGCGTAACAACTAACCATTGGTCGCCGGTGTGTTTCTAAATGCCTACTCATACATACTCGCAGACATGACATTTTGTGAAGCACCCGACGAGGCAAAATCCCGGAGGATTTGGGAATCCCTGCCGGACGCATTTTTTAGGTCTCTAAAAGAGGGCATGTCCGAAAAAGAGCACGTCTGGTCACCCTACCATATGAACAGAAAAACAGTATTTCATGAAGCAGAAAACAAGGAATTACGAAGGTTTTGACAAGGACCCAGTCAAATCAATGGGGAACCTGCCTCTAAAAATATCCTTCGTGAAGTCAAACGGTGTAAAATAAACGTGTTATTATTGCATTTCTAGTGAGAAATCAATGTCAAAATTGAACAAAATAACAGAAAAACAGAGTTTCATGAAGCAGAAAATACGTAATCACAAACATTTTGGTACCATTGATTTAATAGGAAGCGCTCAATCCAATATGGCGGACAAAGACGGATTGAGCGCTTCAGAGTTCAGAGTTTTGTATATATATTCAGACTTCGTTTTGTATATATATTCAGACTTTGTTTTGTATATATATATTCAGACTTCGTTTTGTATATATATTCAGACTTTTGTATATATATTCAGAGTTTTGTATATATATTCAGAGTTTTGTATATATATTCAGACTTTTGTATATATATATTCAGAGTTTTGTATATATATTCAGACTTTTGTATATATATTCAGACTTCTGTATATATATTCAGAGTTTTGTATATATATTCAGACTTTTGTATATATATATCCAGACTTTTGTATATATATTCAGACTTTTGTATATATATTCAGAGTTTTGTATATATATTCAGACTTTTGTATATATATATTCAAATGTTAATTTCCTGAACGGCATGCCATATATACATATATACTGTATTTATATAAACTTAAGAGTGTAATTGTATATTGTGGTTCCATCTATTGAATGATGATATGATTAGTGTAAATTATATACTCACCTCCAACAGCATTTAAATTCCATATTGTTATACAAAGGTCTATAAATACAAATTACGGTTTTCATGTCTGAAGCCAACAGTAATTAGATAACGCAAGGTTTCTGGAACGGTCAGAATTCTAAGCTTGAAATCTCTGAAACTATTAATGGTGCTATGAATAGTATTCAGGAATGTGAAACATCACCAAATTAGAGGGGCACTTGGACAGCAAGGACCTATGCCAAGACCAAATACCCACTCGCAATGTTATCATAAGTGAAAAAGAATTTGTGGATCGGTCCCGTGATTCCGTCCCGGGTTCTTCCTTGGTCCGTGCTACATCCCCCCACCAAGTTTCATGACAATTGGCCCGGTAGCGTTTGTGTAATCTGACAAACACACAGACAAACAAAACAAAACAAAAAACATAACATCCTTTTCGGAGGTAATTTAAAATCTTTAATCATAACGATTAAACAAATGTAATAAGATGAAGTTCAAATTTAGATTTAAAAAAGAGAGAACAATAATGACTGGAAATGGCCAATATTAAACAATTTGGCTTTTGATTTGGATAAAAATGGCCATCTCGGTTCCCCACTACCTCAGTTCTTCTAATGAATCATCAAGAAATGAGCAACCATAATAACATGTCACTGCAATATTGAGATTAATTGTCACGGTAATATTCGGACATTAATGACAAGAGATGATATGTGCCATGACGTGTATGTTATGATTAGGCTGATCTTGTTATGGAGAGTTCAAGCGAAGTGTGTCTCTTTTGAGACCTGATTGTAAGACAGCAATTAACTAATGAATTAATTATGTCACAATTGAGAGTTGTGGAGATGGGGGAAGAAAAAAAACATCACAAGTCTTCTACTTGACTTGGCGCTTATTTGAGGATCATTCCATGTTTTAAGAGATGTTTGTTTGCAAGGATTGTTTGTTCCGGCAACAGAAATAATTGCAGTTTACTGCCAATTAAACTAATGAGTTCCCCAATACCCCCGAGGACCACAGCCAGACTCACTAAACACAGGAAGAGGGAAGTAGAAAACAAAACGAAAAGGTATCCCTCAGGAAGTGGAACGCTCCCTTGGCCCGTCTCACTTATTTATTCAATTGTTTGTTTGTTTTTTATTTATTTGACTTCTCAAACTCAGTTGTGGACACACAGGAGGGGGGTGGGGGTTGCGGGGAGGGGGGGGGGGGGGGGTTGACAATGGAAGTGGCTCACTCTGACTGATGTCAACAGGAGGGCATTCCTGCAGGGGATAGTGAGGAAGGGAGGAAGAGTCTCATTAATTCTTCATCTCGATTCTTCTCAAACTGGCACGCAGTCACACTCCAGTTGGGCCCAGGGTGGCCAGTTTCCAAAGGTGTGCCGTTATTTTTAGCGAAGAACATTAGGGTGAAGCCATTAACTACAAGAGTTGCATTTTATTTTAGGAGGAGATGAAATGACACAAAGGAATACACCGTAACATGCTACACACTAAACTTCCCAATCCCCCCTTTGGTTATTGTGTTTGATGTCAGTGGATAACAGTAATCCAGCAGTTAAAATGTGTGCTTGATTTCATACTTTCTTACGTATGTTGAACTACCTGGAATTTAGAACTGGAATGGCTACTCAGTATTCTAGTAGTTGTTTGCCCAAAGTGCAATATTCTATAGTAGCTCAACTAGACGAGCAAGGTACAAGCAACACCAAGGTCAGGAAGCGTACTGGTGGAGCTGATTCCAAATGGACATCTGCACTGCAAATCAATTAGCATAAAAATGTGCACTAACTGAAAAAAATGAAATAACCCATTCCAGAATGTCAATACGGAGTGGCCATGACTGAGTTTCCTGTCTGGCTGAAGAGTTATTCTAAAGGCAAATCAAGTGGTGAAGACCAAAGCAAACAAAAGCTCTGCAAGAGAGATAATCAATGCATGGTGGGATTTGCATTTTGTACACATCTTGTAAATTCTTCCACATACTACAATGTGTACTAAGATTAATGCAGGCCTGTGCTCATATAGTTTGCATACAGACAGTTTGATATATCAATGCATACTGTAATGCACAAATGCACACTGTAATGTATCAGTGGGCTGTCTATAGAAACATTCCACAAATTGATTTCTTACCCGGTAACATGACAGAATGTGATGTCAGGGAATGCAGGTCAATGTGCTTCCAGGGAGGTCTTGACCGTTGGCTGATTCATGTCAGTAGGGATTTCTAAAATGAAATGTGGTGGACCTCATAAACATGTAAACATCTCTATGAAAGGCTACGACCATGCTATTTACCAAGTAGTCAAGGCATATTGAAGTTGTTATAGATAAACTAGGCTGCAGGTGCCAATTGTATAATACTGTTCTTATACTTATAGTTTATAGTTTCAGTATTTAGCATTTATTGTTATAGTATTAGTCACTTATAGTTAAATAGTTATAGTATTTAGCAGACGCTTTTGTCCAAAGCGACTTACATATTATACATAAACTAAGCTAGATGTGCCAATCCCCATAATACAGTTTGAAAGGTGATAATATGCATCATTATTATTTGTTTTCTGCTACTTTGCATGAGCGACAATCAATGCTTTTAGAGTACATTAGAATGTTCAAGGACAGTGAATCCCAAACAGTGATATCAGAAGTGCATGAAACTTCCACAGGCCCATATTGATTCCATGTCCAGCCTTTTACTGTAAGTAACGCATTGAGGAATAATGCAGTAAATTCTGGCTCTGTTTATGTAACATATTTTTCATATTTTCTATGCAAAAAGAAAGTTTTATGGAATAAGAGACATCAAAAACCTAAGAATAAATACACTTAGAAGAACACCTACCAGAACACCTACAAGAACACCCAAGACAACATTATGGCATTATGTTGCAACATCAAGGTGTTAACTGATTCATCCCCCAATGCTACACATGTGTGTGTGTGTGTGTGTGTGTGTGTGTGTGTGTGTGTGTGTGTGTGTGTGTGTGTGTGTGTGTGTGTTTGTGTGTTTGTGTGTATTTGTGCTCATTCGCATGTGTGTGTGGGGGGCAGGGGGGGGGAATTGTGTGAGTGTGTGTGTGTGTCTGTGTGTATGTGTGTGCACATGCTTGTGTGTGTTTGTGTGTGTGTGTGTGTGTGTGTGTGTGTGTGTGTGTGTGCGCGCGCATGCGTGTGTGTGTCCACCACATGGAGGTTACTTAAAGCTAGCTGCCTCTGTCCTTGTCGGCAGCGGCACGCACACTTGGCCTTTCTGCAGCTTTGAAGATGCAGCCAGTCTGAATGTGACGCATATGAAGTGATTGGAGATAAAAAATGAAATTGACTATCAGCATGGCTGTCTATCAACAATCCCATCTGTCTCTGCTGATAAGACCACAGCCTAGTCTTGAGCCTCTTTTGTATTGTGTTGGCAGCTTTTGCTCTTTTATGAATTGAAGAGGACATAGTTGATTTGGAAAATGGTGTTTAGAGGAATAATATGTGATACACAAATTAGGAGAGGGTAAAAAAGAATGAATCCGGTTCAAAATTACGTCTAAAAGAATTTCCAGGCACAAACAGGTGTCTGGAGATGGGTTTTTTTTTTTTTAGACCTTATTGCGGGTCTGGGAAAGGAATTGACACACAGTCTCATTTTGCAGAGGTCTAACCCTCCTCCCATCAAATTTGTCTTTTCTTCCCTTCTGTTGCACAGTTTAAGGGACGGACTCAGATGTTTCCGATGAAATGGGCAATATCATCATCATCATAGCAGGAGAGGTGAACAGGACATATCCTCTTTCAAAGTAATTATCCATGACAATTGTTCTTGCATAACAAGGGATTGAATTTATTTGTGATATGACTATTGTATCTGATTTACATTATATGAATGAATCATCTGACATATTTTATATAATATGCATATTCTTATACATGTCTATTTATATTCTGTAGATATGAATATCTAGACACTGATGTATGAGAAATATTGATGTACTGTATATGTGAATGCTTGACTGTTTTTCGTATGCTGTAATGATCAGATCAAGGTGAGGGACCCTGCTAGGTAGCATAGCTATGTGCTCTGGAGGTCCAATGAAGAATTTTTAATGAGGATTGCTTCATATTTCGGTATGCACAATACTCAGGAGAGAATTAGACCTTAGACATTGTATAACACTGTCTGAACATCTGTTCCTAGGAGTTGGCTTACTTTCTGCGTTATTAATAATTCAATGCTATCGAGCGCAGACGTTTAAAGAAAAGATAATCAAATGAGAGAGCTGTGAAAATAAAGGCAGGATTAATAATTAAATAACTTGTCCTAGTTTTTTTTCTTATTTTTAAACATCCAAAAGAAAACTACAGTATGCTGCAAAATCTATGTATTTTTATAACCCATATCGTCAACAAAGATTTGGCAAAGTCTATCTGACTTGTCCACAAATTTGAGTTTCTTGCACCAAACAATATAAAATAATATGATTAGGTGCAACATAATATTATATTATTTATTAAAAACATAATGTTAAATAAAATAAAAACAGAAAGAAACTGTTTTTCATAGAATGGTAGTTATTTGATTCTGGATTTTCAATCGCATTTTTCTCAAAAGTGCACATGGACCTTGCTAATCCTCAGTTGCCGATATCTAATATTCTTTTAATGGAAACTCAAGCGTATTAGCGCCGTTCTGCCCGTCATACAGTGATTTGTAAACAACTGTGCCATACTGGTTCCATCTGTTGCACATTTGGAAGATACATTTTCCCGGCAAGCTGTCAGGAGCTCGCCACTTCTGTTCCTCCGGCAGAAATGTATGTAAGGGAACCTGTTCCTTCTCTTTAATTGATCAACCCAGTTACGGTACGGACCTTGTCAGTGGATGTCTACTGTGGTAAATTAAACTACATACTACTGTTTTAAGTCTGCTTTTTTGAGTTGTACAGTTGGTAGAGCATTGTTGAAATGTCTGCATCATCACAGACAGGCAAGCATGGAGCAAACAGCACAGGTTCTGTTCACACTTCTATTGCACTTCTATTGCATTAAGACCTATAACAGACTTCATGCTTCAGTGCACCAACAACGACACACAAAAAAAAACAGTTTTTGAACCAAACCAATTAGCAAAATAACACGGTGCTGGTTTAACGTTATGGCATTTCTTGAACTGAAAGTGCAGGGCTGATTTTTAGAACATTTAAAAGCAGATACTGCTACACAGTGGCACGATACCACCCTGCTGGATAGACGGATGTTGACTGTGCGGGGTGGAAGTGTGTCAGGGATTGGAACACATGGTCGATCCCAGCTAAACCAGTTCTGCCGTGTGGCCTCCACCCATGCTGTGTATTATCTTGAGTTCAGTGGCTTCAGTAATTGGCGTTTGACTTTACCACCACGACACCCTCATGCCCTCATACACAGTGCATCCTGGTCTTCTCTGTTAGGGGGTGAAGCCGTTTTGACTATTTGCATATTTCAGTCATTGCAATGTGAGGCCTATTTCAGGAATAGGCCAAGAGGAGCGGAGGGACGACGAGAGGAAGAGAAATAAAACATGGCAACTGCTTTTAGGGCACTAAAGCTGTGCAGATTACCCTCTGTGGAGTGTTTTGAAATAGCGGTCAGGATGAGCCACACTAAGATGAACAGTCAGTAGGACACAGCTGACATGCATGGGCTTCTAACACTACAAAAGCTCCTCTTCATTAGGCTAATCGGGAGTCTCTTGAGTCCACGAGGCAAAGCAATTAATTGCCATCATAACAATTTTAACACCACATTCCCCGAGGCCAATTTAGCTTGTTTTAGGAAAAAAAACACAACAAAACCAGGGCAAAATGGTGGATAGGAGAGAAGTAGACAGTAGGAAAGAGCAGATTATGCATAGACTATTTCAATTTCTATATCAGATGGCCTACAGTCTGCATTCTTTGAAAGCTCACAGTCAGTGTATAGTCAAAAATATTCTTTGTTATAGCAATCCTAAAACGTCCATTTGAAATGCACAATGTCAGGATTGCACACAGAACATAGCACATTCATCTGGTAACAGCACCTCAGTCCACGGACACATTGCAGGACCAGTTGGCAAGCTGTAAGTATTGTAATGTTTTACTCAGTGCGTAAGCCATACTGACATGTGTAAATTACTTTCTGTGAGCAACGGGGGTGGCAACTGTTAGGAGGGACTAAAAATGGCACTAATGAAACAGCACAATGCCACATCAGAAGACTGAACAATGTACCATAATGGATGCCAAAGTGTCGTGACACTATCATCAGTAACTGCCCTACGAAAACTCATTATGGTTGTTATCACTGTCATGGCACCTAATATACTGTACATACGTCTGCCATAGGACTGGTGAAGCACTGTCAGGACATCTAATGACACAATATGGTGTCTGTCAGTGGCATGTTTATGAAGGTGATATATCAATTGTATGATAGTATAGTGTGGTTATGAATGGATGGGGCAGTTTGTAATTTTTTTTCAAAATGCAAACATACAAACAAAAAATAAAACAGAATAAACTGAGGTTTAATTATGTTAGGGGTACATTCTTGCCAAAGACCTCATGACATCAAAGTGGGCCCTCAGTTAAATATAAGTATTAATGAAAAACCAATAAACACAAAACATGAGTATTGATCCTGTAAAATGGGGTTGGATTTTGCAAAATGATGACATATGACACTTGATATGAACTACTGACACTTGAGGTATACACAAGTTATTCACTTATACCAAACCATACAGACATTCTACTTTTTTTCATCAAAATTATACTTCTGAGGTATGTGACAAGGTGACATTTTCTTCCCCTTCTCACTGTCTAATGAGGAGTTTTGCCCTGGTGTGGGGTGGACTCCCCCGCCACAATGGTCGATCCGGGCTCACCCACCATAGTGGCTGGATCCGGGAGGGCAAATTGCTTCAATTGAATTCAGCTGGCCCCTAATTAAGGGGCGCCTCATGTTCATGGAGGGAGACTTTTCTGGAGATGGCCATTAGAGAACTTTGCAGAGAGCTTTTGAACAGAGAGCATTGAGAAAGCATTTGCGAGAAACCCTTACCTGTTGTGAGGTGGAAGGGAAACTGTGTCTAGCTGTGTGGACACCTTGTGCCTTGTTTTGTTTGCTCTGCTGAACTGTGATAATTAATAATGGTGCTTAGTGATAATCTGGACTATAGTTAACCTGCGTAGTGAATTATGCATAGTTTGAGTCTGCGTAGTGAATTGTGCATAGTCTAATTCTGCTAAGTGAATTGTGCCTAGCTTGATTCTGCAAAGGAAGTTGTGCCTAGTTAAATGTAGCACTGTGAGTGTGTTGTGTCTGTGATTTCTGTTTGTATTATTTTGTGTGACATGGTTTGGGGTTGATGTAGAGAATTCCCCCGGTAAATAAAAACTAAATATATTTGTATATGAAAGCCACCATCTCCTGCACCCTTCTTCCCGACTACACCACTCATTCCAGTCACGACCTCCCAAAACAACGTGGGGTGACCGCCCGGTCCCTCACATTAAAATAACCGATATCTAACCCATGATTAATCAATTATGTAATGCTTAAATCTATTTTGTGGATAGGAATCTGTTCTTAAACCACAGAGAGCTTAATTCAAACCCAAGACATGGCCTCAGCACCTGGGTGTGCATTCCTGACTGAACATATATCACCTGGCCCCTGAAACTAGGAAACTAACAAGAACTTTGTGTCGTGTGTGTGTGTGTGTGTGTGTGTGTGTGTGTGTGTGTGTGTGTGTGTGTGTGTGTGTGTGTGTGTGCGTGCGTGCTTGGGTGTGTGAGTGTGTGTGTGTGTGTGTGTGTGTGTGTGTTGGAGGAGAGAAGCCGGCTTGGGGGTGAGGTTAGTTTGGGGGGGGAGTGCAGTGAACATGCTGACCGGCACTTTCCCGACTGTCAGAACCAATCAGTGTCTAGGAAGTTAATGGAGAACACAAAACCTATTTAAAAGCTACATTTACCACTTGGCTGATTCCATTACATTGTGTAATTTCCAGGTGTCACATTCCCCATCCTCACGTCTGTCTTAATGCTCTCCCAAGCAGTCTCTGATTAGTCAGACTCTACTGCCTCCCCCAAATCCCCCTCGCCTCCTCCTCTTCCTCCTCCTCTTCCTCCTCACTAACCCCCACAACCAGTGGCCAGTAGAAGATGCAGAGAAACATTTCATCCCCCCCACACTTCTTTTTAGCAGCCTTGCTAGTGCTCAGCAGATGCTCAACATGTTGGCCACTGCTGTAGTTTGTCCAAAACCATCATCTGAAGACGACTGAGATAAAAGGCTGATGTATCAGTGGTGGCATTTGCTAATGATTTTATACCAAATTAATACTTGGATAGTGGCACAGATTCTGCCCGGAGGGTGAAAAATGCACGTTCGCTTGCGTCCCTGAATTCTTTTATTTATTAGTTATTGTCTCATAATATTTCAAACGTTTCCTCCTGTTTGGCTTCAGCTGACTCTACATCACCAGTAGAAATGTTATACCAGTTTTAATTATGTCTGAGAGGGAGTATTTGAGGCTTAACAAGGACTTATACCAGGTGTGACACTCTGTAATCTAATCTAGTTCAGTCTATATTAAATGTAATTAAATTTGATATCATCAGTTGTATTTTTGACTCCTTTGGATGTGAAAGCAAATGCCGCCTGAGTCCACAAGAATGTAAGAAGTCTTATTTTCCTATCCCCTTCATATCTACCACTAGATGGGGTGGGGTGGGGCGAGGGGGATGACAAAAGCTCAATCTAAATCAGATTACTTTATTCTCTGACCACAGAAACCACACATTGAGAGAAAGAGAGAGACAGAGAGACTGTCCAATACAAACTGCTCTCTCTCCCACCCAAATGACACTGAATCCAAAAGTGAGTGATGGAGGGAAAACACCATTAAACATGCATGGTCCCAGTCACCCCAGGGAGTCTTGACAACCCTGACGCTGACCCACGGGAGCCTTGACTTGCCAGAGCCAGCATTGGTCCAGGGCCCGAGGCCAGGGGCCGCTGACTAATAACCTAATTGATTTGCTATTGAACCGACATGACCCGGGGCTAGGGGTCCCATTGTTGTGCTTCTGAACACCGTCTGAAATGACTATACTCATTAATTCACCATAAACACACAGTCTTCATAGGCATAAACAATCCATTTCCGCTGAGGATGTGATTGATTTTCTTTATTTTTTTGATTTTTTTTCTTTTGGCCGAGTTCATCATAAAACCAACTGTCAGCCATCATCCAAGGGCATCTAATAAACATCCAGGGTGTGAATATGAAATGCAAGCGCTGCTAAATATTTAAAACGTTATTGAACATGTAAATATTTGTACTGGAGTGTGGGAACAGCACCAAATTATGAAATGTGTATTTTTCTTCACACCTGCTGAAGCCTGCTGCTGCCAGACAACACTAAGGAAAGTGAGATTTGCTGTAACAGAGTGCAAGAAAGACATGAATATGATTTAACTTTATTATGATGGAACGCTTTCAACTAAACCACCATTCATGTATTATAAAGCAGCTATTTCTACTTAAGTTCAGCACATTTGAATCAATCTCTCGTGAACAGAGTGATTTTATACAGTTCTTCAACCTTCCACAACCTCACACCTCTTTCACCAATAGTACGCTGATGTCTCCAAAACTCTCTCTGTGATTAATTCTCCGATCATCACCATTTCAATCAAGAAAAGAAAAATCAACCGTCTTAATGGCGACAGGTTTGCCCTTTGATGAGAGTCAAATGCATGTCACTCTTGTTTAAAACAGGCATGCAGGATGGATCAGCGGCTTAACGGACACCTCTACACTAACAATCCCCAGGCTTTGCATTTAATGTCACCCTTTTTATTCTCATTATCTTCTTTCACTGTTGGAGGGAGGTGGAACATTTACGGTTCCCTGCAGGGGGTTGATTCACGGCGAGTGCTTGAATTACCTCCTTAACAAAGCCAGAACTCCCGGAGAGTAAAGAAAGGCTAATAAAATCTGAACGACTCCCAAATGTGGGAAACTGTGTGGTGGTGGTGATGGTGTGTGTCTGTGTGTGTGTGTGTGTGTGTGTGTGTGTGTGTGTGTGTGTGTGTGGAGGGGGGGGGGTGGTATTTTTTAACTGCTCTGGTCTGCTCCGTCAAATATTGCGGGTTAAGCAGGTTGATGTGAGGTTTGACCTGCCTCTATCCCAGCCGAGCTGAAGAGTCCACAGGCATCACAGTGTATTAAGCCGACCCAAAGGGGCGCTAACGATTGCCTCTCCATCAATGTGCTGCTCATCTGGAAATGTCCTCAACGCTTAATCACACATAGACTGACAATCAATGTGGGAGTATGTTAAAAGGAATTAAAGCAGTCTTTTTAAATGCAATCATGGAGAAGAGCCAGTCATTTTACTTACCCCAAAATGTACAGTTTCTAAAATAAGTGGTTAGACCCTCACACATTCACATGAATGTCAACCTCTGTGTTAATGTCACACTGCCATCACATTAAACCCAAAATGCACAAGGTATCCTAACTGTAACCGTTACTTTGTCTAGTTGTGATTTTAGCATTACTTATGACCCTAGATGCATCTGCCTAATGTTGTGGCTAACCAACCACCATTGTAGAAGCTAAGATAGAGAGCTCAAAAACTATGGTCCCTCTATCATTAATGAGCAGTAGCTGTTCAACAGCGCTTTCGGGAAAAGCACCCGTGGTCGACAGAATCAGTCACTCCACAAACAGTAGAGTTCCCCCCGGGGCTTTGTGGTCGTTGCTGAAAGATTGTGCCGGTTCCTTGCTTGCTGAACTTGTCCGCTCAATCCTGGTGGGTGTTTGCCATTCATCAACATCTGTGGCTTGCCCCCTCAGCGACTGAAGGACTGGACCGAACCGCTGCCTCTTAGCTCAGCCAGAGTGAAGCCAGATTTCTGGCTGCCGGCCTCTCGGTGAAGCCCGGACTGGACAGCGTCCCAAACGCTTGAGCTGCCCTGACATGGAATAATAAATAGCTGCGGCGAGATCCCCCAGCGCGAATGTTTAGCCCAGGGTGGCAGAAACCATCCAGGGCCGACAGCTTTCCCTTTATCTATTTTTGCGAGCCAGTGCAATTACAGCCTTCTTCTTCGATGAGAAATCCACAATGAGAGCTCCTCAAGTCATGCTTAGTGTGGTAACATGAATATGCATGCGCACATGTGAATGTATGCATTCAGCATTGTTAGAATAACTTGGCATGTCCTCCCGGGCTACATAATTGAATTGGCTAGACTTTAAATAGAAGCACCACTGAAGCTGGAACCATTTGCCTTGCCTCCAGATAGTAAAATGCTGGTATTTTTCTCTGTTTGCTTTACTGTAGATGCATGTGGATATATTTAAAATTGAAAAGCCTACAGGACTGGGGGGCGCAGGGGTGGTAGTTGGGGAGGGTGTTAAGTAGTAAAGCAGATAAACGCAACAAGAGCTCCACATGAATCCTAGAATTTACATAAGCAGAGGTTGCACTTTTAAATGACCTGAATTGAATAATTCAGGATATGCTGGATACATTTAGGATGTTCAGAGGTTTAGTGCAGTGTGGAGTAATTACTTCTTCATTGGTCCCTTGTAGTTTGGCATTTTTTTGGCCAAAGCACTCTTACCTTGGGTGACATTGTTTCAGCACAATAAAGTAGAGTCATTTGACCTTAGTACTCAGGAGGAGGGATTATATGCGTGATGACTTCTCCACAGACAGGGCTTATCCATGGAAGGTTATGAGGCCTTTTAGGTATGAATCAGGTTTGGTTGAAGCATGAGTTGTCATCATGATGGTGGGGCCAGGTGCCCCTCTTTCTGTCACTGCTAGCGCCATACAGCGGAATCTGTCTCTATGTTGTTACAGTGATTCCCCACACACACACACACACACACACACCCCAGTGCCAATCACTCTCTATCAATGCACAGGTGGTTACACACAAAATGTCCATTTCCAAAGACCCCCCCCCAATCCATCCAAAAAGACGTTAAATACCCATCATAAGTGTTCATTTTTCAGATGACAACAGGTTCAGCCATTCCCTATTCCATAAATAGTGACAATCATAAAGGACTTATTTCTAAAAACCGGCAGAGAGTTAGTTTGTATATCTGTTGCAATTAGCCTGCTATAAGAAGACGTTTTGATTATTCGCCATTTCATTCTCATGTTTTTCGTGTTTAAGGAACCCTCAAATAATCAGGTTTCGTACCCTGCTGCTAAGCCATCACGTTCCAACTGGGAATTTTGAGGACTTGCTTCTCTCTCTTTTGCAGCACACAGGAGCAAATCACTGTCATCTTTCTGTGTCTGAAAATCACTTTGGCTCCATCTGAAAAAAAGAAAACCCTCTACATGTATTTTTCTCTCCTCTCCTCTCCTCTCCTCTCCTCTCCTCTCCTCTCCTCTCCTCTCCTCTCCTCTCTCTCACTCTCTCTCTCTCTATCCTCTCTTCTCTCTCTCTCTCATCTCTCTCTCTCTCTCTCTCTCTCTCTCTCTCTCTCGCTCTCCTCTTTTCATCCCCTGCCTTTCACTCTCTTTTGGGCCCTCCTTCAAAATGACATGCAGGCCTTGATTGCGCGACCGGCCTCGTCCACTCATCAACCGCTCTTCAGCGCAGGCAATCACCGCTGATCCATACCTGCCTTCTCTCTGACCGTTGCCATGCCAACCGCGCCAGCGTGATCAGGCACCCATTCATGGAGTGACACTTCAATGGCCACTTTATGGATCAGCGAAACATCCCAGCCATATACCTCTGTGTGTGTGTGTGCATGTGTGTGCGAATGTGTGTGTGTGTGTGTGCGTGTGTGTGTGTGCGTGTGTGTATGTGTGTGTACACATTTCCACGCACATCCTATGATACAAAAAAAACAATTGTGTAACTGCTTAGTATTTATTCTTCCTTCTGCCCTCTGCTACCTGGGGAGTGAGTGATTGGAAAGTTTCAATTAGCATGTGGATGCATGTGGAGCCGAGCAGGTGAAAAGGCCATCGACAGTTGTACTATGTTTGTTTGAAGGCCAAAAGGTGAAAGGGGCCATTGACACTTTAAAGATCTACGCAGTGAGCTGACCCAGACAATCGGCAGCTCTCTGGTCCCCGAGGAGGCCTGTGATTTAAGACATCCCAGCCCTCAGCCAGTGCATCAATAGTTCAGCTCACATCTCATGGACGCATCTCACAAGAGCCAGATGTTTTCATATATAGCATTAGCATCCATAATATTTATAATGTCTGGAGATGAGACACCCACAGGTTAGTAGATAATAATCCCCTTAATTGATACATACTTCTTAAGAAACTTGTTCAAGAATCATTAATGTCATATAAGATAGAAATGGTCAATAACCTTATTTTGGTTTGGACCTCAAATATTGGCTTGGACATGATCATTTTAGCAATATGCAAATTGATTCAGCTCACATCTCATGGACGCATCTCACAAGAGCCAGATGTTTTCATATATAGCATTAGCATCCATAATATTTATAATGTCTGGAGATGAGACACCCACAGGTTAGTAGATAATAATCCCCTTAATTGATACATACTTCTTAAGAAACTTGTTCAAGAATCATTAATGTCATATAAGATAGAAATGGTCAATAACCTTATTTTGGTTTGGACCTCAAATATTGGCTTGGACATGATCATTTTAGCAATATGCAAATTGATTCCTACTATCTGATCAGAATTTGAGTCCATAATAAAAGGGATTAGTAGGCATTTGTGCAGAGATATTGAGGTGTCCAAGAGGGTACAAATGTGAATAGATTTGTCCAGTAATTTGTCTAGACTAGTGGGCGCCCCAACGGACGGTTTACCTGTTCCATCCAAAGCCCTCACTGGCACATGTTTTAAGTGAAAAGTGTATCTGCAGAAAAATGAAGCTGTTTCAAAGATTAGAGTCACCCCCCTCCCTCCATCTCCACCACCACCCCAGCTAAATCTCATCCATCACTTACTAGATTGAGAGCAGGAGGAATTATGCAAGACCGTTCCTTAGACCATAGACCATTCCCTGAAATGGCTCAATAAATTCCAGATTCACCTTGAATGTTTTTTTTTGTGTCCAAACACATTTTCTTTTTCTGAAAAACCTCAACCTAAGAGTTCGAAGTTTAGTGTGTGTCCACAGGAGAGGCATGAGGGCAGTTCCAGAGCTAGGGCATTAAGGGGGGAGAAGAAGGGGAGGGGGTGATACAGGGAAAGGAGAGAGAAAAAGAGGAAGGTAGGAGAATACTGAGAGGTGGAGAGATGAAGAAACTCAAAGAAGACAGAGGCAGACAGAGAGTGAGGTGAGTAAAAGAAGACGATAAAATAAGACTCAAAAAGGAGAGACGGGGTTGGAGAGAGAGAAAAATAGTGCGAGAGAGAGACAGAAAGAGATGCTGGAAAGGTAGAGAACAAAAGTGACAGACAGAGGGAGATAAAAAGGAGAGGAAAAGAGAAAAGAAAGTAGAACAAAAAAGACACGGGAAATCAGAGAGCGAACGAAAGAGGTTGCATGAGTAGAGGCAGAGAGATGGAGAGGAAACCAAAGGCATGCTGGGAGGCATCTATGGGGCAGTGGTCCCAGCAGGCTTGACACCAGTTCTCAGTCTACCCAGCACTGCCATAATGACTGTCACCCTGGGCTCTGAACCGTCCCTCTTGCCCCAGGCTGGCAGCTGTGCCCGCCGCCACCACGACCCCCGGCGGCCGAGCGCACCCCAAAATGCCCCCCCCATCCTGACCCACACTGCCGGGCCAGCCTCACAGAAATGACACATTCATTACCTGCACAAATTGCTCTGTCAGAAAAATCCATAGCATGTGCAACCGGTCTTCGTCTGGGACACTGATCACGTATCGAAGGGAAGCTTGCACTTCATTTTGCTCAAGTGTTGAGCATTTCAAATGTAGTGTGTTTGTTTGAAGGCCACACAGCAAATGTTTTCCACACAGGACAGGGGTCTGTTGAGTGAATCATGAGTTGAGGAGAGGGAACATAGAGAAAAGAGAGTTTTGTTCACCCAGCTTTAAGATGATATGTCATGTGTACCTGATTCAATCGAAACGAAGGTTAAGTGATACTTGCAGGAGAGATGCTCAGAGGAAATAACAGAAGAGCCGGAAGTACTGAGTGTTTTTATTAGCCTGGTCTAACCAGACCCAGATTCCCTTTGTGAATAGGGTCTGGCCTCGCTCCATTGGGGATTGTCTCCAGTCGTTGCATCCTAATGGACGTAGACTTCAGGTTCATTTAGAAACCATTGGACCGGCTATACTTCCTGATATATTAGGCATTTCCCAAACACTGTTGGCAGTGTATTTGCCCGCAATGAAAATATGAAAATGTTTTGCTTCGATTACACTATTTTTTTTATGTTTGTTAGCGTCGCTATTAATGTTTATATTGTTTTTTCGAGCTCTAGCACTGCCACCATTGTTGTAAGTACATTTAGAAAAAAAAAAAAAAAAGTCATTGCAGAAAAAAAAAAAAAACGTCATCGCACCTAGTCAGTGGTCACTGAATGGCCTATTGATTCATGGGCAAAACAATTCCAGACTATAATCTCTGCAAAAACTGGGCACGAGGAGCCAGGCTACCATTTAATGGAAATGTTAAACATTTCAAAACGTACTACCCAATGAATACGGTATTGAACTCCTCACAAAGCATTCACTGAATCAGGCATAAGGGATTATGCTGCTGTTTGTGTTTTTTTTTTTTTTGTGAAAGGGCACATTTTCACAACTATACAGGAGAATAAATCTCATTTACTGTATCTTTTTAAAAGAAAACTGTCCCTTGTTAACAAACCAACGTGCAGTGTCCGAATGAGATTTATGCCTGCTATGCATCTAGACACTGGTGGCAACGACACAAACATCCCCTCCCCATCACCTGCCAGACCGTCACAGCTGAACTCTGGGTATCTGAGTGCTGATGAAGTTCACCTTCTGTTCCTGTGGTGCTTCCATGTTTGCCTGTGCGTTACCCCCCCCCCCTCCTGTCCTTTCCATCCTGCCCGCCGCTGCCGAGCCTGGACACAAACGTGCAGGGACACCAGACACAACAGTGAATCAGGGAGCTGGGCAGGCCCAGGGAGCGCCGCTCTTTGCGACAGAGGTAATCCAGGATGACAGGGCCCTGCCTGAGCGGCGAGCCCACGGGCAAATGGTCACGTGTGGGGCCCAGTCAGAGCTATGCTCCCCTCCCCTGCCCTCCAGTCTATGCTCCCTCGGCTCATCATAATCTGACACTGCTGACTATCACTCTCTCTCTCTCTCTCTCTTTCTCTCTCTCTCTCTCTCTCTCCCTCTCTCTCTCTCTTGCTCTGCTCATTCTGCTCTTTCATCCATCTTGCTTTCTTTCTCATGATCAAACTATTTCTCTTTTTCAGTCTCTTTTCCTCTCGCTCTTCTCTGTTGTCTCCACTTTCTGAATCCGACTCTCTTGTTCTCTATCTCGCTTCATTCTGTTCTCCTGCTCTCCGTCATACTCTCTGTATCGCTCCCTCCTGCTGTCTTTCTGTGGTGATCTGTTTTTTTCTCTCCTCCTTGTTCTCTCTCTCAATCTTGCTCTCTCTGTCTCTCGCTCTCTCTGTCTATCTCTCTCTCTTGCTGTTTCTCTCTCTCTTTCTGTCTCTCGCTCCCTCTGTCTCCCTCTCTCTCTCTCCTTCTCTCTTTCACTCTCTCTGTCTCTCTCTGTAGCCCCATTCCCCTTCTCTCAGGTGACCTATCAATCCCCGACCTTCCCTGCATGACTCCCCCGTCAGTGAAGCCCACAGCTGGTTGTGGCTGGTCCACCCTCCCCTCCCCACCCCCCACTATCCGAACAGGCCATCGCGCTGCGTCCAACCAATGGGATATGACAGTATGAGGGCCACAGACCAGAGGAGAGGCTGTTTGTGCGTAAACAGGCTGTGACAGCATTGCTGAGTAACAGCACACATCTGCACAGGAGCAAAAGAGAATAAAAAGAAAAGAGGGGGAAAAAGTGGAGCTATTTTTAGCTTCTGCTGTCCAGAGCTAGGTGTCAAGCATGGGGCGCGGAGATGTCCTAGCAACAGAAGCTGGAAAGAGAGGAGGGCTCACAATCCGGCAAAAGCCAGACTCTCCAGCCCACGCTGCCGCCTCCAAAGTTTTAATCTAAGCCTTGCACTTTTCCCCCTTCCTCCCTCCTGCCTGGTTTGGCACTGCCTTAATAATAGCCCTGGCCGGCCGACAGCATCTCACTGTCGTAAACCAGTGCTAAAAGGTTAATGAAAGGGGGACTACCCAGACGGGGCCTCGAAAGATGCAATTTAGCGGATAATGCCAAGGAGGTTTTTTAAAAGGGACATTGTCCCGTCCGGAAGGAGAACAATGAGTGCAATCTTTCACGTGGATGTCGGGGCGGCCTGCTTCCGAAGGCTGGCGGCAGGCCAGGTGAAGTGCTGACGTGGGGAGAAGCAGGAATTAATGGTAAATGAACGCGAGCGAGAACAGCGGCCCCTCACTCAGGCTCCCCGTGGCCCCACCTGCCCTACACGCAGCCGACCCCTTTGCCTTTCAGCTCTTAGGCCAGACTCCAGTCAGTCCACTGGCTTCCCTCCTTGCCTCCTTCGCTTTATTTCTGCCTGGCTGCTCAAAGAGCTTTGAATGTCTGTTGTTATTTAGTGTTTGCTTGTTCTTTCAAATGATAACACATGCAAATAGTGCATTAAAGCTCCATTGATTGATTAATGTTGGAGAGCATAGCAAAAGTCAGCGCTATGGACAAGCAATCTGAAAAGTTGGTGCTAAGAAAAAGTAAGGGTACGGGTTTCTGTGAGTCTTAGCCAATAAAACAGTATTCCCAGGAGGTGTCTAAAAAAATTTGAGTTTATGCAACAAAAATCCAAGCAAGTGGTTTAGTGACTAGCCTGGATAAGTTAACTCGGAGTAAGAGTAAAACTCCTAAAAAGAGGCATATGGCTTCGTTTTCCTTGGGGAGTAAAGCCGTAGGGCTCTTCTATTACGACATTTACCAGGAGAGTTAACTTATCTGCGTTTGTCACTGAACCACGTACTTGGAGTACCCCCTGAGACAGACATGATACTTGTGCCCATTATGCAGTATTCTTGAGGACAAAAAAAATGAAGTTAACTTATCCGGGTTTGTCAGTGAACCAAACACTTAGACTACCCCCCAGACAGACACGATACCAGTGCCCATTACGCAGTATTCTTGAGGACAAAAAAATAAACCCTCAGGGGTAATAGGCCAATGCAAAGACGGGAATGGATTAGGAAATTGCCTGTTTCTGTTTTCATCTCGTTTCAGTTCATTATTTCAAAGAGAATACAGCATTAGAGCAGCCTTTCCACTATAAACAAATTTTGATTAATTTTCCTTGGTAAACAACGCTTTGGAACTCTATTCTCAGTAAGTTTTAAAGTATTTTTTAATGCGGTGGAACAAAGCTGGGCTGTGAGAGATTGGTGCTTTTTGTTTCATTTCCTGACGGATATACTGAACAAAACAGACATTAAATAGAGATTTTGGACAGAGCTGTTTTGAAGGAAACTTTGATTTTTGAGGTGTAAAATGCAAATGCCTTTTTTAGGACTGCTCTTGCTGAATCATAATCAATGCTTGCATCCTACATGATGCAAAATCAGTTAACCATTGACTGTATATGCACTTGTAGACATGCATAGGAAATAAGCCAAATATATTCTACTTTAGCACAATAGGCGGTTCACAATGTGCATCAATCATAGCTGATTCACAAAAACCTACCTGTATTTAAAGAAATGTCATTGCTACTGGTGATTTAGTAAACTGGTGAAGACATAAAAAACGTACCTGCATTTCAAGAAATGTCATTTATACTGGTGATTTAGTAAACCAGTGAAGACATCAAAAAAAACGTACCTGTATTTGAATACATGTCATTGATGCTGTTATGGTAAACCAGTGAAGACATAAAAAAGAAATATCATATTGAGCTGAGAGGAAGGGCAGTGAGGGAGACATACAGAGCAGAATATATCTGAGGCCAGTTAAGTCATTAGTCATTCACTCATTCACCTTCTGCCCAAACTGGCCCCGGTGTGGGCGAGATACTCTCATGATCCGTTACAGTGTTGGCTTTTATCTGGGCTTTTGAGCTTCGCCTCTCCTCACCCTAAGCCTTTACCGTTCAGCGAGAGCCAGTGATTTACATTCTCGTGTGTGGTCTGGAGAGGGAATATATTAAAATGTAATTCTGCGTGTTTTAGCATAGAGGGCTCGTTCCACATTCAAAGGACCATTACAAGATCTGACAGGTAAGAGGCAGACGCATGGAATAACTCCTTGATAAATTAATAGCAATGAGTTCTGTACATGCTCACCGCAGCTTAGGGCAACTCAAACATACCCCAGCTAAATTCGTTTAATGGCATATATTAGCATTTAATGTCAAGAGGGATGGGCCAGGGGAGAATACCTGCAGTGCATGAGGGCTGCTCAACCAGGCATATCATGAAGATATAATACTGAATCTTCCTGGGAGTGATTACATTCATGTAACTCCTTTTTCTGTAATCATGGACAGAAAGAGAGAGCGAGAGAGAGAGAGCCCTGTGGCTGGCTTCTGGTTTGAAGTGATGAAAAACAGTCTCGTAAGCAAGTATGTAGTGATGGAAAAAAACGAACAAGCTGAGCCAATCAAGATGTGTCACTCTCGTCAGTCAAATCAAAGTCAGACTGGGGGATTTCTCATCGGTCCTGATTTGTTTATTTCTTTACGCTTTCATACTTTAGTGACATAACTTACTGTTTCAGGCCTGCTATGAGGTTTTCTTCACACATAGGTAAACCAGGCTGTCGTGACAACCTGTCTGATGGAAAAGGATCAAAAAGTATTTCCAGGTTAAATTATTCTTTTAATCTGAATATACACACTGGTACATATCCCTACAAAATATTGGGTTTCAAGACAAATATATTTACTCTGTTACTATTACAGTCGAGGACTTGGTTTAATTGAAAGCTCACGTAATGATCAATTTTCAAGTAACCTGTTACCATTTTTTTTTTTACTTGTTGTCTAAAAGTAAAGGTACTGTGAAGAACACATGAAAGCTGATTGAAGGACACTGTCACACTCCACCTACCTTTATTACAAATTCTGATACTTCAAGCTGTAAAGGCTAATACTATAACATCGTAACACTTTATGAGTGCAGTCATTACTATGCATAATTAATGATATAGACTAATGTCAATCATTATGTGCCATTACAGATACTTCATAACCTTTTATGAATCTGTTTATCAGGCTTTTCTGAAACTGGGTTTAAGTAAGGTGTAACCAGCTGCTGTAACAGTATGGAATATGTATTATTATTATTATTATTAATATGAAATGCAAGAGATACAACATTATATGATCGTTTTAGCTCTTATCATGACAATAATACATGTTCATGAAAAAGTAAGGTCTTGCTTAACCAGCGGTTTATCTGTGAAAAAAGGGGCGCAGACTTGATGTTCACCCACTTAAAAACTGTCCAACATTATTTTCCAGTTCAGCTCTGTTGTTGTTGTTGTTGCCGTTGTTGTCACATTGGCACCTAAAAACCTTTCATAAATGAGGGCCTAGATCTTGTGAGGAAAAGGTTGAAGTGAGGCTCCGGCAGTTCACATGAGCCCTGGGAAAGCCGGTAATGGCAACAGTTTGCTCCCTAAGGAATATAAATGAGAGCAGTATACGGCTTTCCGTGTACTCTATGATCCAGATCTACTAAGAGCATAGAAGAGCACATGCCTAAAGGAATCCTACGTTTTATATTCACACAAAAAACTAAAATAAAAAATAATACTGTAACAAAGTTTTAATTAGACATGGTTGCTGAAAAAGTAAAAATGCAATTCTGATGCCCAACAGTCTCATCTCATGGTGACCCATCCAAATATCTAATGCAATCTTGACCCGTAGTGTCCACTGCTTTTCTTCTGTCCACACTCTTTATTTAGACAGGAGCAAAACATACTCCCCTATGTTGCCATTCAAGTCTATTTCATAAAAAACAAGTTCTACCAGGGAGACTCTTATGCTGCATTATTCCTTTATCCATCACTCCTAACTGATAGCCTAGACTAGACTAATAGCCTGTTTACACCTGTCTTTCAATAAACTCCACTTAGGTTCCTTTTTGCTGCTTTCAGTGCGCCATCATGTTTGATGTTCCCCACGTCCTCCCTGCCCCACCCCACCAGTGTGATATTTAAGGCTAAATTCACTCTGAGAAAGATTAAATCCATAAGAAAATTTGCAGTGTTTGGCCAACGGGGCAAAGGTCGCACCACAGCTGATCAAGCTGGACTGTTTGTATTAACAGCACCCCCCATGCGTTGGATGCTATTATTATTGAGAATTGATTTTAAGGTCCTTCTCCTTATATTCAAAGCCCTCAATGGGCTAGGTCCAAGTTACATTTCAAACTCCTTAGTCAAATACTTTCCCTCAAGAACACTGTGATCATTAAATGCTGGTCTATTGGAGGTTTCCAGCAACAGCCATCGGAAAATCGGGGATGCAGCCTTTCTCAATTACGCCCCAAAGCTATGAACACTGCCTTTAGATATCAGGGAAGCTAGCTCACTAAACATTATTTAAATAAAGCTAAAAACGCATCTCTTCACCTTAGCTTTTAACTAGCTACAACGATATAATGTGATATTAAGGGGATATATAAACTTTATCTCTGCAGTTTTATTCATTTTCTGTCTTATGTTCTGCAATTTATGTATTCTATCTTTGCACTCCATCCCTGTCTTTATCTTTATCCTGATGTTTTTATGTCAACTTTATTTATTTATTTATTTATTTATGTTTATGCTCTTTATCCCAGTTTGTATGTTGATGTTTCATGTTTTATGTTTATTCTATGTCTATTTTTATGTGGATCACTGTGCATGAAATTTCTCTCCACGTAATTTGCATCCACATCCTGCATTCCTAAAGGGTCTGGCTGATTGTTTCAGCATTAACCTCACTGTCACAGAAAGAAGCTCAGGAGGATTTCCAAGTATTTTTGGTCTTGAATTAAACGTTTGTTCTGATCATCATTTCATTTCAATCTGAAGTACCCGCCAAAGCTCTATAATTTGACTAGCCCAGTGTAACCCCTGTCTAGGCAGTCCCAGATGACCAGGACTGGAGAATGTTATCTTAGGGCATCAAGGACAGAATGTGGCCGGCTGGTGGTAAATGCATAGCAATGGGACTTGAGGCCCAATGCACTTTAGAGTACTTCTGCTCTTTCTGCTGCTGCTGCATCTCTTCTGTCTTCGAGTTTGGGGTTCCTCTCTTCCCCTGCTCTCGTATTCTATCATTCTGTCTGTTTGTCTCTCTACCACTTCTCTCACTCGTTCATGTTAGATTAGATTATTTATTTTTGGTCAACTTGGTCAACTTGTGGATTCACTTGCTGTTATTTACAGTTGTACATTTGGGTTTTACATAACATTCAGTTTGTCTGATACTTGACTATTGTATAATAAACTGTTTATTCATTAATTATTCACATACCTCCTTGTGCGCCTTTCAATTACATTCATTAAGATCTAACAAGTGTATACTGCTTGGTAATATAGGTAATTTAATAATTTAAAGTTTAACTTTAACAGATTACTTGTGTTTTCTATAATATGCATCATTCTTTCTACTGTCCCATAAGGTTCAGACACGTCTTAACCTTCCAGCCTGGTGTTTTTCGTTGTTTCCATTGTTACCTTTCAGGTACCTGTCCTGTTGGGGCCAGGATAGGCTTGTGCCCTGCTGTGTCAGTCTGGACAATGGATCTGTGAGGAGTACCTCACACCTCAACTCTGAGCCAAGGATGTGGTCAGGCACACAATTCTGTTTCAGTCGGAACTTATTTCATTCTAATTTCATCATTCCATAATAAGTTAAATTATCATTCATGTATCAAAGTCACATCCTGAATCTTTTTGGTAGAACTAGCTTTCATGGAGAAACCGGTTTTAATGTTAACGATTCCTTTTCCCTGAGAAACAAAATGTTTTAATGTTAATGATGCTTTTTCATGGAGAAATTAGCTCAGTCTTCCCGAGGAGTAACGGTCTGAGGGCAAAGGTGGGTGGATGTTTTCCAAAGCACACCAGCCGCAGATGGTTTGAGCCCACTAATGTTATGCCTCCCACGGCTGGCTTGGGGACAGGTATGGAGAGGGCTGGAAACTGCCTTGACAACAACAGTTCATTACAGTGACATGTTGTCGTACCTTTAAAAAAGGGCAAATACAGAATAAACTGAATCAATGGAGTCAGATCAAAAATAATTGAAGGTTGGGTGGATAACCGATGTTCATGGCTTCCAGACAACATACTTATTATTTTGTATTATTCTGGTGTAATTCTTTTTATAATTGCTTTTGTTATAATTACAAAAAGTTGAAAATTATTTAATTTTCTTGTGTTTAACTTCTTTCCATAATCGATTTTTATCTCTCGCAGATTTTCCTGTCCACATCCTTGGGGTATCCTCTCGCTAAAACAATTTCTAGGCTTTGTTTTACACTAGAACAGCACAACAATCTGTACTAATAAGAACAACCAAGATTTGCACCCAACAGCTTCTTTGCTTGAGCTGTTATTTACTGCTGCTACCTAATCTCTTACTGGATTTGTGAAGCCTCTGTTCTCAAACTATAACAAAATGAATACATCAGTTACATTATTAAAACAGTAACAATATTAATAACATTTCACAAACATCACTTTGCCACACCTCTTCCACTGGATTTCACTTTCAATTTAATTTCAACACAAACATATCACCTGCAGTCATAGGCTTATGTCTCTGAGAAGCATGCATTTGAGATGGACAGCTGACATAATGCACTGGGACTATTATGATTGCCTCCAACTGCTTTCAACTTGTGATAAAGAACTTCGTATGAGAGGCTTTCTATTCACTGTAGTGAGGTTTTATTTTCAGTTGTGGTTCAGTTCAGTTAAAGGTGGTAGGGATGAAATTGGTAATTGAAATAAGTGGTGGTGGTGGTGGTGGGGGGGCTCAGCGGAGAGGACACTTATGCCCTTTTCTGCAGTACAGAGCGAGTGTA
This sequence comes from Sprattus sprattus, assembly GCF_963457725.1. Lineage (NCBI taxonomy): Eukaryota > Metazoa > Chordata > Actinopteri > Clupeiformes > Clupeidae > Sprattus > Sprattus sprattus. The sequence continues at coordinate 15,256,421 of NC_137917.1, read as the reverse complement.
TTTTAACGTTTTTCATAGTGAGAATACTTACGTGAGACTTCAGTTTGATAGGCAGTGGTGGCCTGTTTGGAGTGTGCCTCGTGGGGATTGAGGGGGTATGCTTTACAGCCATGGTTTTACTTTGGATTTTTGATTCCCAGTGATAAACTGGATGCATCTGAAACACATTTGTAATTGATTCCTCAGTGTGTCAGCTAGATGGTATTCCCCAGAGCACCAAAACCATTCATATCTGCAGTGGTTGTGACATGCAGACATGCTCTGAGGGCTTCCATGCATAAAACACTAGGCACTACAAGGGTCAGGAAGGTCAAGTGGTGTACAACTTTCAATCACCCATTGTTAGGAAAAGACTACATGATGGACATTGTCATTCTGTTGAAGGATTTGGAGAGCTGTTTCTATCAAATCATCTGTGCCTTCAGGCACATACTTTGGTGGTTCTAGTGTTAAAGCCGTTCTAATGAATACATTGTTCTTATATTACTAGTACTACTAATCATGTAACTGGTAACTTGCTCAAAGCAGATATGCCTTACAAACACTTCCAACAACAGAACATTTTTTTACTAGATGGCCAGCTAATGCTACTTTTACTGATATATGTGTTTATTTTATCGAGTAGTACAGTAGTTCTGCATATATACTTTAAATACTTTATTTGGAATCAATGGCAATGCTGTAAAAACAATTTCATTTTTGCAGTGTCTCCTAGATACAAATAAATAAATAAATAAAACGTGATAAATAACTCGGGTGGCTATTGGGTGGGACTACCTGCAATTCACATGACCATTTACTATCGAAATGAATTTGAAGATGTTATCAAAATAACAGTTTTCTACAAAAACAGCCTAAAAAATGATAAAACCCCTGCAAAGTGTGCCTTTAAAGATGCAGCTCCAAACATGGCAAAAAGTACATTGGGGAAACAGGTGTGGTGGGCTTCATCAGAGACGAGTCCTCGAGTGTAATTTGAAGACCCCATGTGGGAGCTTGATGGGTGAAGAGCAGTCCCCTGAGAGCCCTTGATGGAGTGTGGTGGGAGTCTAGTGTGAATCCTTCATAACAACAAATGCCACGTTATGAAACCTTATCCCTCTCATCCCCCTCTTCACCCCCCACCCACTTACACACACTTACACACACACACACACACACACACACACACACACACACACACACACACACAGACACACACACACACATACACACACACACACACACACACACACACACACACACACACACACAGACACACACGAACACACACACACACACACACACACACACACACACATCTCACACACACTAGCGTGTGGAGTAGTTCCTGGGAATGAAATTGATCTGACTGTTAGTGTGTTGCTGGGAAATCATCAGGTTTGGATTGATTAGCTCTCAAGCTTATTGGATTCAGAAACGTTCCTGGGGTGAAATGTGTCTTTGGATTCGAATGCATAACTTTCCCCTGGGTGCACAGCAGCCTTATTGTATATGAGAATATCACACACCAGCCAATGATATTCTAAATGGGAGCTAAGGTGCCAGGCATATATCCCAAACACAGCCTCAGAAACAATATGTTTTTCGACTTCCATCAGCACAGCAAATGAGGTATTACGAACGTATTGATTTCAATTGTCTCTCTGTCTTTAAATACCTCTGATCCAACCTAGCTCGGCAATTTACGGGCCCTCCCTCAGTGGCACAGGGCTGACCATATTGACTAAAATAATTATGTTGCTCAGGTGAAAATCTCACTAATGCCTTTTTATAGCATTCGACTTTCATTTCCAGTCACAGTGTTAAATTTATGGTGCGCGCTAGTGGGTGATGAATGTCGCCTCCACAAGCTTCACCCTCTGTCCTCATAGACGTCTGGGAAGGAAAAACGCGTACGGTACAGAGCTGCTATTTCATGAGGTAACCATGGAAGTCATAACAAATGCAGAACAAAATAGTGTGTCATTATTTGCATGTATGTGTAATACATTAATATCATAATTGAGGTGAAGAGTCGTGCTAAGACAGCTGCTTTGTTTACTAAAACAGTTGCTTTGTTTACTAAAACAGTTGTTTTGTTTACCTGAACAGTGGTTTTGTTTACTTAAACAGTTGATTTGTATACTAAAACAGTTGCTTTGTGTACTAAAAAATTAGCTTTGTTTATTTTAACAGTTTTTTTGTTTACTACATCAGTTGCGTTGTCTACTAAAACAGTTGTCTTGTTTATTCTGTTGTTTCGTTTTACCCCTATGTGGATGAATCCATGTGCTTGCTCCTGATACTCTCTTCTCCTTCTCAACTCTCTTCTCTTCCTCTTGCCCCAATCACCTTAGTGCTTGCTCAAGATGGGTTCAGCCTCTGGGCTATTTAAAGCGCCTAGATACAATTTAAATTGTTATTGGCGTGATGTAAATAAAATTGAACTGAATTAAATTTAATTGCACTTAGTGAAGGCTTAGCACTAAAGTCATAACATTGTTATCAAAAGTATTCCTTTGCTAACCCTGCTTGTCTGATTACAATGTAATAGTATTATATGCTATAATTAATTAGTAGTAGCATTTTCTTAGTGACATCCAGAAAGCAGGTAAGGTATGGCATTAGGTTAATATACATAGAATATGTACATAGAAGTAAACCTCTTCAAGCCTGGTATAACTAGGATCAAGACTTATTAGTATGGATGGGAAAAGTCAGTAGTACTGGCTTAATTGGCCACGAGTCAGCCTAAACTTTTAGCCTATTTGCCTCGATAAACAGACAGGGGGCGGTAGGGAAGGGGGAGAATGGAGGCGCTTGACTAAAACAGCAAATGTTTCCCCAACCTTTACTCAGTGGAATCAGGTGGAGACTCGTCCAAACAGGCGCCGGATTGCTGACGGTCAAAAATCCAATCTGTCATTCTTGTTCATCTATTTGCATATGTATTTTATTTCACAGACACTCATACACGCACACACACAAACACACACACACACACACACACACACACATACACACACACACCATCCTCATCACATCCATCCCAAACAACGGACTTCCTTTGAAGAGGCCATGATGATCTTGGCTAATGCGATAAGAGACTCCGTAACCACGGTGACAAATGCAGGCTTTTGTGTTTTGTGGGAAAATAACATGGGGAGATTATACTAGCAAGCAGCAGGTGAGAGATATGGAGCTATTGTGTCTTTTGTGGACAGATCTCTTCACGCCCCCCGCCACCACCACCACCACACACACACACACACACATACACACACACACACACACACACACACACAAACATACACGCACGCCCACACACATACACACGCATACACACACACACCCACACACACACAAACACACAAGCCACACACACACACACACACAAACACACACACACACACACACACACACACACACACACACACACACAAACACACACACACACACACACACACACACACACACACACATAGACACACACACCTAAAATATGTTGAAAAGATCAGGCTTGCTGCAATAGCAAATTCAGTCTCAAATTCAGCAATTGATTTATAGCACAGGGCCGTGCTGAGCCACACAACGACTGCTTTGCTGAGCAAGACAAGAGGACAACTCTGAGCTCCCACCACCTGTGCGAGGACTTCTCTTTTTAGCGCACTCAGTGAGCAAGAACGAGTAGATCCTGACCTTTTGCAGTCTCCTTTATGAACACACAGCAGCAGCAGTGAGATCAATGGAAACTTTAAATACTTGTGCGAGTTCTGTGTTGTGCTGTGCGCTGTTCATTTATCACAAGGGGAGAGAGGCCTTGCTCTGTTCATTTCTTGCAGAACCAAAAGCTATGTGGGTAATATAATTATATTTACGCAGTTAGAATGGTTCCATTTACTTCCAGCAGGGTCAAAAAAAAGCTGGGATTTTTTTGTCGCGGCCATAGCATTTAAATGAGGCTTGACTTCCAAGCACCAGTCCGGAGTTCATCGGATCGGCGCCTCGCCTCAAACGCGGCCATCCATCAGCAGCGGGATGAGAAGTGAAAGGGAACTTGAGGGAGGGGATGATAAAACGCGGGCGGCCGAGGAGCACGTTTGACATCATTAGATCTCATCACATGGACGATGAGTAATTCATCTGCCCTAATGCGCCACAGCTGCACACTAATGGGATTCGAGCCGGAGGAAGGAGAGAAGGGAGAGAGAGAGAGAGAGAGAGAGAGGGAAGACCTGAATCCCAAGCCTCCACCCTTCAGAAGAGAAGAAGAGAGATGGAGAGAGAAAGCGAGAAAGAGAAAACAGCCCCAGCCATCACCTGTCAGGATGCTGCCCAGACCCATCAAAACCCTAGCCCAGCCCAGCCCAGCCAAGCCCAGCCCAGCCCAGCCCAGCCCAGCCCAGCCCAGCCTTGACCAGCCCAGCCCAGCCCAGCCCAGCCCAGCCCAGCCTGGTGCAGAGGCACCTCACAGAGCTCTAACTCACAGGCAGATGTGACACTTTACTTGAACCCTACGTCATGAGATTGACGTGTCAAGACAGGCGGAATGACTTGTCTTAAGCCGACGTTCACGACAGCCAATGTTCAGTGATATTACAGTGTCGAGTGGCCATTATTGTACATTGCCGTGACATTCCACAAAAGCTGTAGTGGCTTTCAAAAGTCTAAGATCTGTCACAACAATGAATGTTTATGGTCACATAACACTGTCATGTCAATGAATATAATTTAATGTTCGCTAAAGACAAGATATGGCATCTGTCATGGCATGTTTATCACATGGTTTGGCCAGTCTTCAAGGTTCAAGGAGAGTGTAACCCTGATGGACTCACTTCCTGTGGCTGGTTGAGATCTTCACTAGCAACTCAGGTTCACGGGCTGCTGTGGGCAGATTGGGCAGTGTTGACATTGCATTGTGTCTGAGGGAGCTTTTAGAGCGTATCTGTGTGTGCTTCACTCCAGAGATGGGAAGCCTTTTCTTGTGTGCATGATAATGGGTTATGATTCGCTTCTTCTGCTGGTTTTGCACAGTACACTCAACTATTTTTGTTACAAAACAAGAAGAATAATTTTAAACAGTGAAGTGAGATTTTTTATTTTTTTTGCCTTTTCCCTCTGGAATAATATATGGTGGAAACATGATGCCTGACTCTTCTTCTTCTTCTTCTTCTTCTTCTTCTTCTTCTTCTACCTCTTCTTCTTCTTCTTCTTCTTCTTCTTCTTCTTCTTCTACCTCTTCTTCTTCTTCTTCGACTTCTTCTTCTTCTCTCGGTCTCCCCTTCCCCTTTTTGGAGCAATGCTAATGCAAAAATGGCATACTTTATTTAATGCACCACAATCTTTAAAAGGCAAGTTTTTTCGCCGCCATCCTCATTGTTATGCAAAGAGGACTGGATCTGAGACCCGGCAACTCAGATGTGTGAGTGATCAGGAATGAAAAAGGGA
>NC_137917.1:15238491-15248491 GCF_963457725.1 Sprattus sprattus | reverse complement strand
AAGGAACAGATACATAGTTGCCATGCCTTCCACATAATAGCCTACTGCTGTCTATTTGATCAGTTTACCTGAAAGACTGTAAAGGGCGCCAAAGGCAGAGCCACAGCCATGGAGAGTTTGCCATTCATTATCCATCAGACATACAACCAGACCCCATGGGATTAATCCATCAAGTTGATTGAGTTGATAATTTATACACGGTGAATCATAAATCCCCAACCAGCGAACAGTGATCAGCAGTAGTCTTAACCCCTAACTCACACTGCTGCCATGAATTATAAGCGCTAATGTCCCAGCACTCTTCACAGTCATAGCTGAGAAAAAACAAAGACGGGAGGATGATAGAGACAGAAAAATAATGTCTGTGTGTGTGTGTGTGTGTGTGTGTGAGAGTGTGTGTGTGTGAGAGTGTGTGTGTGTGTGTTTGTGTGTGTGTGTGTGCCTGAGGAGGATGTGTAGAGTGAAAACTTTGCAGAGCTGCTATCAGCTCGATGTTTGATTCCTGCACCTACTGGGTTTGAATTGGGAATCAGTTAGGTGAGCACAAACGAGAACTGAGACGGGAAGAGGTGTAGGTTGTGTGGTGTGGTGTAGTGTGCCGCGGCGCCGAACGATGCGTTCCCCCACCTCACCTCAGGCGGGTCTTCACTTATACATCAGCCCACTACATCCACTCTCCAACCCCCCCTTTCTCCTCCTTCTCTCCCAGGGTCACACGGATACCTGATAAACACTGATACACTGAAATATTCATGCAGTTTTAGGTGCCTTGCAGAGGTTGTTAACGCTTCGGCTACCATTGGAATTGCGGACGAGTTTCGTATGAAGACGACGGAAAGGATGAAGACTCAAGTGTTAGCTGTGCAGATGTGGTTGTGATTTTGATAAGCAGATGCAATTAAGGAATTGATGATGTTGGTTATAGAGCCGTGATGAAAGTAACAGACAATACACTGCTAAGTAATACTCAAGGGTTCTGTCAGAGATGATGCCGTGATTGCTCCGATGAGAAATCCTATATTAAGAGCTGAGATTGCACTTGAGGTAAATGATAAAATGATGTCAACCGAATTGATTATGATTATTTTATTTTCCAGCGATGCTGCTTCTGCTGCTGCTGATGATGATGTTGTTGTTGTATGGTGGTCGTGCTGGTGGTGATGGCGGGGACTGTTCAGGAACCCCACTGCCTCCCTGCTGTGAGAGCATCCGTTTGCTGTTGAGCAGAGCCCTCTTCTGGCTGACTCCAGCTCTCTCCTCCAGCCTTCCTTTACATCCTTTGCAGACACCCACAGTCCTCCTCTGCCTACACACATCGTGCATATGCCTAACTGCGCTTAAACACAACTCGGAGACCTATGATGACTTTAGGAGGAGGAGGACGATCACTCCGTATTCTCTGGGTAGCCATTACATTTAACTGCCTATGGGTCATTAATGGATGGAATGGCCAAGGACAACTCCATGTATCTGACCTTTGTGAGGATACTTAGCTCGCAGAACATGAGATTCATTTAGATGCCAGTGTGCGTGTGAATCAATTCCGACTGGCTTTTCTTGAATCGATGCATTACAAGAGCGAGTGTTTGAGAGAGCACAGGGCAGGAAGGGCCGTGCTTGCGTTCAGTGGGAATTTGAGCGTTTACGGGAAGGAAAATGGCCGACGATGATTAGAGGCTGCAGTGGTGCATTAACGCCTGTTACAGCAGGGAGCTGATTTACCTGTTGTTTGAGTAATTAGCTGAGTACCGGGCTGAGCTCTGAAATAGCAGAATTAACATTCAAGAGCATTTCCAGGAAACTATACCACCACACAATCGCTCTTCTTATATCTGCCGGAGGAGCGGCTCAAAGACAATCTGCATTTGACATTACAGCAAGCGGCTGGGCTCAGAGTGAGCCTGTGCCATCTGAAGCCAGTGACACTTTCAAGTCACTCCAGTGAACAGGAAGTTCCGATCCCAGAGTGCTTTGCAGCTTTGCTGCGGCACGAGGGGCCCCCTTTGTTGCATCTTCTTCTGGCTCTTCAGCCTTAGGGGAAACTCCACAGAGGTTTCTTCAAACACAAACACACACACACACACACACACGCACACATGGACACACACACACACACACACACACACACACTCACAGAGTTGTCGTCAAGCGCGCACACACACACACACACACACACATACACACACACACACACACACACACACACACACACACACACACACACACACACACACTCACAGAGTTTTCCTTCAAGCCGTCACATCAACCCTGCTGGAAGTCAAGGGGGGGGGGGGGTTTCGGATGGAGGGAGTCACCTGGGATATCGACTGCTTTAAGGGTAATAATAATAATAAAAAGTTAGAACGTCCAGATAGCTTAAGAAAAACTAAGGATACAAAACAGAAGCAAGAGGAGCAGCAGGAGCACGTCACGCCCCGATACTTCTAGAGACGTCTCCCCGGGGAGGCGGAGTGGGAATGAGAATTGTTCTCTGCTTTGGGGAAATCTTTGTCATGAAGAAGTGGGACTGAACATTAGAGCAAAAGGGTCTTCTATTATTTTTTTGTAAAGAAAAAAGGAGCCCCTCAAATATTCTGAGAGGCACTGTTTGGGCGGAAACACGCTGAAATGGCACACTGGTGCGATGCGTGAATTGTCGACGCAGACACTCCGCTGCCTCTGAGAAACAGTGTCTTGTGACGGTACCTTATTTTCTGCTACTGGTGGACCAAATAGATCCCTTGGAACCAATTTAATCCCACTCTGGTAGATGCGTTAAAATAGTTGCGGTTACTGAATAAAATGGAGTGGCATGAAACATAAAGCTGGATAAACACAAAATGTGTGTGTGTGTGCACGCACTCATGCGACACACACACACAAACACACACACACACACACACACACACACACACACCCACACACACACACACACAAACACACATACAAACACACACACACACACACGCACACACACATACACACACCACACACACACACACAAACATGAGGGGCAGTATCCACCTGGATGATGAAATATTCATGGTATGAATCTTATGAAAAAAAAGTGTCTCATTCCATTTTCAGAGGTGTGCAGAGTGAAGGTCATCTGCTCATGAGGCCAGTGAGTCTTTCTTGGCCTAAGAGAGGCATGCAACCGAGGGCAGCAGGGGCAGCCAGCCTGGGGAATCAGAGCAGAATGTCAAGCTGAGCCAAGGAGGATGGCCTGGCCACTGCAGCAGTTTGGCACTGACCCACTACACACCCCTACCACCAACATCATACAGACACACAAACCCTCTTTCTCTCTCTCTCTCTCTCACACACACACACACACACACACACACACACACACACACACACACACACACACACATTATGCACATAAACAAACATACACGTATGCACATGCATAAGCGCACACACAAACAAAATAGATATCGAACACAAATGCATGCAAAGACATATACATACTAGCGCAATAGATAGCAAGCACAAATGCATACAAACACAATAGATATTGAAGACAAATGCATAAAAACACAATATATATGAAACACAAATAATCAAACAAACAGACACGTCTAGGAGATTAGCTCTCTTCCCATCCATCCTTACTGCTGCATGAAAAGAAAAAAAGAAGAAAGTGGAATACACTGACTCTTAATGCCTGTCAACAAAAAATTGGATGTTTCCTGCAAAGAACTAGGTGTGTGTGTGTGTGTGTGTGTGTGTGTGTGTGTGTGTGTGTGTGTGTGTGTGTTTATGTTTGTGTGTGTGTGTGTGCTAAGCGGGCAGAGGCTTTGGTGATTTTGCTTTTCTAATTGTGTTATTATCACCCAGCATCCGAGATCCGCCTTCAGTAAATGGCCATTTTTAAATAAGTGGGGAAAAAAACAGTGTAGACTATGGTCAATGGTCAGGTTCATTTAGGAAGAATAGGGTGGGCCCAGCAAGAGAGTTTGTGTGCGTGTGTGCACCAGTGTGTGTGTGCACTAGTGTGTATGTATGAGTGTGAGTGTGTCCTGCACAGAGCAAAAACACACACGCTGTGTTCCTATGCCCTTAGGGAGCTCGGTTTCAGAAGCACAGGGGACAGGCCCCTGATTGGTCTAGCCGTGCCAGGGGCACCCAAGAAACCTCTTCCCAGCAGACCGTTGTTTGCTGTTATTTTTATTTATTTTTTAACCAAGCGATGCTATGGATATTCCAATCACAGTTGGGGGTGAGTGAAAAGGCTCTGTTTTGAAATAAGCGCAGAGCATGTTGAAGGCGCAGAGACAGAGAATTTAAAAAAGGATGGCGTGGAGATAGAGACACAATAAACGAACAGCAAAAGCTTCCTCTTCTTTCCCTCCTTTTCTCAGTTTCTCTCTCTCTCTCTCTCTCTCTCTCTCTGTCTTTCTTTCTTTCTACAGAGAAGGAAAGACAGAATGGCAGCAATTACCGTGGCAACTGCTCGTTAGTGCCATTGATAAGATGATTAGACGGTTGTGATGCCCCCCTAACATTTGACATTGTGTGCATAACAATCACTCCCCCATTTTATCAGAGGTCCTTCACATCCTGATCACTTGCCAAGGCACCAGAGACGAGGCAGCGAGGGGGAATGCAATCAGCTTAATTAAGTTCCATTAGACGCTCTCCAGCCTCGACGAGCAGCCTGAGAGAACGGGGATGAGAACGACAACGAGACGGCGCCGGACGGCAGAGTCGGAGGAGACACAAAAAGATTAATGAAATTCACGGAAGGAAGAGGACGGGAATTACAAGCACAAAGAGAGGTGGAGAAGAAAAGTCAAGACGGGGTACATGCTCCTGCCTGAGTGTGTGTGTGTGTGTGTGTGTGTGTGTGTGTGTGTGTGTGTGTGTGTGTGTGTGTGTGTGTGTGTGTGTGTGTGTGTGTGTGTGTGTGTGTGTGTGTGTCTGGAAGGTAGGAGCCTATGGGTGTGTTTGTATGTGTCGGGGGGGGGCGGTCTGAAGTGAGTAAGAGATAATAAATGAGCTTAGAGAACAGAAGAGAAGAGAAGAGAAGAGAGGAGAGGAGAGGAGAAGAGAAGAGAAAAGAAAGGGGAGGTTTTAGGCTTGTTATAGACTCTTAAATGTCACGTCAGATGGGTCTCGGATCAGTTTCCCCTCTGCCTTCCCCAAAGGCCCCACTGACTCTGCAGAAATTCCATGGTAACAGTAATTAATCTAACACTCCTCTCACCCTTAGCCTTAATGCCCCCTTTCTCATCTCTCTCTCGCTCTCCCTTTCTCTCTCTCTCCCTCTCTCTCTCTCTCTCTCTCTCTCTCTGTCTGTCTCTTTCTCTCTCTCTCTCTCTCTCTCTCTCTCTCTCTCTCTCTCTCTCTCTCTCTCTCACTCTCTCTCTCTCTATCCCCTTGTCCTCTCTGGTTAAACAGCTCCCAAAACAATCTGAGACCGCTCTGGTCCTCCACCCCTTTCGAAGGATTCACTTCTGCTCTTCCATGCTAACAGTTCAGTCTCATGTTCTAAACTACAATGTCATCATCTTTCAGGGTTAATGCGCTTTCTGCTGTGACTCAGAAAAAAAAGTGAACACAAAGTGACACTGAGGATTAGTAACACACACACACACACACACACACACACACACACACACACACACACACACACACACACACACACACACACACACACACACACACACACACACACGCACACCCACATACACACATTTTAGACAGGACTACAGACCAGCTCAGTGTACTACAATGGTGTGGACATGGTACTGGAAAAAGTAAAAGGTACTTAGTTTTGGAGTAAGAGAAGTAAGAGAGTGAGTAAGAGTGAGTAAAACTCCTCAATCCAAAGGGACTGAACACTCCTCAGTGCAGGCTGCAAATAGAGTTTCAGTCTCCTTCTGAATGTGCAGTAACATATATCCCCTCTTACACATCCAGGACTCCCACATGTCATTGCAGGGAAATGCCTCTCATTTTCTCTGAATTCTACCCATTCTACCGGAAGGACTCTATAGGCAGGAACTAAATGATCAAGTTTAATCCTGTATAGGATGTGTAGTCATAAAGATAACAGAACAAAGGTAAGGATAAACAGTCTTTGGCGTGGGCCCCGTCCACGATCCGGCAAACAACAATAAGATCTCATATACTGCCGACTGGAGAAGGCAGGGGCGAGGAGCCTAGTCCCGGTTATCAGAATCGGCGTACTGAAAGCAGCAGAGAAGTTTTAAGACAAGTGTAACCTATTGGTTAGTAGTAATGAATGAATACCTGTACGATGAATATGAATCTCCCTGATAGAACTTTCGCTTAAGCCATCGTGTCCCCCAGGCCAACTTCTTTCACATCACTTCAGTAGCAGAGTCGGCAAAACTTTAGACTCCGATCAGTCTTGCGTCCAAACATGCATTTATGTTGGCTCAGACCTCTCCCTATAGTGTGTGTGATGCAGGACGATTGGGAGAGCCAGACAGTAAAGACATCTTGGATCAAGGGCTATTTTCATTTCTTACAGACCACCTTTCTCCACAGTTTTCAGTCAATCTGCAGATAAAGTGAAGGGTCAGTAGTGCCTGAGTGGTGACAGATCAGAATCAGAATCAGAATTGTATTTATTGCCATGTTGGAATGCAGGGCTCATTGAGGTTTGCATACTTAGCCCTTGTGGAATGACATGAGCATGATAAACTGGGTCTGTAACATAAAATAACAGGGCTTTCTGTAAACTGGACTGTAGAAATAAGTATTGTACAAAAGGTCAAAGGTCAAAAGGTTAGTGAATTCACTTTACCTGCTCCTTCCATTAAACCTTCCTCAGGTGTAATGGGGTTTTGATGGAAATCCCTGCTAAGGGCCTTTAGTGGAGGGTATACCAAAGCTATCCAGCATGTCCTTGTGAGAGAATCATCATACATAAATGTATATTTTTTTGTAGCTATACATTAATGTATATATTTCTGTAGCTCTGGTTTACACTTCTCCAACCCTCCCCACCCGCTCATCTGTTCTGTTTACATCTGTGACATTTGTTCTGTTCCATCAGAGTTGGTTTCCTCCGCCAATACCATAATACAAATATTTGCAAAGAACATGTGGTAGAAACCATATATATTTCACTAGTTGTGTTCCATTGATCCATTTAGCATGTTTTTTTCTTCCTTAAGTGACATATAGAGCATTATGCTCTCCCTGGTCTTCAAACCCCATGATCGTGTGTGGCTAGCACCTTGCCTTGCCAGTTGCCCTACCAGCAGCGCAACAGGAATCATGTATTAAACTTAAAATCACTTAGCACGTGCACCCAGTTGTGTAATATCCCTAACACATAACAGGCCCACCCAGTGCCTACCCAGTGATGAAGATGAGGTGATACCTACACCGTGATGAAGATGTATGCAGAAGTGAAAGAAATGAAAGGACTCTCAGCACGTTTTAAAGTCGGTGCAACTTCAAAGTGGGGTAAAAAAAAACATGGCAGGAAAATCTCGGCAAACGATCACTGAAATGAAATGGTTTCAGAGAAAGTCTTTGGTGACACGCAGGGCTTCACTGACTAAAAGAGAGACTTAAGATTCATATTCAATATTGACTAAGTGATCTCAAAGGAAGAACATTCACACGAGGGCCTATAGCGGGATTTAAAACTGCCTTTGAACCTGTCATCTCTGCAGTTTAGAAACCCGTGTATCAAAAAGTGTTGGAAAAATCCCCCATGGTGACATTTGCAGAGTTGGTTTGCGGCCCTCTTTGATATTTCAAACAGTGGCAGGTTAAAGCATATCATCTTTGAACATTCAAAGACATTTTCGGAGGATGTCAGAAATCAGAGACTTTAAAGGGATAGGCACTATACCTCTCCATTAATTTTAATAATTTCTGTCTGCTCTCGACTTGTGCACGCTTCCATAACACCTGGAGAGCGCTAAAACACGGCGTTTGGAATTCATGTTGACATTTGAAGTGGGCACAAAAAAGAGACAGCGTGAAAACTATTTGTGTACGCTTGGCACAAAGAGGCATCTCCAAGTCAGGACATTAAATCTACCCCCCAGTGAAGAATGTGTGTGTGTGTGTGTGTGTGTGTGTGTGTGTCTGCGTGTGTGTATGTTTACGTGTGTGAGTGTGCATACGTGTGTAAGTGAATATGTGTGTGTGTGGGGGTGTGGTTGTGTGCAAACGTGTGTGTGTGTGTGTGTGAGTGTGTGTGAACGTGTGCGTGTGTGTGTGCATGCGTGTCTGTGAGTGTGTGTGTGTGTGCGTATGTGTGTGTGTGTATATGTGTATATGAGTGTGTCCGTCCGTGTGTGCATGCGTTTGTGTGTGTGTGTGTGTGTGTGTGTGTGTGTGTGTGTGTGAGTGTGTGTGTGCGTGCGTATGTGTGTGTGTATATGTGTGTGTGTGTGTGCGTCACAAGCCTCAGACAAGTCCTGAATGCTAATGACCCCGTGGCTCCATCATGTCCACCCATTGACACATCCATCATAATTTCAGGTCATGTAGATGGGTCTCTGACAGCCGCTCGTCCTGAGGTGGAGAATAAAGATATCAGCGCCAGTGCCAGCCCCGGCAGGAAGGACCCGTCCCAGCGCCACCTCCCTCCTGATGAAATATTAATCTGTGCCTCACGCCTAATGATAATGCACGCTGAAGCATGAGCGCAGACAGACAGAGGGTGGGGGGGGGGGAGCCGGGCAGAGAAGGAAAAGAAAGATGGAAAAAAAAGGCTCAGAAAGCTTCTGCTCAGCCGGCTGTTTTAAGAGGATAACCTCCCTGTTCGAGCAAATGAGCCCCGGATCTGCACGTGACACGCGCCGGGGATGGGGCTGGATAATTAAATCACTGCGTCCCTGAGGAGCCCTGAGATGCTTGGCCTGCAGACCTCCTGGATCTCACAGCAGCCACTTACATTTTAGGTTAATGTAGCTGTGCACAGGAGGCATGACACACTCCCTCACATGTGCAGGGATCGTTCTCCCTTCGTTCTCTTTCTCTCTCTCCCTCTCTATCTCTATTATCTATCTATCTCTCTCTTTTTCATTTTTTGCCCTCTGTCTTTCTTAAGTTATGTCCACACTAAGCTAGGTAAATCTGAAAATGCAGATATGATGTTGTCTGTCCACGCTCAATCGTTTTCGTTCGTTTTTTTTTCAAATGTTCTATGTCCAAAATGCGTAAATGTCCGTTGTGGCAACCATACATGTGTGTTGTGGCAACCATACGTCATTCTTTGTGGAACTTACCATTTTCCTAGTCCACACTACATCGCAAACCAGCCATTACCAAATGTATGCACTTTAGCATGCCCCGCTTTAGAAAAGTAAAAAATTCTGTTATATTGTGGTCGGAAGGGCTGAGAAATGATCAGTTTTCACATTTCCCATTTTCTCTTTCTTTTCAACATGCACATCCTCATATCCACCCCCTCCCTGTCTTTTTAAAAGAGCTATGTGTGTTTGGAAAGTTGATCTTGTGCCAAACTTCTTGTGTATGTATGACCTTTTTATTATTTCCAGTTGAATTTACTGTATATGATGTTTTTAATAGGGCACACATATTTTGATCTTCTTTAAAGTGTTAGTATGACCACAACAATTATTTTGAAGTGTTATAATATTATGTCTTATGCATTACATTGGACACTAAGGAATACGGAACATCAACCCTGACTTGGTATGGATAGTGCATGGATCAGTATGGATATGTATTGATATGTATGGATAGTACATGGACATGGACCCATAATTTGAACCTCTCTCTCGGCTCATAACTGCACACTTAGTTAACTCAAGGAATGTGTTGATAGAATTGAACAATTATAAAAAGTACAATTATATTACAATTCACGTTTGTAGAAGTTAATCAAGCAATATATTTACAGCAAAGTATACTTGTAGTGTACTGAGTTGTTCCAAAATAACACTAAAATTCTTCTTGACATTGTAAAGCATACAAACCAGAGGAAACCATAAGTGCCTTTGTGATATCTCAAGGGTTTAGTAGGGATTAGGAT
>NC_137917.1:14933491-15235991 GCF_963457725.1 Sprattus sprattus | reverse complement strand
ATATGGGAGGTATGCTCCTTCCCACCTGACAACAGAGGGCACGTCTTCTCCAATTAAACCCAGAGTAGGGACATGAGAGGGCCAGGACCGCCTCAGCTGCCACCATGTCCGAAATGACCGCGAGCTGCGGAAACGGGTCTGACAGCCGAGCCAAGTTCCCTCCAGCTCTCTGCAGTCTAGCCCTTGCGCGTGCCTGTCTTAAAGCTGTGAGACTTCAATTAAAACTAACCGAGGCTATCCCAAGGTATTTTAAATGCGCTCAATCAAATTTAGCCAGCACACAAGAGGCGACGATGCATTGTTGAGGTTAAGATTAATCACACTCTCTGCAAGACGCCTGGCCCACCCACCCTTCACTGCCGACCGTAAGCCTTTGTTGTTACACAACTAATGCTGATATGTAAAAAGATCATTAACACACTATTGCTTGTCTTATAACTATTATTATAATTACTGTTAAGCCAAAATTTGCATCTCTGATTGAGGAGAGCCTAGAGCCCCCTTCCTAAAGCCTATTTATATGGTTCCACGTTAAACTACCACATTTTGGACGTGTTTTGATTGACATTTTGGCCATTGTGTAAAACAAACTACATGAATAAATTAAAATGATTGTTCACCTTTACACAATGAAAAAAAAAATCATTATAATAATGAACAATAAATGTTTTGCTTTCCTTTTGTTCCTTCCGGTAAGAGTCCTCCAATAAAGCAATAGCAGGTTGCACCTCCACCACTGGAGAAAAGCAGTACCCTACCAGCTGTGCTTGTTAAATGACAGACCAGTTACTTTTTTTCTTCTTTCAATTAAAATTCATGATGAGCACCAAGAAAGTCATTCCATTTTTTAGTCCAAACAGTCATTTAATGGAAGCCCTCCATACCTAGCACCTCATTATTAAAATGAGTTTTGTTTAATTCTGATGAAGCTTTCCTGCTATCGCTCCTCTCACCTGTTGGCTGTCCGTCTCTCACAGATTGCTTTTTTAAGCTACTGTCTCTTTGTTTTAGTCATAAGCAGCTAAAGCTACTGGAAAGTAGTGGACTAGTCATTTTGTTTGCGCACCATTACTCTCCAGGCACAGGCTAATCAATAAAACATTTAATTAATCTTCTTCTGTTTACAGGTCCTGTGTGTTGTCTTGCAGATAAAGAAAACATGAGCCGCCCCCCTCTCTCTTTTTATTTTGAATTTGCTGTCATTCTTTGAGTGTTGGCACTGTACGGTATGTGTGTTCATCACTGCGGAAATTAAAGTTTCTCACTTCTTTCACAAGGCTCCCCAGTTTCTTCTGTCCAGGGTATAGCTTGGGGCATTTGGGGCATATGGCCATGTTCACTTCTTCAGGCTGGATATTGATACAGTGTGGGCAAGATTTGGATAATTGTTTTTTTTGTAATATCATTCCAATCACAATTAATAACAGATACATCCTGATTACTGAGGCTAGTCTAGTTCTTGTTGCTTACGTTTATATTTGCCAAACGTCTTTACACACACACACACACACACACACACACACACACACACACACACACTCACACACACACACACACACACACACACAAACACAAACACAAACACAAACACACACACACATGCAAACACACACACAAGTAGGTGAGTGGGTGAATTTGGCATCTCACAATACATCAGAATATGCTCATCCAATTCACACCAGGCTGGATGTTTTATTCCCCATAATTATTCATAATGTGTTCCCTTATGCTTGCGGGGATGATGCCAGCATTTCTACAGCTCTCCAGAAAGGCCTTAATAACCTTCATAATCTGTTCAGTTGTTTCTCATTTATTATTCGTCATTGATTTCCATCATAACTCATATAGCCCCCCTATGAATCAAGCCATGCTGCTGCACACTCACATTGCCTGCCTCATGCTGTAGCAAGCAATCGATTCAACCGCCCCAAGCTCACAAGAACAGGCTGCTCACTGCTGGAGAAGGACACACACATACACACATAACACACATAGCATACATAGCACGCACACATACACACGGCTTAAGGAGGAATTCATACTGTATAAGGGTAGGGGGGGTTGCCTTTATGTTGAATGTTCAAGGACTGTCCATTTATTAGGATAGGCCAGGAAAAAGAGCAGGGAGGCGATCAGGAAATCAGTCCGCAGGTCGGATACGAACCTGGGTCGCCATGGGCGCTTCGACATGTTCATAGTTGGAATTCTACCGCTTGTGCCACAACTTCCCCTGTGGGGTTTGTGTATTTGGTATTGCCATCAGACTCTGTGGACATGCTTAGGGGTACTAATATGCTGTACATCTTACATAACACGTTGGAATCTAAAATGGAGTGGCGATCAGCATTTACCATCACTCTCCCTTGCTCCAAGTAAGCCAAGCTGCAGTGAAATAAAATGTCTTCAGCTTGCAGCAGTGGTGTGGTGAAACAGAAGGGCTGAAGGTGAGAGCTATATTAACTCATAGGGGGAACTCAAGCAAGCCGCACACGGAGAACCTCTCACTTGAGAAGATTTTTCTCTGTCAATTCTGTCCCTGGCAAGAGAGAAAGCATTTGTTTGTCACAAAAGCGGCCTTCCTTCAGATCTGTCTTTGGCTCAAGCTCGGTATTATCGTCACTAGATAATAATGCTAAAATGTAACAACTAACAGAACATTATGCTCACCACTTACACACTCTATCTTGCTAATCTCTCATCCATCATAAACCCTCTGAAAATGTCAAAGAGTTAAAAAGCTTGGTTGCATGGTTTTCTTCTCTTCTACATTCATCCTCAGAGACAGATACCCTCATCATAAATAAAGGAAAGAGATCCTCTCCTACGCTGCTAATCAGTGACTAATTTAATTTTCGTGCATGTAAATGGCGCCAACATGTACACATCTTCTGGATGGTAATCGATTTTCAAGGTTAATTAATTTCTCAACAACACTTAAGCACTTCACAAAAATGCCATAATCATGCTTACATTGGGGCTGTGGCCACATCATGGAAGAGGTGTGTGTGTGAGTGTGTGTGTGTGTGTGTGTGTGTGTGTGTGTGTGTGTGTGTGTGTGTGTGTGTGTGTGTGTGTGGGTAGGATAACAGGCTCTCGAGTGCAAGTGCACACTGCTACAGCCTACCCTGAGAGGGGAGTGGAGCACAGCAAGGCTGAGGCTGAGGCTGAGGCTGAGGCTGAGGCGAGGCTGAGTGGATTAGGGACTTAGCCCGCGCGCTGATGGAGTCGGCTGTGTCAACACGGCGAGTGCCTCCGGAGACTCTGGCTAAGTCAATGCGCGGGTGCTCCCTCCCCGCCGGCACACTTTGGAGGTTATGCAAATGAACGACAGGCGGATGTGACATTTTGAAAGCCCAGGATGGATCACCCCTATTAGCGAGGGCTTTGTCAGATCTTAAAAGGTACTTTCCTGTGATGGCGGTTTGCTTTACGTGTGGCTCCCCCCCCTCACCCCCCACTTCACACCCCTCTAACCCTCCTAGCTTTTTCTCCATGATTTGTGGGGGACAGGGTCTGCCAGGCAGTAAATAAAACACAACGTGCTTTGCTTTCTTGTAGTCCTGTTCACGCCTAGTAATGGATGCAAGAGAAGTAGCTGCACCACTGTGGTTCTCTACGTTTCTGCACCACTGTGGTTCTCTAAGTTTCGAAGATCTTTCCCCTCCATTCCACATCAACCCCAGTTGTAAAGAATTTAAAAGTTTGAGTATGCATTGATGATGTAGACATTTTATCATTTCCTGTGGAGGGGAGCGCAGCAGGGCTGAGGCTGAGGCTAGTAATGGATGCAAGAGAAGTAGCTGCACCACTTTGGTTCTCTAAGTTTCTGCACCACTGTGGTTCTCTAAGTTTCTAAGATCCACCCCTCCATTCCACATCAACCCCAGTTGTAAATAATTTAAAAGTTTAAGTATGCATTGAATATGCAGACATTGTATAATTTCCTTATAAAGGAAACAAATTGCATACATGCATACAGTATGTACTAATGTCCTTGCAAGACAGTCCGCTGAAAAGAGGATTTAGGTATGTGTCAGTCTTGAGAAGACTGACTGCCTAAGCCTTATATTAACTTACAGTTTTGTGTCTTGAAATGTTCAACCCTGTAAGCAAAATGACGTCCCCTAGACGTCCCGTAATGGTCTCTCTGAACGTTCTAAAAACGTAAATGTGTATGGTTCCCGTGACAACTTTAGGACGTTTTGCACGACGTTCCAAGACCGTCCCGAGGACGTTGCGGTGACAACTGGGAAACGTTTTCTATAGGTCCTGGGGACGTTATGCAGGACGTTGCAAGCACCTCCCGAGGGCATTGTGGTTACGTCTGGGGAACGTGTTTCTATAGGTCCTGGGGACGTTCTGCAGGAAGTTGCAAGAACGTCCTGAGGGCATTGTGGTGACATCTACAAAACCTATTTTAGACGTCCTGGGTACGTTATTCAAGGATGCACCGCGGACGTAGCAGGCACGACCGTTTTTGCTGAGCTAAATGAAGAAAATAAAATAATAATAGATCGCGGAGCCGTCATTTTGCTTACAGTGCGCACACACACACAAGTTCAAGTTCATTTATATTACACATTTCATATGATATGCATAGACACAGACACACACGATTACAAACTTGATTGCGGGCATGGGAATTGAACCGTAAACCTTCCTATTACTAAACGAGATCGCTACCTACTGTCCTAACACTGTCTGATTACTATAGTGCCACTTTAACAGGTTTATCACAGTGTGAGACAGCCAACAAACTTAGTCTTTTTTTCCGAGGGTTTGAGGAAAAGCATATTGTAGCAATCTAAGTCACTACGCATTGAGGGTTTTCCGTAATGATTCCTTTTTTAATTAACATCCATGGCACATCACGGACGTGCGGGCAGGGAGGCAGAATAACTAGCCAAACTAAGAATGATGAAATAAAATAAATATGAATGCCTCTGTACTGATCTGTGCTATAAATGTAATGTCTGCATGATTCCAATACAATGCATACATAGGAAGGTGACCAAGTGTCTAGCTTTAACATATTGAGCTTTCCACAGGCCTTCAAAGATGGTGCAACAGAACGAAGAGCTCACCGGTCAAATTGTCTGATTGGAATTTCTTTAAAAATCCCGTCTCGCAAACACAATTTTGACAACAATCCTAATATTACGTAAGGCCTATAAAGCAAACGTGCACTGCCCTTATTATGTTTAAAAGGAACAGGCTAATCTGCCGTTAGAAAGTTATTTAACAACACGCATATGCTGCATTTTAAAGCGCAAACCCTCGGTTTCAAACGAGGAGCGAACTGAGTGAGAAGGATCCAACATGGCCAAGCAGACTAGCCTTAAAAGCTTTTTTTCAGAGGCCAAAAACATCTGATGAGGGTAAACCTTCTGACGAGGATGAACCTGTAATACCTGCAGTGTTGCGCGTTTCCTTTTATTACCGTGCGTGAGCGCGCGGAAGAGCCGAGAGCGGTATTGCAGACAGAGATTTTGAAAAATTATAGCACTCGCCTCATATTGAAAATTGGAGCTGTGAACGTAGTTCAAAATTATGAATTATCAACAATGAACTGAGCAAGTTCATGTAGAAAGTGAACTTTCCAAACACTGAATACCTGAAGCCCTAGATGTTCGAACAGCATCACCAAAGAAAAAGCTGAAATGTCGGGCGTTTATGTCGTTATGGAGTGACAAGTTCTCTTGGCTCAGGTGCGAGGTAATTGATAGTCACAGTAAAATGTGCAAAGGATTCACAAGAGGGTCGAATAATTTAAGAATCTCTGCTCTCATTGAACAGAGCAATGACCATGTTGCGGCGCTCATTTTAACGCCACAGCAGGTTGCGCTTAAAGGCCACTTATTGACGCGCATCAGACATAAATGTTTTTGTTTCCCATTGTAAACTTAGGAAAATAAACATGTTGCATTCTAAACTACCTGATTATGTTATTATTTAAGCTATGCAGGCCGTCAGTTTTCTTCAATGGGCTAATTTAGAAGCAGAAATAGGCTAGATATTTGGCCGGCTTATCATTAAAATGTCGGGCAAATGAAAATCATTTTTCTCTAGCGGAACTTCTGGTTCAGAGAGGACCATCAGAGGACCAAATAAGAACGGTCCCTAAAAGTCCGTTTTAAGGCTCATGCGAACGTCACGCAGAGGACCTGCAGGTAAAGGTTACGGGACG
Source organism: Sprattus sprattus (assembly GCF_963457725.1). Lineage (NCBI taxonomy): Eukaryota > Metazoa > Chordata > Actinopteri > Clupeiformes > Clupeidae > Sprattus > Sprattus sprattus. The sequence goes on along the minus strand of NC_137917.1, from coordinate 15,229,804 downwards.
TTTTTAAATGACGTCCTGGGGATGTGTGCTGAGTTACCAAATTATAACGTTCCTTAATAGTCCGTTTTAAGGCTCATGCGAACGTCACGCAGAGGACCTGCAGGTAAAGGTTACGGGACGTTTTTAAATGACGTCCTGGGGGCGTGTGCTGAGTGACCAAATTATAACGTTCCTTAATAGTCCGTTTTAAGGCTCATGCGAACGTCACGCAGAGGACCTGCAGGTAAAGGTTACGGGACGTTTTTAAATGACGTCCTGGGGACGTGTGCTGAGTGACCAAATTATAACGTTCCTTAATAGTCCGTTTTAAGGCTCATGCGAACGTCACGCAGATGACCTGCAGGTAAAGGTTACGGGACGTTTTTAAATGACGTCCTGGGGACGTGTGCTAAGTGACCAAATTATAACGTTCCTTAATAGTCCGTTTTAAGGTTCATGCGAACGTCCCGCAGAGGACCTGCAGGTAAAGGTTACGGGACGTTTTTAAATTACGTCCTGGGGACGTGTGCTGAGTGACCAAATTATAACGTTCCTTAATAGTCCGTTTTAAGGCTCATGCGAACGTCACGCAGAGGACCTGCAGGTAAAGGTTACGGGACGTTTTTAAATGACGTCCTGGGGACGTGTGCTGAGTGACCAAATTATAACGTTCCTTAATAGTCCGTTTTAAGGCTCATGCGAACGTCACGCAGAGGACCTGCAGGTAAAGGTTACGGGACGTTTTTAAATGACGTCCTGGGGACGTGTGCTGAGTGACCAAATTATAACGTTCCTTAATAGTCCGTTTTAAGGCTCATGCGAACGTCACGCAGAGGACCTGCAGGTAAAGGTTACGGGACGTTTTTAAATGACGTCCTGGGGACGTGTGCTAAGTGACCAAATTATAACGTTCCTTAATAGTCCGTTTTAAGGCTCATGCGAACGTCACGCAGAGGACCTGCAGGTAAAGGTAATGGGGACGTTTTTAAATGACGTCCTGGGGACGTGTGCTGAGTGACCAAATTATAACGTTCCTTAATAGTCCGTTTTAAGGCTCATGCGAACGTTACGCAGAGGACCTGCAGGTAAAGGTTATGGGGACGTTTTTAAATGACGTCCTGGGGAGGTGTGCTTACAGACCAATTTATAAGGTTCCCTAAAAGTCCGATTTAAGACTCATGCGAACGTCACAGAAGGACCAAACGTAGACTTGCTACGAACGTCAAAAACGTTCTGGTAACGTCCTCTAGCGAACGTTGTGGCGGGGACCAATTGGGGACGATTGGGGACCTTGCGAATGTCCTGTTAACGTCCTGGGGACGTTCCCTGTTTGCGGGGAAGTGACTGGGTTGAAGTCCCTTCAAATGTTTTAATGACTGGGTTGAGTTGTGTATGAAATATCAAACTGCTGTCCTGGCATGTCCCCTGCAGGCATACAAATTAAACCGCTGCGATGAAAGTAGACCCTCTGAATGCAGTCCCTCCACCACTGGCTCTGATGGAGACCAAAATAGCGAACGTAACCCTGGCCAGGGAGGGGACACTCTGTACACAGACCTCGGCTCTGTTTGTCAGCCAAATAATGTTGTTGGAGTTGCTGGGGTGATTTGCAGTAGGCCTCTTATTGGAAGTGGGTGTAATTTCTGCAAATCACTGCAGTCATAAACGATTATGACCAACTCCTCTGAAATGGCCATGTTCAGCGTGGTTAAATGCCTGCTCAAATTTGACAGAGTACACACACACACACACACACATACACACACTTAAACACACACACACAAACACACACACTTCTACACACCTTTTACTGAAGCTAAAATGTTCAGTTTCTCCTAACTGAGTCCAAGAGAGTCACAAGTAAACAAACAAAACTAAACTAAATTATTCAGCAATAAATGAGTAAATAAAAGATGGGAACAAATACTGGACAGTATAACCATAACTACAACATATAAGGACAGTAGGGATAGCAGGGATAATGTCTCATACATAAGTACAGTAAGGATATAGCAGGTATAATGTTTCATATACAAGGACAGTGGGGATATAGCAGGGATAATGTCTCATATATAAGGACAGTAGAGATATAGCAAGGATAATGTCTCATATATAAGGACAGTAGGGATATAGCAGGGATAATGTCTCATATCTTTCACGGTTTCATTCATAGCTGAGGCTTTGGCCTCTTCCTTTAGACCCCATGCTGATCTCTAAGACTTAGCAACCCTATGTTCTGGTCTGATATTGAAAAATCAGCATTGGCCAGCAAGGGACTGAATGATGGGCTATGGCGTTTTCATGTAAACAGGAAGAGCACAAGTAACAAGTCTCTCCAGCCATGTGATAAAGAGCAGAAGTCTGCAGTGCTATGTAGTGTTAACCAAGTGTCCTGGGGCATTTTAGCGACAATGCTGGCAGCCGTTGAATAGTGGTTCAGGAGATAGAGGAGTCGTTCAGCAATCGTAAGGTTGCTAGTTCGATCCCGACTCCTCCTCATCCTGTGTCGAAGTGTCCTTGAGCAAGACACTGAACCCCCTAGCTGCTCCTGGTGTTCAGGTTGGCACCTTAGATAGTAGCTGCCACAGGTGTGAGTATGGGTAGATGTCTAAGGTATTAATCTGTAAAGTGCTTTGAGTGCTCTATGACTAGAAATGCAATCCATGACCTTTAGATCCAGCCATACAGACAGCGACTGAAGAGGGCTAAACCATCAGTGACTACACTACAGTGAAGAAGATGGACTCAAGAGTCCTGCCCTTGAGTCCACTGACATCAACATCAGCCATCATGGCCCATCAACACAACAGCGAAAGCCAGTAAAGGTCTTCAGATGCTTTACTTCCTGAGGAGCCTGAAGAGAGCACAACTCCCAGATAAGCTTATACAGGTGCGCCATTGTGACACCATTGCATACTGCCCTACAGCATGGTATTCTGGCTGCACCTCTGAGAACAGGAAGTCCCTTAAGCACATCATCAAAGTGATTTTGAAGTGATATAGGTAAAATATGCGTCCAGGGGATGGAGCGTGGCAGCGGCGGTTGGTGAGAGTTTAAAATCATATAGGCAAAATATGCGTCCAGGGAACGGGGCGTGGCAGCCGCCGTGACAAAAATGTACGTGTTGCCCCTTTATTCCAGGGCAGAGCAACTACCCTTCAAAACTACTGTGCACGTCCCTGATCAGAGATATGCGTAAACTCCGCTGACCAAGTCAGAGATGTGTACGATGGTACACTCCCGCCAATACCCTTGCACTAAACTTGTATTGCATTTCCTATTTATGGTTGTTTATATTATTTTGTTTACTTAATGTTAATTTGCTCTTCGAAGTCTTAACCTGCTATTGTATTGTTTCACTGCTCTATATCCCCAAGCCAAATTCCTGTGTGCAGTGTTATTTTGTTTCTCATTTTGACTTAATTTTGTGAACTGGTAATTTCATTGTTGTTGATGTTTTTGATGTTGTTTTTTTATTAAACATATAAAAGTACAAAAGAATCTGAAGGCAGTGATACTGTCTGTTCCCTCAGAGATGAATGTGTGTCAGTATAGAGAGGCCAGCAGCTCATTCATTTCTTGCTGTCATTTAACAAAAAGATGTTCTCCATGTTTTCTAAAGCTCTGGCTGATGAGAATGGGGATGCATTCGGTTGGTTTGTTGACAGATTAGCTTGAGGAAGATAATCTGTACATATAAAGATATGATAGGCCTTAAGTTAGGGTGTTGTTCTACCATGTCTAAGAAAACTAAAAAGGTGTAAATAATGCATTACTCAATAACGTATACCCAGGACTACATGCATAAGGAGTCGTTTTGATGACTCTGGCATCACAGAGATTACATAAATATTTCAGAAACTGTACTCGGCGAAAACTACCTAGGCTGGATTGATTTCTTCATTTTTAAATTCCAAAAGGAGCCTTCACAATTGATGCGGAAAGCATAACGGTATGGAGGGTGAAGGCCATTACAGTCTAATGAAATGGAAAGCTTTGGTAAAGGGTGGCTGAGCTTTCCTCACTGAACAATGGCATCCCCTGATGGATTCCACAAAGGTGTGACCACAGGCCCATGGGGCAGCACAAATACTTAATTAATCGTGGTAATGTCAGATTGAAGGTGTGGAAGCTCTGCATGAAATGACCTGAACAGCAAGCCGAGGTAACTTTATTCACATATTTACACATTTTGTTTCTTGATGCAGCAGCAAGGGTTTCATTCTTCTTGTCCTCGGGGGGAGCTGAAGTGGATGAAGCTTTTTAAACAAGAAGCACACAGCCTCTTTTTCCCAGACGTCATTTGGAGCTGAAGATGTCTGGGAAAAACAAATGGTGGCATGTACAAGAAGAATGTTTCTGCACGCACAGATAAATTATTGTTTTTCAGAGATGACTCCTACAAAGCTCTCCGAAATCTCTAGAAAAGGGATGTGGCATTTTACATAAGCTATGACAGATATTAATTCTTGACAATGCATCTCCAAGAGCTAAGGTCGCAAAGGTCTCCATCAGCCAACAATCTGACAAGATAACTCAGTCCACGCTTCCGTTTTTAAACAACCAGAAAATAAAGACTTTTATATGTTGACAATCTATTGGCCTTGCACATGCTGTTAAAAGCTTGCTTTGGCGTGTGATAAATGTCATGTAAAGCATGCCTCTTTTCCGCTGCATGGCTGCGCTAATCCATCATGAGAAGCTGCACCCACACTGTAATTCGTGTCCTGATGGAGCCTCTCGCCGCTAAGCACGCTGCATGTAAATACGTGTCGCGCCGGCGAGGCATGGCACAATCCATCTGAGGGCCATCGAGCGCGCGGTTGCCGCAGCAGCACAGGCTCATAAACATCTCTCTCACTTAAGGGTGATCTATTTTACTGCCCCCATATTTTATTCAGTCTGTTTTGCTGCTCACTGGTTTATCCAGTTATTACGACTTCGGCTTGACTTGAGGCAGCCATCATAAACTTCCACGCCGCGTATCTCACACACCACAGCGGGGTGGGGAGAGAAAGAACTAATGAGAACTATTTTGAAAGGGGGGGGGGTTACTGGAAGACCTACATTTATTTATTTATCCAAAGCAACTTCAGTACGGTTCAATACAGAGGTGCATTTTACAGAACAGACATACATCACTATGTGTGTTCCCTGAGTAGCGAACCTGTGATCCTGTTCTCTTTACCACCCACCCAGCCAGTTGAGCCTCAAGGACCCCCAGGTACAAGTAATACCAGGAAAATGTTAGGTGGCAGCCTGCTTGCTCACTAGGCTTTGCAGTGGAATCCCCGATAAGGGGGAGGAGAACTAAACCCGTCGCCGTGTCCCAACAGCCCCTACGCAGAGAGAGAGAGAGAGATGAATGAGCAATGGCAGCGTCGTGTCTGACCTGCCGTCACTGCTGAGCCGGAGTAATGAAACATTGATTAGGCGCTCTCTTTGTCGCTCCAAAGGAGCTGGCGACGGTGCGGCATCCCTTCATTTAACAGTGCAGATCATTTGACTGTCTAACGTACGATAATGTTTTCATGAGCCCTGAACCTCTTGCGTTTTGCTGGTGAGAGTATTAGTGGTGCTTTGCCTTCAATGATTGATGGAGAGGGATATTTTCAGCACCACCAATTCAGGTTAAGTGCCTTGCTTTAGGCTACGCGAGTTGCGCTGTAGATTTGCAAACGGGGGAATCGAAAAATCCACGCTGTCACTTATTTCTCTTACAGCACCGGGAGCTGTTCCCTCTGTGCAGTGGGGGGGGGGGGGCTTGTAAAGTATGCATCTGCTTCTCTGAAAGGCACAGAATAGACACCATGAAGTCTTCTTTCTCAGCATCTTAATGCAACTTGTGGCAAATTAAATAGTATGTTGCCTCCTTATTCTTTTCAAACAGAGCTTAATTGGTCTTGAGGGATCATTTGTGTCTTTGGTTCTTGGTATCGAGACTACACGTCGGGAGATGACTTACTGAAATAATGGAAGATTGTTTTTCCCCGAAGAATATAGGCATAGGTAGTCATAGGTTAACATAGGTACTCGTACCTGTAATCATGAAGCATAGGATTGGTCTGGAAATTTCAAACTCAGTTAACCGTGCAAACATCTCCATCCTCATTTAAGCCCAAGAGCTGTACTGCATTATCTATCTGTCCTTGAGTAATTGCAGCTTTCCAGATCCCCTAAGATGTCGACACTGCACCTTAAATAGAAGTTGAGGTACGAGGAGGGTCTTAGACTCTTAGGGCCTGATTTACTAACATGCGACCGCTGCTTAATCTGCGCTCGCACATTAACGCACGGTGATTTTGCGCATTTTACTTGGTATTTATCAAACCAGATCGCGCTGGGCAATCTGTGTTTACTCCGCCCTATATAGGGCCTGATTTACTAACACTGCGACCGCTGCTTAAACTGCTGTCGCACATTAATGCCCAGTGTTTTTGCGCATTTTCCGTGGTATTTATTTAGGAAGAGAAAATGAAGGTTCAGCGAGGTGGAGATATATATATTGGTTCACGTTCGCTCAATCACTGAACCTGATTCAATGTGTGCACTGCTATATTGTTGTTCTGTCCGCCATCACCTACAGCGAGATGTTTAAAAGAACACGATTATAAAGAATATGCTATTGGTGGCATTAATGCATAAACTGTCTATTATAACAATATAGATGTGTACATGGCGAGATTAATAATTTCTACAAGGGACATGGGTTCACTACAATATATATGGACGTGGGTGCAATCAATGGTTCCGATTACGTTCGGAAAGTTTGCGATTTCAAAAAAAGTCCTGTTTGATTTCTCTAATTTCAGCTATGGCAGTGGGGAAATGTATTGACCAGTGCGCAGTAGCAATGCGTCGAGCACCTGGGTGAATATTTGGCTGAGTGAAGGCTGAGATATACCAACTGCAGATGCTATAACTGGTTGAAATTATCCAGAGGCCAATATTTGCAAATTAGTTTTAACAACTGTTGGAATGGAATGTGATCGCCGGGTGGAGGGTTGGATGTCTCTCTGATCTGGTCCAGTAATTGAAGTATTGCGTGGCTGGTTAACCTGTACTGTCTAATGGTTTGTGGTTCGCTTAACTGAAAATGTGTTATACGAGTGGAAAAAAATATTTCTGTGCGCTGTCTCTGTCTTCTTTCTTCGCCTTGCTCTTATAACTGCTGCCATATCAATTTTCAGACTCAATGGAAATGCGCTTCCTGGTTAGGACGTGCTTTTATGAGGCGGAGAATTAGCCCGCAAATCAGGGACGTGCGCTCGCCAGGCAGTTTAGTAAATACCACGCAATACATCATTAGGCGCACTCCTCCCATTAAATAGCCACGTTTCGTGCCATCCCACCTGTTGGCAGGGACACACCCCCAAAGCGTTAATATGCGACTCTACTCAAATGCGCCCCCTTAGTAAATACCGTTTTATGATTACGACCGCTATTTTACGCCAGAAATGGGCGCAATCCTGTTAGTAAATCAGGCCCTTAGTCTTAAACTCCATATGAATGTTCAGTAGGCTACTAAATACTTTTTTCCCCCGCTGAGCCGAGCTCCCCCCATAACTCTGGGGAAAGTAGAGACAGGCTGAGGGAGGGTGCGAATCAAATCCTTGCCAAAAGACATTTCTTTTCTCTTCTGTTCTATTCTTTTACAATCGCAAGTGTGTCTGCTCCCTCAGTAATTCCGAAGTGGAGATGTCTTTTGTTCCTATTCTTTGTTTGTAACACATGACATTATGTTACTAAATATGGAGCGTACACACACACACACACACACACACACACACACACACACACATAACCCCTCTCCTCTAACAGCTTCTGTAAAGCAGTAGATCATTTCCTGTCTGCCACTGCCAGTGCCACACACCCCTGAGCTGACAGTGCTCCAGACAGGGCCGCCAGAGCAGTCTCCCTCCTCAGTGTTTTAATGCCTCCAGTAATTAGCTGCAAGTCGCCACATAATTGCGTTGACCTTATGAAATAACAAGAGACTTGGTTGTGCCGAGCCACGTCCAATGCTACGTCTCCGGTCACCCCAAGTGACCCTGCTCTCAGTGTTTGGAGTAGAGTCTGTGTGTCAGGGGACACGTTATCCAAAAAGAAAATAAATCAGTGTTTTATTACGGGTGTACTTCAACGTGCTAGATGGGTGGGAGAAGATATGTGTTAGTGGTGAAAAGGAGGGGAGGCTGGGGTTTTTCACATTTATTAAATTTTCATATTTCCAGTGGAAATTAAAGTGGCGCAAATATCACCACAGCATCTTAACTGAATTCCCCAACTGGCAAAGACAAAGTTCATGCTGTTGAATACAAAGATGACTGTAAGGGTCATTGCCTGATGCAGGTGGGTTTCAGCTGAATGGAATTAATTGATTAATTGAATGATCTTTCGCAGCGGGCCTTTAGTATCTGGATGACATTCCAAGGTCAGGTCAGCTTGAACATAAAAACACAGATAAATTAATCAAATCAAACACAAACTGAACTGAGGTCAGCTGAAGCTTCTTTTTTTCCCTTTTCCTGTCCCTCTCTCTGGTCTTTAGAGTATTTCACCTGGATGAGTCAGCACTGCATGTTGTTCTATTGGGTCATCTTTACAAAACTGGCCCAGGCAGTTTTACCACCTGTTATGACATTTTATAACATGTTATGTGTTATGTTATGTAACATGAGAAGTACATTACAATTGTAATGTAATTGAATAAAAATGAATGCCTTTAGTGTTTAGATAGTGTTAGATACATATATTATAAAATGATATAAAATTGTTAATAGGCTCTCGTAGCATTAAGCTTTATGACCATCAAGACAATTATCAATAATGATGACATAACATCATTATTTGAGTATTTAACTGGAGACAATGTCCCATATAAACGAATGTCAAAGTGAGGGACTTGATTGTATTAATCTCATACTGTATGGCACAAGTAACATGCTAATGTTGTTAACTATTTAAACATTATATATAACTCTGTCACTTAACACAAAAACACGTTTCTTCATAGTCAGTATGTCTAAATGGAATTCATTTTCTTTTCCATGAATCTTGGTCCAGGCCCATATCTGTTTGAGTTATATACAGAATCTTATCCCTCCTGGTACAGAATTTCTTCATAAACATTGACATTCTGCCTAGTGATCAGTGGCCGTCAGGTTGTTAGGGTTGTATGGGATGGACATTGATATTGTGTGTGGGCGGGAGAGACAGAGAGAAAAGATAGATTGAGGGGATCTTGATATATCGTGCATCTTTGGATTCTGTATTTGTTTGGCCCTGGGCTTGGAGGCTGTCAGAGAGAGAAGCACACAGAGAAGGAAAACATGCTGTCATCACCCTAACAAGAGCCAGTCAGGAGGGGCGTACACTGGGAGACAGGGAGGGAGCGAGAGAGAGAGAGAGAGAGAGAGAGGGAAGGATCTGTCAACTTTCAAACTCTTCTGACCAAGGTGGGCTGGGTCCAGAAACTGTCATGGATCAACAAAGAAACAGAGAGGGAGAGGGAGAAAAAGAAAAAGGGAGAGAGAGAAAGAGAGCAGAAAATCTTGCCTCTATGTTAACCCTGCCCTTGCGCCTGCAGATGTTCTCTTCTTGAGCAAATGTTTTTGTTAGCCACAATACATACTGTTTGTTCTCTATGTTATCCTTGGTTACTACATACACTAACTCTAAACCTGAACCTTCTAGAGGTACAGGAGATTGCTATTGTCGCATCAAAACCATCTAAAAATAGATACCCTATTCCATCACTATTCATCGAGAGGTCTGTTGTGTAGACCTAATGATATTTCAATGCCAAATCATTACCATTCTCAGTAACTGTCATGACAGCTGAGATCATTCCAGACTCCCTAATACCTCTAATAAGGCTATTAATTACTTAGGAACACTGTACCTAAGGGCTCGTTATGTAATTGGACGTCCAGCAACGTTTCATGACTTAATTGGTATATTGTGTAGGTATAAGTAAGCTCTCTGCATTTATCTCCATGATCAGCACACTGGTAAAACCAAAGATCCAGGATCAGATTGCAGCTCCTTTGAAAACTTTTACAGGAAGCTTTGATGTATCCTGCAAACAGTAGACCTCAAAAGCTAGGTGTCAATATCTCCAGGCCTTGCTGGTGTTAATAATTGAACAATAGGTTCTTCTGAATCGTCAGTAAATTGTCATAACTATTCACTCACAAACATTGATCTCCTGTACAACCAGCTTGAACCATTTTCCATCAACCAGTTACAAGTAATGTCACTGTTGTTTGAAACAACAATCCTGACCTCTGTGCATTCTCTTTACACGCACGGAGTGCCATGGTAAGGGCTAAAGGAAGAGCTGGAACAGGTGTGAGGCTGCGGTCTCAATTTCTTTCCCAGCTGAGAACTCAAGCGTTGCTTTCAATTTCTCATCTGTTCGTTTAAACCCCAATCCAAAGGGGGGTTTGGGATGGGGGGGGACGCTGTCAGGTAATAAGCACTGATACCTCCCCCTGGAGGAGCTGCCTCTTAGGATATGTGACATGTGTCCTCGCTCTCCTTCTCTCACTCTCTCTCTGTATCCCTCTCTCTCTCTCTCTCCAAACTCTCATTCCATAACAAAATCAGTGTGATAGAAATGTCACTCCTTGGGTCTGGAGGTGCAGGTGATATCTGTAATCCTCTTTTTCTGAACATAACAGAGAATCAGGAAGGCTGACGACATCTCCCCCAAAAACTGCTGTAGCCACGGGTGTGCCTGGCTGTCCCAACAGCTGATTACATTAGTCCACAGCAATGGCAATTCCATGAGAACCCCCTTAAAATATATGATTTCACTAAAATGGCGTGTCCAGAAACCCTCTGCGGCATCCCCGTAACATTTGCTTGCACGGCAGCTAGAGGACAGCAACATCTGTGAGACTATGTCATATTATTCAAAACAAAACAAAAGCATAGGAGATACGAGGGAAAGAACAACAAACAGTGGCTAGAGCGAAATTGTTACATTGAATGAAGTAGGTATGGCAACGGGTTCGGAAGATAAAACTGTCATCATAACCTGTTTTTAATGTGTAAATGGCAGATACTGTGTGTAATCCGAGGTGGAAAGTCTTTACCTTTACCCATGTTACTGTAATTGAGTCGTTTTTTTGTGTACTTTGTCATTTTTTCAGTAATTTTGGAAATCGGTCATTTTACTTTAATTTAAGTAGATTTTGTCCGAAGTATTGTGGTTCGCTACATTAGAAATCACACTGCAAAAACTTTATTTATCAGATTCATTTCAGACTCCAATAAACTTTGGTGGATGTGAACTGTTCTAGCATTGTTGTCTCCAAACCAACAGATATCAAATTTGCTTTCACAACTGTGCCATTTTCTCTGAAGATTTGGTAAAATGTCTGAATCATCCCAATAAGTACAGTTACATGTCTCTACAGATCACAACTAAATCACAACTCAACTAAAGAGGATAGAATCAGTTTATACCAATGTAAAGATGACAGTGACTATATATACAGTATGTCTGTATATATACAGCCGCGGAAAAAATTAAGAGACCACTTAAAAATTATCAGTTTCTCTGGTTTTACTATTTATTGGTATGAGTTAAAGTAAAGTTAACATTTTAGTTTTATTCTATAAATTACTGACAACACTTCTACCAAATTTCAAATACAAATATTGTCATTTAGAGCATTTATTTGCAGAAAAATGACAATTGGTCAAAATAGCAAAATAAATGGAATGTTTTCAGATCTCGAATAATGCAAAGAAAACAAGTTCATATAGATCCTTACACTACACAATACTAATGCTTTAACTTAGGAAGAGATCAGAAATCAATATCTGGAAATACCGTATCTTTTTTGTTATTTTGACCAATTCATTTTTCTGCAAATAATGCTCTAAATGACAGTATTTTTATTTGAGATTCAGTAGAAATGTTGTCAGTAGTTTATAGAATGAAACAAAAGTGTTTATTTTACTCAAACACATGCCAATAAATAGTAAAAAAAGAAAAACTGATTGTAGAAGTGGTCTCTTAATTTTTTCCGCGGCTGTATATATACATATATGTACAGTATGTATGTATATCATATAGCATGTTTATTCTGTACATTTAAAAATAAAAGGTTTTCATTAACAGATACCCTTTGTAGATGTGTAGATGGTGGGGGTCAAGGGGTCATGTAATGAGATTAGACCTATGGTCAGACTTTTGAATGGGGTCCCTAAAAACGCCCAGGCACCCAGCAAAACCAATATAAAAAATGTTTTTATATGAATAATAAGAATATTGTTTCAATGAGATTTTAAAATGAGTGTAAAAACAAAACTGATATGGTTGATCTGCAGATCTTCTTTTTGCTTTGGTTTCCTTTGACCCACCATGTATCCCACAGGCCACATCCAGATAAAAATGTCTGGCTACGCTAACCTACTGCTCCTCTAGTTGTCCTAACACGATCCTGTCAGCATGCTGCACCACTCTGGCTGCTGGACAACCCCAGGCAGGCATCCTCTTACACATTTCAATCGTCCACATCTCAAATTCATGCCTCATTATTAAGGCAACGGGAAGGAATAGAGGATGATGATATGGGGGATGATATCAGTGATGATTAGGCGCAGGAGGATCAAGAATCTCATCTTTTTAATGTATTTTTATGTGTTTCATCAGAGATTTAGTTAGTTTCATTTGTATTCATTCATATTCATTTAATTTGTTTCTGCGACACCAAGGATTATTGGAGTTTAAAATGCCCTGCCATAAAACAGAGAACATCTTGACAGACTATCAACTAGCAGAAGAATGAGAATTTACATTCTAAGTTGCTGACATTCATCTGAATGAATTCTCTGTCACGTCCTGAATGGTTTGATTTTATTCCCCCCTCTACTTTGAAACACGAAAGGATCTATTACCAGTGTACGACTGAATATATTCTTCCAGTCTGGATGACATTTTTTCCCATTGAAATTTGTCAGTGGGCTCTTTGACAAAGCGCAGTGACACTCAGACAAAACAAACCTGGAATCAGGAATGCAACATCTCATTGAGTAAATCCTCATGTACGGTTCTGAGCGTACATGAATGAACATGTAAAGTTATCGGAGCGAAGCTTTTCATTAACCCCCTGAAACACAGCATGGATGATGCCAGCTTGGGCATATTGAGCACAGCAAGATGAACAAACGAGCTGCCCTCAGTGGCGGGTCAGTTGTTCATGTGTGGAGTAGTGTGATCTGCAGTTGGTCTGACTGGCCTTCTCACACTCACCATCCACGAGCGCTTCCCCCCCCATAACACACACTCACATAACTCATGCACACACCCAGAAACACACACACACACACACACTCACAAAGACACTTAAATGCACACACACACACCCAGTTACCCCCCCACACACACACACACACACACAAATACTTACTCACACACACAAATACTCACGCACACTCATGCACACACACAAACACACACACACACGACAGACAGTTGTAAATCCGTTGGGCCTGAAGGTCAAAGTACAGACCGGATGCCAGCATGAGGTGTCACGCCGAGAAATGACACGGCAGCCATGCACAAAATTGCCAACGCCGGCCACAGACGTCCGCCCATCTGTCGCCAGAGCCAGGCAGGCAGGGAAGGCTCAGTGATCTAGTTAATAGTGTCCTGCGAGGCCGCGCTGGCAGACTCGGACCTGTCTGTAAATGAAAAGGCTTATTCCCAGGTCTCTCCCAGCTCGTTGTCACAGTGGGATTTAATCCACATAGGACTGAAAGGCATTGCAGAGGAAAAGCAGCTTCGTCTGGTTAGAGAAAGAACAGTGTGAATGATGGTTGAGAAATATGCTTTTTTCTTTGACACTGGTGATATTTAATATTATGCATTATTATGGAAGCTGTGGAACGACAGCCTCACACACTATCTCGTCACCTCTCATGGTCCCTTACAGTTCCACTGCGAATGTCACCCCCATGACCCCTTTGTTCTTACCTAAGCTCACGATGATATCAAAGCCTGACGGGCAGCGTTTCGAAGGTGCGGACAGAGAGAACCCATCAAGCCCTCATCATTTACCTCAAGCAAAGCACACACACAATCACCTGCATCCATACGTGGGGAACCGTTGCTACAGTGAGAGACAGCGATAATCACTGGTCGTTAATGGCAGAGGCCAAGCTGCACAAGCTGCAGTGGTTCATATGGGTGAAAGGTGAGAAAGTTCCTGAACTGGGGCTTCATTATTTCCCCCTTCCGGGCGTTTACAAATTATACACAAAAAGTGCTGACCTCTGGGGGCTTTTGGTAGCATGCAGTCCCACTGCATAGAATATGTATTGTTGTTTGTTATTGTGCTGAACTCTGAAACTGAGTGAGGAAATGTGTGGGGGGGGGGGCTGGTGCAGAAAGCCTTACTGCCTCCTTACTTCCCGACTGTTTCTATTTCTGATGCCGTTCTCCGTGGTGGATGCGTCCCATCTTGGAGTCAATCTTCACAAAGGAGGAGTTCTGCCCTCCCCAGGGACATCCTTTATTCATGGATCAGATTCACTTTTTCACTCGCCGAGGCCTCCGCGGGCCCGAGCTGCATTTATTACAGCAGGGTAATGAACATTGAATTCATACGGCCCGGCCCCACATGCATTCTCTAACTGGGGTGCGATGTTAGGAAAATGCTGTATGCTTCCCCAAAAGCCCCACGTCCTCAAACTCCCCCTCCTCTTCCTCCTCCTTATCCCTCTCTACATAAAAAGATGGGTTTGGGGGCCTGAAAGTTTGTATGAGAAAGGGGATAAATAGTCACCCTCAAAATTTCAGTGATGGAGAATCTTTTGTACTTGTCTGAAAATCTGTTTTGTTGCCTTCATCTTCCTGCCACGTACTTTCCCTCTTTTTCCCCGTGTATCGATTTAAGTTTGGAAAGGAGTCTTTTAATCTCTGTCTCCTTTTCATGGCGCTGTGGAGTGACTGTATTCAACAGCAGAGTTGTAGTGAGAGTTAGAGCTTTTCCAAAAATCCATTTTCTTAGCTCAAAATTGGTCAAATTACTGCTCTGCCTGCACTTCAGTGGGTATTATCACAATTATCTGCCAGTGTTATTGGTGCACCGTGAGTCACTATGACAGACACTGGCAAAACAGAACGAAGAGCTGTTTTAAAAGGACTGATACTTAGCAAATACTTTTTTACAGTATTTCAGCGATGTTCCACAAACCACATAATCGCTATTTTTTGAATGAATAGAACTCTAATGTAACCCATTTATATTGACATATTCTCCAGTGAAATAACTGTATGGAACCTGAGGGTGGATGATTGATTTTTTTTTCGTACTTTGTTAGCACGTTCAAGTAAATGGCATGCACTGAGTTTTCTTAAATGTGCTCATGAAAATCTTAATCCATGTGTACAATATGTCCATGTTAGTAAACCTTTTCTGATCCATCTGTGAATTACCTTTTTTAGTGACAAAACGATCATAATGGATGTTGAGTCTCTGATTAGGATATACTATGGTTTGTGGATGAGCTCAAAACAAATATTGGCTGTGCTGGATGGTTTCAGTGAAAGGACATAGACTTTGAGTCATGTGCCACACAGGAAGGGAAGAACTCCGTAAACTGGGGTGCAAAGGTGTAGAAGCTAGCATTGAACAGAAGCACAATGCCTCTACAAAAGACCTGAGAATGGCAAAGGTGTAGAAGCTAGCATTGAACAGAAGCACAATGGCTTGTTGAGTTCAATTGTTATATTTGTTCATTAAAATGGCTGAAAATGTTGCATCAGAATGCAAATGCTATTCATTTTACGGTCTTATCTCCTGTATAGGACCTATTGCTCTAAACGTACACGAAATTTCGGGAGGCTGACTGACCATTCTAAGGGATTGATGTGAAAGTTAGTTGCGACAATTGCTTCCTGGATCTTGCAGTCGGATGGGTTTCCAAGGTAGTTGTATCAGCCAGTGGCTCGGTCTCCAGATTAATAACCTCTACTGGGCTTCCTCAACAAGTCTGTATTTATCTCCTCCCTCTATCCTTTTTCTCCTCTCTTTGCCTCTGTCTCTCTCTCTCTCTTTCTCTCTCTCCATCGCTCTCTCTTTCTCTGCCCCTTCTCATCTCCCTGCTTCAGCGGCTCTTTTTGTTCATTTGTTTCCTCCCTCTTCTCTCCCCTCCCTGCAGGCATGTCTTTAATTTATCACTCATCCTCCACGGCCTCTCTCAGTCTCTGTGATGGAGTTAGCCATTTCAAACCAACGTTTGTCATTCAGGAGGACATGCCTGCTCCACTGCTTAGCAAGACATCGAACCCCTGAGTCAGTGAGCCGGTGACAAAAGGAGGAGGAGGAGGAAGAGGTGGAGAGACAGAGTAAAAGTGAATGACCTGATGATTTCTCGTTCAACTCCTTGGGCTGCTTTTATCTGGTGTGATTTCCCAAAGAAAGAATTACATTTTATGATATGGATGTTCCGATGAAATCTGCCTCAGAGGCGGCAGTACATTCTGCTCTTCTGATAGCGTCACAGGTGGAATTCCTTGCATCTATCTGCACACAAGATGTATGAGAGTGGAAAGGGTCTATCGGCTGTACGTTGCTTCTCTCCAGCCTTAGTTTCCAAAGTAATACATCCGCGAGTAATTCATGAGCCAAAGTGAACGATCCTAGTGAAGTTGATAGTGCTTTTGCAGTAAGATAACAACCTTGCTTTGTTTCTTTTTCCCCACAGGTAAATCACACAGCAGGAATTATAATTTACCTGGTGCACATCACTCGTGTAGATCACACTTTACTGAAACCCTGCATCAAAAGAGTGACATTGTTTTTTCATAAACATACAGTAGATCCCATCGATCATCATCATAACAGTTGAGGCCCAGAGGCATGATATTGCTAGCCTGGCCATTACCAGCCTGTGACTCCATTTCATTCCGTCTTTCAGTCTGGCAAAACGCTATGCATTTTCGTTTCCGAGATGAGCGGGTGCTAAGCTTGAGGTTTAAAATCATTGGAGTTCCCTTAACCAATCAGCAACGTTTAGTAAGCATTCGGTAGATTAAACTCTTCCCAAAGCCAGTTGGGAGAAGAGCTACAACGTCCTTTCCAATCATAAAACTTACAAGAAAATACTCTTGTTCTCCTTTTAATTTTCTGATGTTCTCGAGAGTTGAGACAACTTTTCCGATAGCTTTTCGTGTCTTTTCCTCCAAGGCGAGTTTTGCGTCACAGCTCTGAACTGTTCGCTGATTGGTCCTACAGGATTTTGAGTCCTGGAGACGATTGTCAACGGGGTTGGGCCAGACTGAGTATGAGCTTAAATCAATTCAGGCGGAAATACGTAGGCTGGTGTCACCAGGCTATGATATTGCCATGTAATGATTTTCGGTCATGTTATGATCATAATACTGAATGCTGTCACAGCACATGTCAGTCGCTTACAACATGTCATAGCATCAAGGCTTTGTGGAAGTGGCAGTTAACGGTGACATAACACTGTTGAGCCATTTAACACAGACTATCATGATGCTTATGAGAGGATATGCCATCTGTTACCTTATGTTTGCCTCATGATGCTGTGTTACCCACTTGAACAGTATCCATGGCTTGTGTAGGGGCAGGTGTAAGCAGCTGGAGAATAACATTTTAGCACATTTATTATCATAACAGGACGTTAGACAGAACTTTTTTTTCACTGAATGTACACTCCTGGGCCCTGATCTTACCTATTTCTATTATTTCACAATTGTATAATTATATTTTTCACATTACATCACTGGCTTTCAAGTCACCATGACTCCATAATGCTTCAGTTGCTTAGCGATTCCAAATAAGCCAAACAAACCAGAGGTGAGTCAGGTTCGTGATGACTACCCAGGATGATTCATCACTTCTCTCTCTGCAGAGCTAAAGCGTATGATTGAGTCCACCACAGGGGCAGTAATAATCTGCCGTTAGAAGCTAAGATCTCTCCGATTCCATCAGGGCTGTGAGCTCCTCCTTTTCCCTGTCTCATGTGCAGGTCTTCACTTAAGGCGTGCTTGTTGAATTGCCAGACCGGCCTCTGGAAGATGGGTACCACTTTATATTTGTTCCTGTCACAATTCTTTTGTGCTTGCTCTAGTGGTTTGCAGTAGCAGGCTTCTTAGACTGCCTTCAGCTAGTGGCCATTGCTGATGGCATTACATCAATAACTTAAAAGTTCATGTGAATTCAATTGATAGGCCTCAGAACAAGCACAACCAGTGGCGGTTCTACACGGAGGCCTGGGGTGGCCCGTGCCCCCGTAGACATGTCCCTGGCCACCCCTGCGGCCACCCCTTGCTGACCAAAAAAAAAAAAAAAAAAAGTATTTATTATGATTTTACACCCGAGCGCCAAAAGCGGTACTAATGCGACGCAGCGTTCTACATGGGTAAATTAAAGCGGTGCACCAGATCACTGTAGTTTGTTTGCCATGTGTGGTGCTTGTTGGAGAGAGGAGCTACGATTGAAATGTTTGGCTCGCTCTCTTTCATTAATGGATCGCTGGTTCTTAAGAGGAGCTGGTAGCCTGCCTGTGCCATAGTGATCATATACAACTGTCTACCGGCTGAGCTGTTGATTTTTCTGCCACATGAAGGCAGGGAAGAAGGACAAATAACCACAGCTATATTTTCAAGAGCCAAAAGATGGAAATATCCTATGCCTGTTGACTTTCCCAGATCTGAACACATTTGATTTCATGAGGACAAGAATTCGTGTGGGTCATATAGTCTTTCACGATCCCTTTATTAATTCCAGGATAAAAAAAGAGTCAGTTCTCGTGATATAGTTGCTGTTATCTGCCAGTAGGTAACATATCTAGCTACTAGCTTGCTTTAGATTCCTGCGCTAGCAAGAAGCCTTTGATTGCTTACTGATGTAGCTAGCTCTTGCTGCTGAGTTTTCAAAGTTGACTTCAATGTTGTAATTGAATGTATCCCATGATCAGGGTGTTTTCACTGCTTTCAACACTGCAACCTACAACAGTTAGCAATACAAGCAAAGGCTTCTTGCTAGCGCAGGAATCTAAGATCACAGGGCTTTCAAGTGTCACGCATTGAGCGTGACAGTCACTCATTTCGGTCTTTTGTCACACACATCATATTTCTCACGCTGAAAAAAAAACCCTAGGCTATTTAATGTTCCGCCGCGCGCAAACATGACCTGGTCGTGCTGCCCACACCATGGAGGAATCAAGCACATCTCACCGAATCCCCTGCAGTTCTTCTGTAAGGTGCAACTTATCAGCCAATCAAAAAAAGAAATGGGCTACACAATAGCCAATCAGAAAAAAACGTATATTTTATATCTGGGTAAGATTCAATCCAGCAACCAATGAAAATAAAGTATCCTGGAATTGCGCGCGATTGATCTTGTATATGATCCAAAGTGATCCATGTCACCAGTTCACCCAAACACTAGACTGTCCTTTTTGCCTATGTTTGTGTTTACAACGTTTTTAGCAGGGACGTGCGGTCAGAGGAGGCAGAGCATATATTCATATTTCTCTACTAATCTGTATGGGTGTAATTTCTGCATCATTCCGATTATTTCGAGCATTTTTATTATCAAAATCGCTGAATTTGCGCATTTCCAGTTCCAGAAAACAGGGACCACCGTAGTTATATTTTCCCTAGACAAAATTAAATGAGCCATATCATTGGTGGGAGGGCTACATACGCTAGCTTGTAACTATTAATATCTTATTTGACACGGTGTAAAAGTTCAATTCGCACACCGGTTGTACGTGTAGCTGTAGGCCTATAGCCTCTTAAAACTAAAGTCTGTTGAGTATTAAGCCGCATAACTTCTATTACTTTTAAAAAACGTTTAAAAGTAATAGTATTAGACAATAAAACATAAAGTTTTTTTCAGTTCTGGTCAGATGACAATTTTTAAACCATAGGCATATATACATTTCTATTTTTTTTTAAACAACTAGAGATCGGAATGACGTAATCACTTCCGATTTCTGTGCCTCACCAGCTACGAACCTCACAGCACGTCACTGGTTTGTATGCCTTTGTCTGTGATTTGTCTAATACAAGTACGCAAACTTTGCAAAAATTAAATAAATATAGGTTTGTTTTGCTTTTTTAATAACCTTGTATTATGTCTTGTCTTGTCTTACTTACACCCCATGGCCTTAAAATCAAAGTCTTCTAAAACAAAATGCTTTTCAGTTATTTTTGTCTTTTTCCACAGGTCTACAGAGTGACATTAAGATATTTAACACAATGCCACAATGAATGACCTCAGCATCAGAGATGTCTCACCTCATGACTGGCACCTATCTTCCTGCATAGTTACTGAGATAAAGACAACACGAAGTGACACAACGTCTACGGGTGGGGTGGTATAACGTGACTGAAAGCAATTAATTTTGATTGAGCCCTTTCTTTGTTCCAGCAAAGAATTTCTGGAACAAAGAAAGGGCTCAATCAAAATAGACTAGAATCTAGTCTGACCAGTGAGATAAGTTCCAACGTTCCAAAAACCCTACTGGCTTCCAGCACACGTACCATCCTTTTATTTAGTGTATTATTATGTTCTTGGCTCAAGTTCAAAAATGTGTTTTGATTACGTGTTTCAAGCCTGCCCTTAGGCGGGGATAAGCGATTTATTGCTAAAGTTTGTGTGGTGATGGTGTCTTGTATAGGATCCAAAGTGATCCATGTCACCAGTTCACCCTAACACTAGACTGCCTTTTTTGCCTATGTTTGTGTTTATGACGTTTGTATGCTATTGTCTGTGATTTGTATAATACAAGTACGCAAGTACGGGGCACTCGGAGGGGGTCTTGCCTGGGGCGTAATTCCTTGTAGAACCGCCTCTGAGTAAGTCGTCTCACAAATTCACAATGGTTTGACACAAGCAATGACAACTTGACTGCAGTTACAGAATATTTCCCAGATAATTAGTGTTTGTAGCCAACACAGTTTTAGGCTACAGCTTGCCTTTTCACTATAGCTTTGACTCTGAACTTCGTTAATAGGCTCTAATAAATTCGAGTAGGCCTATCAAAAATATATGTAGCCTATAATTTGAAGGAATATTAGGCAGCCTTTAATATTCATTTTTTTGTAAATGTGTTTGCTTGAACATTCTATTCAGATTCCGAGGCTTCTTCGCCTGGTGAAGTTGTGAGTAGCGAACTCATTAGGCATACTAGCATGTTATGAATATCCTGGCCATGGATGCATTAATCATTGCATCCGTCTTTCAAAGATGTCAGTTAAAAAAACAAATGAGCATACTGGCGTTCTATCTGCCGCCAAGAGAACTCCTGTGCCCATCAAGGTGTGCTGGATGTGACAAGGTACATAGGCAGTAGGCTAAGCGGCATCAGGCCAAACAGCAGGCACTGAAGTCAACCAACACAGTCAAAAACGTTTACTTGCCATTGACTGCAGAGATGAGTGTACAATAGGTCAAGGTACATTTAAATGCACAAGGTTGACTGCAATGTACAAAAATACAATTTTTCCCAATTAATACGTCTAATTCTATGACTATGAATATATAAGGGACGTACGACTGGGGGGGGGGGCGTGGCGGGCGGAATGCGGAATGGGAGCGGGTCGGGGGCTTGACGGGGGGATACGTCACTCTTGCCTGTCTTCAAAACTTGAGAGCACTGGATCAGCAGTAGGCTAGCTAACAGCTACACAATTACATTTAATGATATGAGGGGCAGATAACATTGCCTGTCATGAGAACTGACTCTTTTTCCTGGAATTAATAAAGTTATCCTGGGTCAAATGCCACAATCACCACTAGTATTTAATCAAAACAGGTTTAATCGGTACCGTTACTTCGGTTCGTCATTAAATGGCAGTCTTCACCATACAAAGACATATGTAGCTACTTAACGGAGTTTTGGTAAACAGTTGTCGTGAATATGAGACTCCTGCTGTCAAATCAGGACCAATCAGAGAAGAGCCCGTCCTGCTTTGGTTCCCGCCCACACAGTGTCAAAAGTTGAATTGATGCTCTGTATTTGCACCCTGTACTGTATTTTTCATTTTCATTTTTTATGGCCCTACCTCTCTTGCACCTGAACTCATTGTTATAATGTTAAGTTAAGTAATAAATGTTTATATGTTTTTAAAGTAATTCAAGTTTATAATCTTTAAATATCATTTGTTGCGGTTTTTTTATGTGCCCCCCTGGTTAAACCCTGGCCCCTCCTTGGCCCCCCTAGTAGAAATGGTCTAGAACCGCCACTGAGCACAACTGATTCTTCTATTCACCACACCTCACACAAGGCATCACCTCTGGTAATAACATCAAGACAGAAATACGTTCAAATTTCACTACTTCCTATTCACATTTCACCATTCCTCTATCTTAGTTACCATAATGGACTATTATCCATCGCACTGGGTGATGGCGGTGAGCAGCTATGACTGGAGAGATGCTCAGGGTCCATTCTACTTGAGAGAGATAGAAAGAGAAAGATCCATGCATCTCTGTGCTCTAAATAAATGAGGTACGCTTCTTAACTCTTCAAATTGGTATATTAAGCCTCGATTTTGTCATTGCGTTTATCAGACTCCCATTAGAGTAAGGATCAGAATGATTCACATGGATTTCTAGCACAGGAAGCAGGAGCAGAGTGGACACACACTAAATAAATTATACTGTGCAGAGACCTGGGGTCTTATAGCAAACCTATACCTCAGAGTTAGCACAAAGAGTTCAAACAAGACACTTACACGTCTAATGTAAACATTTAATTCAGATCATGTCATTGACTTACATTCAAACAACTAATTAAATTTTGCACTGTTATTAAAAACTTGTAAGTGTTTTTCTTTTTTCAGAATGTAGAATCACTTCATTGTAGCTGTCAACACCAAAGTGTTTAATTCACAGACAGCTCCACAATCACAGGGACTGCCGAGCCTGTTGATTCAAGCTGTATTATGTACTCAGTGAAGATGAGCTCGTCTCCTGCCTGGGGAGCTCTAAGTGGATGCTACCCATCAAAGGCCTCTCTCTCAGTCACGGCCTTGTTTACTCCAATCTAAATTTCATAAATGGCCCTTTCATGTGCTCTTGCATGGATTGGCATGGTTCTCTGGTCATTTCCAAATGAATGGGGACAAAATCAGAAAGTACATCTATCTGCTCCTCCAAAGCCATTTTGCAATTTTTTGTATGTATTAAAAGTAGGATTTTATAATGATGTGCATTTGAGTGCAGGTGTGTGTATGTGTGTGTATCATTGTGTATCTATGTCGGTTGTCTGTTGTGTGGCTACATTTCTGGTTTGTGCATGTATTCTGCGTAAGCTTAATTCCCTAAGTAGGGAAACATAACATTATTCATTTTGACTTGATTTGGACTTCCTGCCCAGTATTTCACCCCATCATGACCTTGACCTCCTCTTCCAGACCTCCTATCTCCCGCTCTCTTAAGCTCTCATGCTTGCTGTCTTTGCCAGAACTTTCCAGGTCAAACGTTGCCATGTGATTTGTTTTCCAAAGCATCCATTCACAGTGCGCTACAATTCTGTACAAACACAGGTCAGAGCAGAAATACAGAACCACCAAGCACTTGTGCACATGGCCTGCTGTCATTAAGTATAATTATGACACCTGTGGCTCAAAATTGTTTGCTCATAATTGGTCAATGCTGCAGCCCGACACCACATCTCCTGTCCAGCAGCAATATTCAGATATTAGTGGACGTGTGGCTGTTGTTCATAAACACAGCAGTGCAGATTTTTACTTAGGCTCTTTATTTTGAGAAAGATCTTCATTAATGAAATTCACCAAATGTTTCACGAACAATGAGCCACAGGTGTGTTAATACGGTGTGTTAATACGGTGTATTTTACAGACAGTGAATAAATGAACATTAAGAGAAGAGAAAGATATGAAAGTATGATGGAGAAAGAGAAGACTAATAGGGATGAGGAGAGCACCAGGAGTAGCAGAGAAGCGAAGCTTCCACTGAATGATGGCTGTGTGCAGATGGATAAGTAAATGATAAGCGCGAGTGCTTAAAGTTATCCCCAGGCTACTGTTGCCATGTGCACTGTCTCTATCCTCCCGCCTCACTCATTATATGACCTCTCCCCTCCAATCCCACAGAGAGTGTGTGTGTGTATGTGTGTGTGTGTTTGTGTGTATGTGTGGGTGTGTGTGTGTGTGTGTATGTGTGTGTGAGGAACAACTCTGTACTTGCAAAAAGTGTAAATTATCTAGGAACCAAATGGACTGTGTACGTACAGTATGTGTGTGTGTGTGTGTGTGTCTGTTTGTTTGTGTGTGTGTGTGTGTGTGTGTGTGTGTGTGTGTGTGTGTGTGTATGCACAGATCGTGTGCACATGGTGGGAGTGAAGGTTGGAAGGGCAGTAGCCCTCGGAGACCTCATTAACTGGTGAGTCTTCACCAGCTGATGCTAGCCGGACTAGCAATTCCCCTTTCCAGTAGTATCAGTGCAGGAGGGGGAGGACCAAAGCCATGCTGGGGAATGTAGGCTGAGGGGGTGAGGGGAGCAACAGCAAAGAGATAGGGCAGGCGAACATTCACAGCCAGTGATGGTAACATGCTGTTCTGCCTGCGCCTATGCTAACCACAACCACAGGAAGTACAAAGGAAGATTGTTATGGAGATAGCCCATGCAGCATTGCTGGGTGCCTGAACACTACATCGCCCATCAGCCCATTTGAAGTGTTTCATAAACACTGTAGGTCAAGGATTTGCAGATTCAAGCTAGCGTTTATTGTTTGTGGATAGTTAGCGATTCAGGTGCCCTTTATGACTTGGGAACTCCAGAAAACAAAAAAAAACTCTTAAAGGGAGTGTTGTTTTGATTCCACTCCACAAAGGTGTGACCTTTTCAACTATAAGCCATAAGCTGGTGAAAGAGTAGCACAAAACATGTTATGACTGTTCATTGAATACAAATATAGTATTTGCATGCAATTCATGTAAATAGGCCCAATGACAAAAAGTATACCTGCAGTCTTTGTGTGTGTGTGTGTGTGTGTGTGTGTGTATGTGTGTGTGTATATATATATATGTGTGTGACAGTGTTTGTGTGTGTCTGCACATGTGTGTATGTGTAAGTGTATGTGTCTTTGTGTGTGTGTGTGTGTGTGTGTGTGTGTGTGTGTGCGTGTATATGTGTATGGTTGAGTGTGTGTGTGTGTGTGTGTGTGTGTGTGCATCAGTGTTATCACCTTAGCCACCTCTCCGCTGTGCGGCGACACACTCCTAATTCCCGTGCGTTAGTCACCTCTCTCGGTCCAGCCCCGGGCTCCAGTCCTCCGCGCTCTAATCCTTAAGGATTAGAAGAGGCCTCTTCAGCGCTCCATTGTGCTATATTATAAATAGAATGCTTCAGCGAACACGGTACAAACAACGAGGGGAGAAAACACGACTGCCTCTTCAAAATTGTACAAAAAAAAAACAAGAAATAAAGGCTATGCTGGAGTGGGGGGTTTCATAAAGAGATAGTAAGGAGTGTTCTTCAAAACAAAGTATGCAATTGTACCTTAAATGATGGGTGCTTTAGAGAGTGGATGGAGCACTAAATGTCCTAAATGAGCATCTAGAAGATGTCTGTAGAGGCCGTTGAAATTACTTGCATGTAGCACTCTTTGATGTTTCTCCTCATATTTCTCAGCCATGCCCTTGAGGCCCATTTAAAACTATTTGGAGACATTGTACTCTATTAGAAAAAGCTAGAGAGAGTGGAGTGATTAACCTTCACTAAAACCACTCCCTTTGCACCCTGTCCTACTTTAGAATTAAAATCCAAGGTTTGTTCGCTTTGTCGTGGTAAATAAAGCATTATTAGTTACAAGCCTTAGGGGATGCATCTAAATATTTAAAATCCATAGAGGATAACACTGATTTAGTAGCACTGAACTTACCCTGCAGGTACCCTACCAGATTTAAAAGGTACGTGCCATGATAATATCTTTTCCCCAGGGTTCTTTGGAACAAGTAAGATACCAATATTTTTCTTCACGAGAGCAACAAGGCTCTTTTCATTCAGACTCTTTGAGCTTGACCTCATCCCATTGAAACAAATTGATGTTGTTTTTGGCAGTGCAAGATTTTCCTTGAGGCACCTCAAACTTTCCTTTGAAACTTTTTCTCATAATACTCTCTTATTAAAGTTGCTCTGGACGCTACTGCTCCCCTTGAATAGACGAGTAGATTGATTATGGACCCAACAGAGAAACAAACGACTGGAGGGAGAAAAAAAGAAAAAGAAAGAAAAAAGAAACAGTCATCTGCAAAGGGACCCTCAAACCGCCAACTCCCCACTCCTCTGCTAAGTAGACATCAGCAGAAAGTGAAGATGCTATCAAGGTCAGCAGAGAGACACCTCCCCCTAAATTAATCATGAAACGAGACATCCCTTGGAAGACCAGAGGTGCGCATCTCTGTCAGTGGCTAGAAGTATTGCAAGCACTTTATTTTTCTTTCTGACCTTTCCTCTCCCTCTCTCTCTCTCTCGCTCTCTTCTTCTTCTTCTTTTCCTTGTGTGTGTCTTGTGTGTGTGTGTGTGTGTGTGTGTGTGTGTGTGTGTATACCAGGAACGTGCACAGGAGTGTGCTAAGGTTGCTTGGGCAACTGCCCGTTTGCCCTCTTCGACTGAAGTTGCCCTCCTGAGGAAATATTTTATAATAATAATATTTGCGATTAAATGGCGTGGGCGTGGCGGTCGCGGTTAGTGTCAGTTTAAAATGATATTCTTAAAATTTGCGATTACATGGCGGGGGCGTGGCATTCGTGGTAAGGGACAGTTTAAAATCATATTTTGAAAATTTGCGATTACATGGCGGGGGCGTGGCAGCAGCGGTGAAAAAAATATTGTGTTTCACCTTTTCTCCAGGGCAGAGCAACTGCCCTTCAAAATTCCTGTGCATGTCCCTGGTGTATATAGTACATATGAATATTTGGCTGGACTAATTCTTTCCATCTATCTGCTGTGATTTTTCTTTCTCTCTCTCTCTCTCTCTCTGTCTATCTCTTACTTTATTGGTTTTGTGTGTGTTTACCCTGTGGTACTGTAGCCCTGAGTGCAGTGCACTCTTTTCTATCTTTAGTCCTGAATTTGGGTTACACCCCAGTGAGGGAACAGTCACCTTCCTTTAGGGGGCAATGTTGTGAACAAGGTCTGTGAGAGGGGGGTCTGATTGTGTTTGTATCTATGAGTGTGTGCATGTCTGATGTGAGAGTGTGTGTGCGGGTTCTGATTTGAGAGTGTGTGTGCAGGTTCTGATGGGAGAGTGTGTGTGCAGGTTTTGATTTGAGATGTGTGGATTTGGGTATCTATGTTTGTTTATTGATGTGAGTATGTGAGTATGTGTGCATGTTAACGTGCGTATGCGCTTGTGCATTTCTAGAGTGTGTATGGGTGTGTTTGTGTGTGTGTGTGTATCTGTGTGTGTGTGTGTGTGTATCTGTGTGTGTGTGTGTGTGTGTGTGTGTGTGTGTCTGTGTGTGTGTCTGTGTGTGTGTGTGTGTGTTTGTGTGTGTGCTGATGGGTGCATGTGAGGCACACAAGGTCTGTTGAGTGACATGCTCACTGGCACAATCCTTCAGACGGAGCCTTGAAAGACATAGATCAGAGGAGTGGTAGTGTGACAGGTAGAATTACAACACCTCACTCAACGTGTGGGAGGAAACAAACGACTTGCAGCAAGGAGGTTGTTTACGTCTGCCATTATTACAGTCATCAAAGCTGAACCGAAAGAAAAACAAACCAAGATGTTACACGCGCTGAGGAAAAAAGACCACACACAGGAATTAGTCGCTCAACAAGCCTGCCAAAGGAAATTATAGTTCTTGAAGGAGGGAAAAAAATGCTTAGGATTTGTTCCCGATTTGAAGCTAATTTTGCAAACATTGCCACTTGGCCCAGTGCATTCTTAGAGTGCATCCCTGGACATGTCACTGTAAATACTCTTTGACACGCACCTTGTTGTGACCGAGTCTGGACTCCCATCTCTGGTTGCTCACATTCAACCAGGTGAAGAGGGCCACTGTTTGATTGATGTTGTCGATGACACAGTGTTCCTGAAGACACGTGTTCTGAGCAGTCTCCTGTGCCATAAACCATACGCCGAACCTCACGTGGCTGAGGAGAAATGGATGGAGATAGCACTGTAGCTTTAGAGCCTTTCACATATATGAGCCCGCTTCCGTGATGAAGAGCTCGGAAAGTGTGAAAAATGGAGGATTTGAAAAACAGGACAATGGGGCAGACAATCACAGACCTTTCCATAACTCAACATGTAACCTTGTTAAGTGGAGCGCACTTTCTCAGTCAGGTCTTTGAAAGTGTCCTCATTCTTCTTAAACTTGTGAGACCCGACCACTCTGAGAGGAAGAGGAAGAGGAAGATGTGTCAGATGAAGCACAACCCTCTGGTCGTGAAAAAATGAAGTACGCATTTAACAGCTTAAACATACTGAGAGGAACCGAATCCATCATTCAGAGAGAAAATTAAAAAATCGGCACACCACACAAAAGGCTCCAAATAACACCAGCTGAAAAACTGCCAAAGATCATAGCAAATGGACGTTTTAGTGATCTTGTAATTATTAAAGTCAATATATGAAATGTACTGAAGGTACTTTTAGACACTTTTTGAAAGTAAATAGAATCATTGCTCCTGTGTGAAAGTAAAAAGCTAGCAAATATAAGTGTGTCTTTTCATGATTTAGAACCACTTTTTCCAAGCTTTGAGTGAATTCACTAATTAAACGATCAATGCCTCTTTGGATTTCAGGAAATTTGCTTATTATCGATTTCTCACTGCGGTCCAGTCATGTTCAATCGATCCCAGAGTTGTGTGCAGGCACTGTATTCTTTGAGTCTCCAGGCATTACACATTGATTTCAAAAAGGTTTTATTTTTAGTGAGATACATTCAGGTGGGTGGAGGAGGGGTTTCATCTATTCCGCAGTTTCAGTCTCAAGGGTCCTCAGCCTCGTTGAGAGGTGCTACATCGAGATGTGCATTAGCGGCTATTAAATGGGCTCTACCCTCATAATCCCAAAATCAATAAGTCATATACTTCCAGCAAAATGTGCTCTTGCTCCGTCTGTTTGGATACTGGGACAGAGATTGCCTAAATTAGCCTTAGTTAAGAATTCATCTGGCAATTACCATTAATATGACAGCTTCTGATGAGCATCTCTCAAAGGGGGAGGGAAAAAAAAAACTCTTCAAGAAAAAAATGTCTCATTTACAATTTTTCTAAATGTGGAAACAACTTCAAGGTAGACCCTTTGTGGTTGCGATACACAAAGCCTTTGTTGTTGCTCTAGGAAAAAAAAATAAAGAGCAAAAAGAAAAGTGGGTCTATTTTTGCAAAGCGACAATTCTCTGCAGTGTTCTTCTTCTTGCAAGAATCTGAATTTACAAGAAAAAGCCAGAAAGCGCAGAGCAGGCATGCTGTGCCTCTCTGTTGACAGATGGATGAGAAACCAAGTGTGGCAACTAGAAAGAAAAAGCACAAAGCCCCAACAAGCTGAGGTAACACTTTGGACAAGATGTCCTCCACCATGAAATGTAACAGCCTGAGCTTGGTCACTTACAGTTTTGTTGGAGCCGTCTTTGGTGCTTATTTACAGCGTTGTTTCTGTGTGTTTTTGTTACACAAAAACCCCTTTCCCCATTTATCACTCCAGCTTCACTTTTCTCTTTCTCTCTTTCACTTGCTCCTTTTTTGTGTGTTTAAACGGTGCTTCACTAGTTCCGGTTCCGAATTTGCCTAAGACATGCAAGCAGACCAGTGTGTTTGGCCATGGTCCTCAAAGCACCTTGCCGGCATCATGCAGGATCCGTGCTCATACCCACATTCTATACAAGAGGAAGACAGGTGGTGTAAGGGGAGGTGGTGGGTTGAGAGAGTACACCAAAGGAAGGTTCTGCAGCTTTAAATCAAGTGTGGATGATTGATATTACAGGGTTGTGGGTAACGAATTACTCCCATTCTCTATCTCCTCCCAAACATCTAATTTACAACGCCGTTTTATGAATTTGAGATCTGAAATTGCCATGATGGGGCCATAACACCGTAACGTTCTGGTCAGTATTCTGGCGTTGGAGGAAAAGTTGGTAATCGTCCATGGTCGCTGGTATAGCGCCAGAATAGCGTTTTGTGAACGTTGGTGAATGTGGTAATCGTCATGATCGGCAGAGATCGCTGGTCCGATTTTTTTTTTTAACATGCACAAAAGTTCCCATTGAGACCAGCGTTCTTCAACGTTTAATTTTAAATGCTGAAGAACGTTCGTGGAATGTTTTACTAACGTCGCTGAACGTTGCACGCGTTCATCTATCGTTAGTCAGTTGTTAACCTAGCGTTACTTGGTTGTTATTAATTGTTTGCTTTGCAGTAAGCGACTCACTGGCGACCTGTCAACGACCACTGAGCGGACCCCTAGCGCACGCAGTGTGTGACTAACGTCAAACGAACATCATATGGCGTCCAGTGAGCTTCATTTGAGCGTTTCCAAAACAATCATGCATGTGGGTATATAAACCGATGCTTTTTTAAGCAGGGTTTAGTTGATTTTGGGCTACCGTAGAGAACACCCACTATGGAGGATCTAGAAAGACTAAGGAGGGTATGCTTGCTGTAGACCAGCATGAAGTAGATGTACTGAACTTGAACATAGCTGAGCACATCGAATGACCTGTTAAGACTTGTGAGCAGAAGAGCGTCTTTGGCGCAGTCCCTGGGCACTGGCCAGGGTCATAAAATATGTTCCAGGGACACTGGCACCCAGCACACACCCAAAAGAATGCAGACAAACAAGGATCAGCTCGCAAGGAGGACCCAAACACGCCTTAGAAAGATAGGGGGCGCTCTGACATTGTCTAAGATCCAGTCAATCTGATCCTATCGGTATGAAAGGCTTCAGAGGTACCATGGCTAAGAGTTTCAGGGCTTGACTACTGAAAGAGTGGGTTGAGTAACGTATAGGCCTGCAGAAATCTCTATGGCTGTGCCATCATCAGAGACGTATTTAGAGTACCTGAAGACCCAATAGATAAACAGCAAAAGGAGTACATAGCGTTAGGCTGATAAGGCCGCAACACAGTCTACTGAGTAAAACCCAAAAGCTTTCCCTAAACTGTTAAATAAAATCTGGACGCCTTCTGAATCCAAGATCTAAAGATTGCAAACTAGGTGTGAATCAAAAGGGGTTAAATCTGAATAGCTATCCATAGTTAACTCACTGCACCTTAACAGCACAAAGTATGCCGCTTTGCGCTTTACAACATCCGCAAAATCAGGCCGTACCTAACCCAGTATGCCACCCAGCTCCTGGTGCAAACCTTGGTGGGTTCCCGCCTCGACTACTGCAACGCCCTCCTAACGGGCCTGCCGGCATGCGTGGTAAAACCACTACAGATGATCCAGAACGCGGCGGCGCGCCTGGTGTTCAACCAACCAAAGAGGGCACATGTCACCCCGCTACTCACTGAGCTCCACTGGCTGCCAGTAGCTGCTCGCATCAAATTCAAGTCACTTATGCTTGCCTACAAAGTGCTTACTGGGTCTGCTCCCACCTACCTAAATGCTCTTGTAAGGGCAAATGTCACACCCAGGACGCTGCGCTCATCCAGTGAGCGTCGTCTGGCACTGCCCCCAGTGCAAGCAAGGCAATCCAGACTATTCTCAGTTGTAGTTCCACGTTGGTGGAACGACCTGCCTAGCACTACCAGAGCAGGAGCGTCCCTCCCTACCTTTAAGAAACTCTTGAAGACCCAACTCTTCAAAGAGCACCTCTCTTCCTAAACTGGCACCTTGGCTCAACCTGCACTTAAGCAGCAACAGGCCCGCACTTCTTTTTTTATTCTTTCTATGTCATTTTATAAGCAATATTTATGGTTACACCAGGTTTTTTAATGCTCTTAGCTTGATTGTTCTCCCTTGTACGTCGCTTTGGACAAAAGCGTCTGCTAAATGACTAAATGTAAATGTAAATGTAAATGTAAGTATGTTAATGTAAACGTGGTAAGAGGTGTAAATCTGAATAAGGGGAGAAACTCAATATGGCCGGCACTGTCTTTAGTTAGGGTAGTTGTACTCTTGGTACATTTGATCAGATGCTGGAAAAGACTGTGTTTCCTGGGTTTTACAGTAATATCTCAAAATAACGATATAATAAGATCTCAATTAAATCAAAATTATATAGAAATTACAACACATAATATACATAATATTATCATTCTTTCAGGATAATTAGTCATTATTTCTACATAGTATCTTGTTATTTTGAAAACTTTCTGTTGTTACTTTCTGACACCCACAGTCACATTACATCATATGAGATCAATAAAACATATAATGGTCAACTATAAAACATACAGTAAAAAAAGTGCTTATCTCCAGCCACCCTTTACCTAAGTGTGTTTCATTTATGTCATGTATTACATGTAAGACAACAGCAGTTCTCAAATGGATGGAGACATATCTGTTTTGATGTTGATTGACTGATTTTATGAAGGTATTTTTTTATATATATATTTAAAGTAGGTTGTCGTATTCTTCAAAAATCTTTCCTTTTCCTGTTTTTCAGATACCACACAAGAATATGTCTTTCAACAAACCACATTTATGCTACAGTCTGCTTTGAGGTTTACATGCCACATATACTGTCAACCGAACAGCAACAGAAGAGGGTGTATGATCTATGATCTCATCCATCAGACAGAGTGGATTCCCAGATGCAACCATCAGAGACGGGAAAGAAACCTCTGGTTGCCCAATTGACTGCAAAAGGTGCTGGAGCTGATATGGAATGCATTTGTTCTCAGCCTGATGCTCTCCTAGACCTGAGAGTAAATGTGTGTTGGCAAGGAGGTGTGTGTGTCCTTGGCTGTCAAGAACTTTATCTTCAGTTCGTATGATCGATAGGTTGTCTTTATCTAAATTATTGACATTCTTGTAGCCTTTGCTTCATACACATAAAAAGTATCACTGTATTCTGCCCATAGAGCCCAACATCAGTGTTGGGGAAATGTGAGAAGTCATGAAATATAATTTTTTTAATGCAGTGTCTTCATGTCACAACCTAGATATGTATTTCACAAAGAAAAGAGCAGGATTTCCAAAGCAGCTAAAATATAGTTTTTCAGTCAAAGGATCACACATTCTGTCGTATCTTCTTGTGCATGTTCAATTTGAGGGAGGTTTACTTTTGTGTTAGATATGTAAACCAGAACTGTTAAGGGTCAGTAACTGTTTTCTGTTTAAATATGATTGTAAAACGTTCAACAGATTATAACTAAAGTATCCATCCTCTCATACAGTATGCATGTGTCAGCTTCCTCTGTTGGTGTCTTTTAGAGATCCATTGCTGAATGGCAGTTTTCCACATACTATACTATAAAAGTTCAGAAAATGTCAAACTTCTGCTTGCTTGTAATATTATCGAGAGATCATAATAAATATTGCCCTGACACAAATGACACAAATAATATGTTACTATAATTCTCATGAAAAATACACTGAGTTTCAGTGCTTTGAGCTTCAGAGACTGCAATTAATTCACAGTTTTATAATGTTAAGGCCATGTTAAGATTCAAATAGATTCCTGCATTCTAAGGGAAGTCTTTCAGGGCTTTCAGGTTTTACATTTCTTTATTTAATATTTAAGTTCATATAATCCAAATACATCAAGCCTATCTCGTGCTGCATTGATTTAAAAAATGACATCTGAATGAAGTCTCTATGTTGAACAGATCAAGCTGAATTAAGCACAGAAAGGCTTTATGAGAAGTAGAACAGGAAGACGTGTGTCGGGTCTCAGTGCAGTGCTTCACTTCCCCTGTGTTCAAATTAACATACTGTGTTGGTAAGACAAAGATATTCTCCACACAGCCTACAGCGGGGTGCTGGGTAGCCTGGATGACTCCTGCCAACCTTATACAGTAGCCCAAGCTCTTAAATACAGCACTTAAACTTCGCTATAGACACACAGTCCCACTGTGTGAATATGCAATCTTGTTTCCCCCCACGAGCTTGTTTTATGAATATTTATGTTAAACTATCTTGGAAACTTGTGTGAGGCAGAGAGTTGTTTAGCGGAATACATTAACCATAAATGGCGGTGTCATTCTCTTTTTCTTCCTCTTCCTCACATTCCTCACATGGGATGGGAGGGATCTTTCTTTTCAGTTCCGTTTATGAAACCAGGCTCCATGTTTGGAAATTTGCAGGTTCGAACAGAGACTACTCCTAATGTGGTTTTTTTTTGCATCAGGAGATGAAACCGTGCTTGATAATGTAGTGGTTCTGGCTCTCAACTGGCATGAGATATAAATGTTAATTCTATCAAAGCAAGCAATGTTAATATTATTTACAGCTTCATCACACAAATGATACAAGCAGCAGTGAAGAAGAGGGTTAACTTTACCACACCATAGCCGCATGAAGAACTCGTCCCACCTTTGACCCTGGATTTCATCATGAAACCATAGAAAGTGTGACAGTGTGGAAATTGCAAAGGCAACTTCTCACGTTGAGTACACAAGTGTGTGACTCGTTTAATTTAACAAGACATAAAACCGATAAACAAGATGGCGTTGAACCGTGACCAAACAAGCAACGTCATCGTCAACATTGGATATTTAAAAGGGACCACGATCCCGGAACAGTTATACTTGTACATTATACATTCATTAAATAACGGTATGACAACGGTGTGTAGAACCACACTACAGCAAAAGTGAATTATGTATGTCACATTCACTACAACAGTGTGTTTTTCATACTTCATAATAATTCTCCCCCATAAGTCACACTACCAATCCCCTGCCTGGTGCAATGAGCTGGGTCTAAAGGTGGCCCTGACGAAAGCCTGAGGTCGTGCTTGGTGTTCTTGAAACTGGACTGGTTTCCATTGTGTAAGGATTACACCTCAGATCCGGTTCGCCATTTGCTGTGTAATAAATGTGACTTGTCAAGTTCAGTATGAGGTCAGGCTTTATTTGTGCTTTTAGTCAGTCTGAGGTTATTCTATTGTTTCTGTTCAAATTCACTTTTACTTTTAATGCGTGGTTATTTATTGTGTATTATTTGGCTGGGTTTATTTTGTATTATTGTCCATATTTATGGTTTTATGTATCTTCTTCATTCTCTTTTTACTATTGCATTGCTTTAATAATTTTTAAATTATGCTTCAATGAATGTTTATCTGTTTTTTCTTGTTTATATTTTGTTATTGTGTTTTTGTTTGGTCTTTTATTCTTTCAGGTTTGTCATGTTTAACATGATGTTAGTTCTTTTCTTTTTTTAAGTCTTTTATCTCTTAATCTATTCTTGCTTAGTTTTATTGTCTTATTGATTCACCTCAACTGGTGAAGCTGTGTGGTATTTTCTTTCTTAAAATGCACTATATAAATAAATGTGACCTGACTTGACTTGACTTGACTTGAGTTTATTTCCCAGAAAGAGGTTTTTAAATTCTGCCCCAGAAAGCAAAGAAGTGACCCCCATCCACACCCTCCAGCCCTGTCACACCAGCATGTGTCACCTCTTGAATGTTACTCTAGGGCATTAGTGGTAATATCCACCCTGGTGGGGCATGTCATTTTCCTGCATGCCACTTTCCCAGAAGCCTCTGGGTGATGGCTGAAGGACATTAGCAGAGCAGCAGTGTGGAGAGGTCGGTCGCCATTCTACCACTGTTGCCGTGGTAGCTAACGAATTCCACCTCCACCGTATGTATGCCTTAGTGAAATGCAGGAAATGGAAGGGGAGGATGCTGCAGGAAAGAAACACATTTGTGCCATTGCCGACCCTCTGGTTATGAGGTGCCTTACGCCTTGTGCTTATATTTAGGAGGTTTTTTAAATTAATGGATTGAGGGGGAGAGTGAAAGACTGAGAGAGGCTTACTGTTGTGAGGCACTAATAATGCCATGAAAGAGAGTCCACATGCGGCACCTGGTAACAGGTAGATGATGTGTTGTGCTGACTGGAAGAATAGAAGCAGTGGTTTTATATTTGAGGCAAAAACATTGGGATTGGAGTGCAAATGTTTGACACTGCCATTTATTTTCCAAAACCTACAATCTTAATTTTTTTTGTTAAACAGTCAGAAATATTACTACTCACAAAAGAGGCGAGTCACTCTGCAGTCAATTGAAGTGCTGTCAAATTTTGAATTTTTATCAGCGTCTGAGGGCTCACTCTGGGTTAAACATAAGCTGTGGCACAAATAGCCACCACAGTCAGGTTTTAAATACAGCTGGAGTAGAAACATTGGGTTTGAATGTTTGGGCATGTTTATATTGCATACAAATGTACATTGTATTGAATACAATGGACTGTCTACCTATTAGACCAGGCAAAGCCTTTATAACTTAATGAAAAGCTTTTGGCCATTAGGCCGTAATTGTGCAGCAGCTTCTCTGAATGAAATGATTGTTGAAGGAGCTATTACAACCCTCAAAGGCACCTTGAGTAGGTAGATGGCATCAGAGGTTAATCAGTTGGTGGGATGGGGCAGGAATCTCTCATACCACTGAAGGAGTTTGCTCATCAAGTGGTTTCACAGCCTGACAGACATTCTGACATCCGCTGAGCATCGGGCCACTAGGCACCAAACGCTACGTGGCCCACGGGCCACGTGGCCAAAAGGTCAGAGGTTACAAATCGATAGATGAATGGCCAGGCCCTAATATATATCATTTTCAATCCAGACTACCCCCCTTCGTGATCAGCCCTCCGTCCACCCCACCCCACCTCACCCCCTTCTATCCCAATCAAGGTGTGACGTTACCCCAGAGAGCGGGCGGGATTGCACCCTCAATTTCTGTCTGGTTTTCTCATTCCATGGCCGAATGGACATCCACTGATTTGTGAAGGTGTCAAGGAAGCACGGAGGAGAGGGGGGGGGGGGGGGGGGGGTTGTGTATGTCACTTTATTGTAATATCATCATTGTATATATTTTGATCATCTGCAGTTTTGTGAAGCTTTTGTTTCTAATAGAAATTATTGTTTTAATATCGAATACAAATGTATGATTTATATTTAATGCTGTGGCAATGTTGTACTTACTGGCATGCCAATAAAGCTTATTGTATTATACTGAAATGTGTCATTGAGTGACAGAGCGAAAGAGAATGAGAGGAAGAAATGGATGGAGCCCTATGTTTTGTCGTTTTTGGGTTTCTCTTGGCCTGCCTCCCCCACACAGGACGCAGACTTCTCGGAGGAAGAGCACCAGCCCCAGGGCTCAGAGTATTGAACACCTCCTGGCAAAGATAATGCCATGATGAAGCGTTCTGCCCCACCAGGGAGAGGACAAATTGTTTCATTAGTACAGGTCAGAGACTTTGGCCTGGGCTTTTCAATGTAGGCCATGTTATTCCTGAAAGGAGGAGACTGACCTGGTCATAGGAGTATGCTTTAGTATGTAGACCTATGCCTCTCTCCCCCATTTAAACAACCTTTTTGGTTACAGCATATCTGATGGTGAGCTTCATTTGCAAATCTTACTATATTAATGATTCATTTATCTCAGCAGCTGATATGCTATTTCTTGTACCTCTTCCTATGCTTTTTAAACTGTAATTAAGGTTCCTGTCAGCTATCCATTTAGATAACAGATCAGTCAGATCCCCACTGAGATTTAAACCTCACTGAGCTCACAGAGATTCTGTGAGGTTTATTTGTTTGTATGTGCTTCCACCTGCTGCATTCGAATGATGATAAACGAAACGATAACAGCATGGAAGACGTGCAAACATAACACAAAACTGTGTATACATAGGTATGTATATACTGTACATAGGTATGTATACTGAACACAGTGCAAATGTCTGCACCATTTGCTGTAGTTGCACAGCAGAGTTTTGCTGATGGTGCACATTCTCTGAGAGAGGTATTCATGAATTTCAGAACGAGTGGTGATTGAACGCATTTTGTATCAAGGCATTGGCGAAGGTATCCACAGTTTAGTTCACACAGTATTCTGATATGGTATGTGTGAACTATGCACTGACACAAGCGACCAATAACAACTGCACAATAGAGCAAAACTGTAATGCAATAGAGCTGCAGTGTTCCGTGGTGTGTTTGCAAGTATTCAAACACACAAAAAGTGATATTTGAATTTTAACGGAGCAGCTCAGATCAGTGCTAGCACCATCTGCAGTTTGGCAGTGTGAATTTCTCATGATTTCAGATCAGTGCTAGCATCATCTGCAGTTTGGCAGTGTGAATCTCTCACAATTTTCTCTCAAGTTCATAGTCCTACCAGCGGTATCCAATCTACAGCAGCGGCAGCTCTCTCTCCTCCTGATGATCAGCTATGCTCTCTTATCCTCCATTGTTTTAGCTGTGCTCAGAGGAGGCCAGAACATAGGGGAAGCCGAGGCGAGGCGCTAGAACATTCTGCATTATTAATTTGCTGGGAGAGCTCGTCTGTGTCTCTAACTGGTGCAGAAGAGGTAGAGAAATTTTCAAACTGTTACGAAATCAGCCCCCAAACTGACTGTGATGCTGCAGTCGGCTGACGTTATACGGTGTTATACTTTTTTCATGTGGTGATGGCACGCGAAAAACAGGTGAGAGACAGAGGGAAAACAGTAGAGGTGGAGAGCTACTGTATGTCTCAGTTTTGAGGGCAGTATCAGAGAAAATGATCTACAACCAAGACTGAAAAACAGGGAGTGGAAATCTACTCCAATGTGGTGGAAAGTTTACAATAATACACGCTCCCACACACACAGACACATACACAAAGAGAGATAGAGAGAGAGATAGAAAGAGAGAAAGAGAGAAACACACACACAGTCCCGCTGCCAGCCATTTTGGTGCCCTATGAATAACTCCCGTATGACTCCCCCAGATTACACTTAACTGTTATGCTTTTCTCTGTTCACGGATACAAAAAAAAAAAGGCTGTCATCGGAATACCCCCATCAAAATCACCCAAAATTGCACCATCGGAACTTTATGAGCAATTCAATATTTCTCTTGTTCTGCCTGTATTGCAGTGGCGTAGCGTGGGGTGTGCAGGGTGTGGGGTGTGCGGACCGCACAGGGCATTGAATGGGGGCGGCCAATACTATAATTGTATCACTAAATTCATAACAGATGTTTTCCCAAATGGCCAAATTTACAATATGGTGCTGTTTTATAGTGGCGCGGTCTCCCTAGCGTCACTTTGCAACGTTCAACAGTTTGTACGACCTGCGCGTGTGAACGTCTTGGTGGAACGTCTTTGTTTTTAGTTCCAAATTATACTTCTGCAGCCGGTTGCACCAGCAGAACGTAAGGTCGATCGTAAGTCCCAGTGTAAACTTCGTCTTAACCTTACGTTCAGAGTAGCTAGTTTAAAACTAGCGCTGTTCTAAATTTCAGTTGCACCACCATAACTTAAAGGCACCCAGTGCAACTTTCGAGGCTTAAAAATAAACATTCAATTTCTAGTCTTTTTTACACGTAGTAAGTTTCAATAACTCCATACCATTACATATCGACATTCAAGGAGCAAAGATGAGACGTCGTTGTGTGGTGAGAACTGATAGAAAATCGATAACAACAACAATTGCCGCCATTTTCTTTATTTTTTGTAACCTACAATAAATAAAGTAGGATTCCAGTCAATGGAAAAATGGCCTTTCCCCACCGGTGATTGTTGTTGTTTACGATTTTCTATCAGTTCTCACCACACAACGACGTATCATCTTTGCTCCTTGAATGTCAATACGTAATGGTATGGAGTTATTGAAACTTACTACGTGTAAAAAAGACTAGAAATTGAATGTTTATTTTTCATTGAATGTTTATATAAAGTTGCACTGGGTGCCTTTAAGACGGAACTTAACTAGTAGTGCGTAAATTACCCAGGGTCAAATACTGGACTGCACTCGGCAACATTTTCATGCAGGGTATCCTAAGGTTTTGAAGAACATTATACACATAGATGTGTCTACTGGTTGTTTTCATATTTCATATCAGCTTTCTAGGTAAGACCACATGCGCTGAACTCTTTGTGTTAATATGAATCAATATGAACTTATGAATATGGACTAGCTCATACAAAGTTGCACAGGCACCCTGAGGGTTTCTACCTTTTCCCATTATAATTTTATAAGTTAAATTGAGGAGACTATTACATCAGCTAGATAACTAGCTATAATTTTATGTAAATGGACCTCTTCCATTTAAATTGTTTAAGGTTATTACAACAAGTTTCCTTAGCTAGCTAGTTAGTTAGCATAACTAGGTAACCATAGCAACCAACTCAAAGTGGATACGTTTGTCCACATTGTCTTCTATACCATGCATTTAACATATGGATAGCCCTCATTTGCTAACTGTGGGTCGTTAGTAGCTGTTTTGTCACTCAGAAATTGAAATGTGCATATTCTCCTTACAAAGTGCTAATTATTATTATGTTTCGAACTGTATAGCTTTAAAGGCACCCAGTGCAACTTTCGAGGCTTAAAAATAAACATTCAATTTCTAGTCTTTTTTACACGTAGTAAGTTTCAATAACCATTACAAATCGGCATTCAAGGAGCAAAGATGAGACGTCGTTGTGTGGTGAGAACTGATAGAAAATCGTAAACAACAACAAGGATTCCAGTCAATGGAAAAATGGCCTCTCCCCTCCTTGAATGTCGATATGTAAAGGTATGGAGTTATTGAAATGTACTACGTGTAAAAAAGACTAGAAATTGAATGTTTATTATCGAGTCTCAAGCCTATAAAGTTGAACTGGGTGCCTTTAAAGGAGAAGATTCAAGATTTCTGGGGAAGTTCTTTTTATGACGCCAGAACAAAAACTCGTGGGGCCTCAAAAGCATATTGACAACAACAAAAAACCTCCTTGAAGGGGGGGCGGCAAATTTGGGTACCACACAGGGCGGCCAAAACCCCCGCTACACCACTGCTGTATTGTAATGTACATGCCTAAAAGGTGCCTAATATTTCTGTACTAAAATAATATCAGCATTATAATTATTATAACTATGATGATTTTCCAGTTGCCTATTTTTTGGGCCCCCTTCAGGACTTGGTGCCCTACGCACAGCGCGTAGTGCACGTTATGAGAGCGGCAGCACTGCACAGAGAGAGAGAGAGAGAGAGAGAGACACACACACACTCACACAAACACAGTGAGAGAGAGACACACAGAGAGAGAGAGAGACAGACAAAAACACACAGAGAGACACACACACACACACACACACACCATCCTAGGCCACTGCACCCCTCTGCACCCCACTGCACCCCTCATACACCCTCCTACAAATTCTCCCAACCTCTCTCTATTTGTCTCTCCATCTATCTCTGCCATCTATCTTCTCTCTCTCTCTTGCACTCTATCTGTCTGTCTCTATCTCCCTGCTCTCTTTATCTCTCTTTCTTGTTCTCTATCTGTCCGTCTCTATCCCCTCATTTGTCTCTCCATTTGTCTCTCTCTGTCCCAATACCTCTCTCCTTTACTCTTGCTCTCTCTCCCTCTCTCTCTCTTTCTCTCTCTCTTCCTCTCTCCTTCTCTGCCCATGGCCACTAGCATGCTCAGGTGATAAATGGCCGGGGGAGAATAAAGTACACAGCAGTAACCTCCAGGCAGCCCACAGCACGTGTCGCCATGGAACCGCATATTTATCATTCAATTGTCGGAGGATTTTATCAAGTGAGCTTTCGGCTGCACCTTTTGATTTATTTCGCAATTTATTACAGTCGACCTGAGTCGGCCGTTGCCCCCGTCAAGGCCGGTCAATGGTGAGAATGTTCAGATTAAGGTTACACAGGGTAAGCATGGCCACTTTGCACTTCACAGATTGTGTGTTTTTGGGTGTGTGTTGGGGTGTGTATGTGTGTGTGTGTGTCTGTGTGAGAGAGAGAGAGTCTGAGA
The DNA here is from genome assembly GCF_963457725.1 of Sprattus sprattus. Taxonomy (NCBI): domain Eukaryota; kingdom Metazoa; phylum Chordata; class Actinopteri; order Clupeiformes; family Clupeidae; genus Sprattus; species Sprattus sprattus. Next base: position 15,187,926 of record NC_137917.1, on the reverse strand, counting down.
GAGAGAGAGAGATCCAGCTGACAGGTCTGGAGAAACAGAGATGCTAATGAACCCTAATGACCATAAGGGGAACATGAAGGCAACATGACATAATTATCATCCATAATAACGGAGCTCATGTATATAAACTGTTAGTTTATATCGCTGTGATGCATTGTGATAGTGGCTCTGGGTGAGGAGAAAACTGCATTGTGTACTGAGGGAAGTAAAACATCTTTTCCCCTCAGGAAACTTTCATGGATAGTCTTTATTTTCCTTCTCACTCTATATGTTCTCCTCTATCTATCTCTATCTCTGTCTGTCTGTCTCTCTCTCTCTCTCTTCTCCTGTCTTATACTACAGCTCCCTCCATTTTACCATCTGTCTTTTTTTCTGTTTCCAATTAACTTCCTCTCTCATATTGTGTTTTTTTCACTGATTGTGTCTGTTTTGCTTTCTCTCAATCCCCCCCACCCCCACCCTCTCTGTCGCACACACACGCACACACACACACAGAAAGAGAGAGAGAGAGATGAGAGCTGCGAGTGGGAGGAGAAGCGTGGGCAACGGAACACTCCTGTGGGCTGAGAACCTAGTCACAAGTCCATGGAGGGCTCTTCAGAACTTCATTTGTGAGCGTGGAACCGCACACACTTGAAAGTGACCCAAAACAGGTGGGAGAGAACTTTGTCACAGCGTTTTCACAGAGGCATCAGAGGCAGCCGTGAACAGGGAGCAAAACCAATGCCCCAGTTTTGTCTTTTTAACAGACAATGAAAAGTACAAAAATTACCCACTGAAATGATCACATTGCCATAGAAACGGGCTTCACTGTTGATTACCAAATGGCCATATGGAGTGTTAAGGCTTAAATTGCCTATTTATTTCTCAATACTGTTCCTGGTTATTCAGACACTTACATTACCAAGGCCTATAAAAAATAGTCTCTGAAGGATATGCTAAGACTGCTGGTATGCTGAAATGCTAATGACATGTAATGTGAACGATATTATTTATTGTTATACAGCTCCTTTAGAATGCTGCAGAATGTCCATTGATTTGGATGGGCCCCCCAAACGTTCGGAGATCAGTTATTTCTCTATAACGACAGCTGCAAAAAATGAATAACAGCTGCCACTGGCAACGAGTTTGTGCTTCTAGTTCACATCTTTCATGCCATTCCTCAAGTCGTCCCTTCACTTTTCGTAATGGGAATTCATTGTAACATGAAGTCAGCAACTTGTCCATCACGTGTCCAAGTCAAAGCAGGTTTTAAGTGTGAACGCTATGAGGGAGTTTATGGGGGGAACCCTATGTGGATGTTTTTGCTAGCTTCCGCCATTATCGTTGACCCATCTTTCAAAGATCTATAAGAAAAATGATTAAGGGTTTTAGATACCATCAGTTCCCTGAGTATCTTATATTGTCTCTTTGACCAGGAGTCTTATCTTTTCTTTAAATTCAGTGCTACTGAGCTCTCTCCACTCAATCGTACTAATTTATAAAAGCCACACAATCTCATTCTCAATCTCATGCTCATTTTGCCAAGGTAACCCAATATTTATTAGTCCGAACATGTGACCCACACGGCTACATCTGGGTGACAAATGTCAGCAAGCTGTCACATACATGAACATGTTAAACTTGACAGAGCAAGGGAATGAAATATAGAGAGGAAGAGAAGAGGAGAGGAGGAGAAGGAGATAGGCATCATATGCGGCCGGTGATCACTGCACAATGCACAGTACCACACAGCAGAACGATGATACCAAATTATTGATGTTTTTCCCACGTGGCAGAGTTGGTAGTCAGGTAGTTTTCTCCTCGGTTCGGCCTCTCACACACGTGTGCTAGTGGCGTCCTATAAGAACTCTCTGGGCGGAAGGTATGAGTAACAGAGGCGTGCCAAAATTCTTTGAATGCTTTAGTAGATTAGAGAGTGATGAAGAGAGGAAGTTCCATCTGCTCAAGAGGCAGGAAGCTCCATTCAAATGGATTTTGATGCTCCCGGTTGTCATGGCTTCCAAAATTCAGCCTTTCATATAGGGTTGCTCTCTCTCTCTCCCTCTCTCTCTCTGTCCCTCTCTCTCTCTCCTTCTAACCCCCCTCTCTGTCTCCCTCTTTTGAGTTGTTTATTTTTGGAGTCGGAAGGAAACGACTCGCGCAGGAAATGAGGTTCTTGGAGGCGCAGTCACCACCAGGCTGGGCATAGGTATTGATTTGGGGAATTGAATCAGTTTGGGTGGCGCCACCAAGCTGCATCTGCTGGAGATGCCACAGCTACACACCCCACCACAGGATCAATTAAGATGTAAGTGGCTTCAAATGAATGTGCAATGAAGGTTTGCACAGTCCATCTGTATCTCAACCTGCTCCTCCTTCTCTCTCTTTCTTTCTCTTGCTCTCCTTCTTTCTTTCTCTCTTTTTCTAATTTCTCACTGTCCCTTTCTCTTTCCCGTTTAATGAGTTTGTGGGCATCTGTCAGAATGCTCTTTTATAGAATACAATGTAATTGTCTTAATGCCAAGTGGAGTAATGAAAGTGGATTCCTTGGCCTTTGTTTTGTGATGACATGTCAATGATGACATGATGACAACAGGACATGAAATCTAAATCTCACCCCTTTGCTTTGAAGCTAGGATGACAATATGAGGTGAGATCTACATCTAGTCCTGGAAGTAATGAAGAGACAGCAATCTGCAAAGGCCCTACTGGAAATGGTCACGTACACATGTGCTTGATTTGCACACACTCCAGGGCCTCCTCGGGGATAGAGGTTACCATTTAGCATGTGCTCAAACCCAGAGCCTCTCCCATTCTCTGCTCATCTCCTGTGCTTATCACGTTCAGGCATTTTAGCAAGGCAAAACTACATAGAAGAAGGAGAGGTGTTTCATTGAGTTTATGGTTCAACTACATATATGGTTTAAACAAACCCCAAAGCCAGACATATTTACCAGAAGCCTCATTTAAAAGAACTTCATAAAGTCAAAAATTATGAAATATTGTGGGTGTGATGTAAGAGTCTGTTTCTAAGGCTGCAAACTACATGGTTTTTCACCCAAATAATCACTTGTGCTTAGTCAAGACCGCACTCAAAAAGCATTAAGATACTGCAGAATTAGCCCTTACATAATTTAGTAGGCTACAGTATCTATTATTATGAAAGTTTGAGCATTTGGTGGTTGAACAGCATTTTACATAAGGTAAATAGGTCACCAGTGCCATAATCAAGAGTTAAACGAAGCTTTATTAAGCATTCTGATACGTCAAGCCAATAAAACATTGTAACACTTTTAGTCGCATAGTCATTACTATGTTTAGTTGTATAGAATATGTCAATCATTATGAAGCATTCTGAATACTGTATAACCCTTGTTGTGGTTTGTGTTTGTTATATTGATGGATACTGGGTTCAAGTAAAGTGCTATAAAAACATCTCAGTGGCAGATAGGCAGTGGTACTCAAGTACTAATAACAGATGACCTTTTCTTTCTCTTCGGGTGTTGGATTTTCCTGCTGCTCTTCAAGAAAAATAAATGTACACTAACCTTTCAGCAAAGCAACACTTCAGGCAACACAATGTACACTGTTCAATGGCAACACAGTTCCCACTCACTGCCATAAACTCAACAAAACAGGCAGACACAGACACACGCACACACACACACACACACACACACACACACACACACACACACACACACACACACAGAGACACACACAAACACACACAAAAACACACACACACACACACACACACACACAGACACACACACACACACACACACACACAGACACACACACATACACAGACAGAAAGAGGGGGGCTTGGAGTGTGTCCCTGCCAGCCTCTGTTAGGACAAGAGATCATTCCGGCATTATTTACTCCCATGTTGTATTACGGCATTACAACGCTGAACTCATCTAATGGAGCAGTTTGTCAATACGAGGCTGGTCATTTTCCAGGCATATTAAGCAGGGCGCCTCCGAGGATTAACGGACGAGACACGGCTTGAGCTCTCTGCCGCATACGAGTGTAAACACAGATATCGACACGTGGAGGACTGAATACATTTACGACCCACTCATCTTGGTTAAGCCTCTCCGCTTATGAGCAGGAGGACGATGATGAGGTGGGAGACGTGCGACTCAGCAATACAGCCCAGAAGGTAGCTCAACGTGTGTGGACGGCCTGGATCCGCCTCATGCTCTCTTGGGCTGATATGGAAAGACATTGGAGATCCTCTCACAGTGGTTTTAGGAAGGACAATAGTGCAATAGTTTGTGTTTTTTTCAGCTGCTGTGCTTTACAGAGACTAAGGGGAAAAGACAGCACATCTATTCTCTGACTAATAGCATTCCAGACTGTAGTGATGAAATGTTTTGACTGTTTTGTCTTTTTAAAGCAAATCTTTTTTCCTCCGCATCAGTCCGGGTTCTGGTGTCCTGTACTTGACCCCAGTCAGGGGCGGACTGGGACAAAAAATCGGCCCGGGCATTTTGAACCAGACCGGCCCACTAAATTCGATAACACACCTTTTCAGTCTTTTTGGTCTCTCGAATATCTACACCAACCAGGCTTTTGGCTAGCAGGGCATCTGCCCTATAGTCTTCTAAAAATTAAGAAGAAATGGGACGCCCTACTTTTGGGCAGGACGGCCTAAAGACGCCCTATTTTTCTCCCGTTTTACCTGTTAACTTCTCTGAATGTGACAAAATTCACAGTTTCAGTCGCTTCAGTGCTTAGCAAAGTCTAGAATCATACATATGCCCTGCCAATTAGAAAATAGCATTGCTGTATTCCCGCTACAACAACGTTACATCATGATTCCAACGAAACATTGATTCACGGGCTCACAGATGCTACAGAATACAGGTGTCTCACCGCACGTCACTGAACCTACTACTTTATGAGTTCAACAAGAGTTTGTGTGTTAAGGTGGTGGTCTTAATTAATCTAAATTCAATACAATACAATATACATCATACACTTTAAAGTTGTGTAGAAAGTTGTTACTTTTTGTTAAAGTTGTTACTTGAATTTTGTACCTTGTTACCTAGTTTCAGTTACACTCACTGTTATTATTAGGGTGACCATATCCATAACACCAAATAACACCAAAAAGGAGGACACTATGCGGAATTTCGGAATACGGAATTCCGGAATCACGGAATTTCGTGGTGCTGTGAATAATTACATAGGACTCTGGCGTGCTCCCCTCTACAATACAACTTTGTGTAGTAGAAACAGGTTTATTTGTGTTTAACCTCCAGCGGGTTGATCAAGTGCATTAAGTGTTTGCAGTGGAATAATCATACATTAAAAGAAGTATTTGTAAGTGTTTGTGTGGTTTCTATAGAATAAAGAAATACAGAATATAACATAAATATACATAACTCGCAATCTGTACTAATTTACGTAAATATATAAATATCTGAACAAAATACACAATAACCTATCAGTTATGAATAATGTATAATATATAATTCACTATTATGCACATCAGTGTATCAGCAACACTGTAATTGCAATGCTGTCACATTACTATACCACAAGGTGGCACTCTAAGACCACAAATGGCCTGGCAGTCTGAACTCTAAGCTACCAGCAATATCAAAACAAATGGATCTCCGTATTAGCGTCGTATACAGGCTAGAACAAGTCTGCGATAAATTACTAGTTATAGCAGCTAGTGCTTGTAAACATTAATATAAAGAAAGTAAAGCTAGCAGATACATGAATTACACTTACATTGTCGGTAACGCACACGGCAACACAACGTTAATTGTATGCTAGCATGATACAGTGAAAGCATGTCCACTCGTATTAGCAGCTGGCACGAGAAAGAGGAGGAAAGTTTGTGCGCGTTTACCTTGACTACTTATGTCAATGTCACAGCAACAGAAAATGCAGAAGCCATGCAAGGAGTCTCGACTGCTTTTTGATATAAAGTCGTGTTCTTTTGCCCACTCTGGATTGAAAGACGTCTGGCGTTTAGGCACGTTTCTTCTATGTGTGTTAAAGGCACCCAGTGCAACTTTATGTAAACATTCAATGAAAAATAAACATTCAATTTCTAGTCTTTTTTTACACGTAGTAAGTTTCAATAACTCCATACCATTACATATCGACATTCAAGGAGCAAAGATGAGACGTCGTTGTGTGGTGAGAACTGATAGAAAATCGTAAACAACAACAATCGCCGGTGGGGAGAAGCCATTTTTCCATTGACTGGAAGCCTGCTTTATTTATTGTAGGTTAAAAAAAATAAAGAAAATGGCGACGATTGTTGTTGTTATCGATTTTCTATCAGTTCTCACCACACAACGACGTCTCATCTTTGCTGCTTGAATGTCGGTATGTAATGGTATGGAGTTATTGAAACTTACTACGTGTAAAAAAGACTAGAAATTGAATGTTTATTTTTAAGCCTCAAAAGTTGCACTGGGTGCCTTTAACTGTCCTTATGTCAATAACAGTTTCTGTCAATTTAGCCAGCAGCATATGTATGACGTAGCCAGCACATGGAGCCTTTTTACATTTTTAACCAATGATATAGGGTTAGAATTGAATTTAAGCCAATCAGATATTAATCAGACACAGCTTTAAGCCAATCATGTGTTAGACTGCGATCCAGGCAAATATTCTAGAGCGCAGCTCTTTAGGCCCAGTGCAACTCCAAAAAGGAGGACAAATATGCGTCCGGTTTGATGCTGCGCCGGACGCCGGACAGGGCATTGGAAATCCGGAATGGCCGGCATAAATCCGGACGTCTGGTCACCCTAGTTATTATGTATTAAATTACTAAACATATAAATAAATCAGTGTAATTGCTCCAGACTTGTCTTGTATTTACAATGCAAACGAACTTGGCCATAGAACATAGGTCCTAAGTCAAACATATTTTAGAGACGTTTTAATTCATGATCAGTAAGCTTACCGTAGGTCGTTGTATCGTATCTCCCTGGCTGTCATCCACGGGAGCTGATGATGGCCCTGCCGTGGCAAACATTTCTGATATTTTGGCACATTTGGCAGCGTTGGCTTGAAAAGCAAGCCTCTTCTTATCTTGCGGTTTCTCTGCACCCCCTTTTCGCTTTCTCTCCATTTTGGACTGGAGGATTCTAACGAAACGTGCGTTTCTGTGCACCGACCAAGCTAAAGGTAGAAGGTGTTTGGTGATATGATTGGACGAGCCCCTAGTCACTAAAGAAGACAGCCAATGGGCCGCAGACTAGCGTGCACCTGTCAAGCCATGGGCCAGGCTGAGTTTGTTTACCGTCCTAATGCATTATGTAGGCAGGTCCAAATCGAAAGGGGTTGGTGTTGGGTCAGCCCAGGGGATGTGATTGGGCCAGCCCAGTGTCAATAGGGCCGCTGATGAACTACTTTCGTGGGCCAGCCGGTTAGACCATTATATGGGGAAAAAAAAAAAAATTTGAGTTTGTTTACCGTCCTAATGCATTATGTAGGCAGGTCCAAATCGAAAGGGGTTGGTGTTGGGTCAGCCCAGGGGATGTGATTGGGCCAGCCCAGTGTCAATAGGGCCGCTGATGAACTACTTTCGTGGGCCAGCCGGTTAGACCATTATATGGGAAAAAAAAATAAAAAATTTGAGATTGTTTACCGTCCTAATGCATTATGTAGGCAGGTCCAAATCGAAAGGGGTTGGTGTTGGGTCAGCCCAGGGGATGTGATTGGGCCAGCCCAGTGTCAATAGGGCCGCTGATGAACTACTTTCATGGGCCAGCCGGTTAGACCATTATATGGAAGAAAAAAAAAAAAAAAAAAAAATTTTTTTTTTTTTTTTTTTTTTTTTTTAAATCGGGACTGTCGGCCCATATTGCACGTCGGCCCACCGGGCAAACGCCCGGTATGCCCGACGGCCAGTCCGTCCCTGACCCCAGTGCTAAAGCACCTTCTTTTTAGTTTTCTCTAGCAGACCTTTTAGTTGTGCCAGGGGAGATGAGCCCCCCAATAATGTACCTTTAAATGTGTTTAATTGTGCATACAATCTATGCGTTTGGAATCTAGACAGATGCAACTTTAACACTTGCTAAAAAATACAAACAAATATTTTAATTTTTGTTTTGTTTTGCCGGTACGACTCTAAGGGAAATGCAATTGGAATATTTCCAGGATTCCAAGAACTAAGGGCAAGGGATTTGCATTGTGCTGACATCACACTCACCTCACTAGACATCAATGAATGAAAACGCACATCCACATGTTATAGGTATCTATTTTTAACAAGCGCATAGGGAATCAACAAACAAGAGTGCTCCAGAAACCAAGGACAGGTGAAACTCCTTGGTGTGTTTGTTGTATAAAAACACATCAAAAGGACTCTGTGAAAGAGAAATCTGGAGCAGCCAAATTTAGCAGCAAGATGTTTGGGGTTAATCATCCACTGTGAAACTCAGAGAGAGATACATCTGGGAAGACAGAAAGGGCAAGAGGCGTGTGTGTGGTGACAGAAAAGGAGTGTGTGTGTGTGTGTGTGTGTTTGTGAGATGAGAGACATGATGATGGTATGTGTATGGGAGGGGGAGAGTAGTACTTTCCATGGAAAATTGATTTGTTCTTCAAATAGAGAGACGAACAGCAAAATCATTTTGCGATCTCTGTCTGGAGCAGAAACAATAATCTACTTCCTGTCAAGAGCCCAAAATAATCTCCGCAGACGCGTGGCCAGGAGAAGTGAGGGAGCAATTGTTTGCTGCAAATTCACTCAGACAAATACACTTCATAGAGGATATAATCCACAGCAATCAAGTACAATAAAGAAAGCATTACTGCAAACCAACCTAATGTGATGGCGCTGCGCCTTCAACATTCATTTGTTTTCCATCATGTACTCTTCCGGAGTGGCGCTTCTCAGATGACTGGCAATATTTGTTAGGGAGCTTTTCTCACAGAGTGTGACAGAGCATGCTGTCAGCTCAAAATGTCATTATGGAACAGTCAAACAAACTGAACCACACACACACACACATATACACACACACACACACACAGAAGAGAGCCTTTCAAAAGGAGGGAGGTGGAGAGGCAAATACAAGCTTGGATATGGTATATGCACATATCATTTTCGAGGATACAAACTTGCATTGAGAGTCTGGTCAGAGAGGGATGAGGGGGAGAGCATTTGAGGTGGTGGCAGATCTATGAGGGGAAGTTATATCAGATGTGCACAAGAGCTTTTATCAAAACTTGCATGGCGAGAGGGTTTGAAATACATTTACAAACAATCCAGACTCTACATGGCTCAATCTGAACAGAGAGGGAGGCTCACATAAAAAGTTAATGTGGAGCCACTAAAGACCACATCTTGATGGAATCCTAAATCCTAAATGGAATCCTAAATCCATAGGCCCAACTATCTGGCAGAAGCTTCCTTGAGCCAATCGATAGGAGATCAGTGTGAGAAAGAAACCAATACATGAATGGCAAAGTTCAGAGTGAAAAAATAACTTTAAACCCCTTCCATAGCTCCTGTCTATGTATTTTTTATGTGCCTCAAACTTTAGTTTGATGGACTACCATGAGAAAAAGAAGGACAGAGAGAGAGAGAAATACATGAGACAAACAGATAGATAGTGAGAGGCTGAGGGAGGAGGAGCGAGAAAAAGAAAATAGCAGAGAGACTGAGAGAGAGTGTTGTGCGTCTGGGATTTAGACAGTGAGGTTGGGCCAGAAGGATACTGAGGGATTCTGAGGGACTTCTGAATGATTGATGACAACATGTGTGTTGTTAGGTTTGCCAGGCTGGATAATTGGACTAATCCATCCATCCAACCCCAAAGGCCCGGGTCGTCCGAGCAAACACCAGTTGGTTTACAGTAGCAGGCTTTCTAGACGCTTTTTCATTTCACCTTCGTTCACCCACCTGTTAAATGGGCACCACTGTCTCCTAAGAAACAGAAGCAGGCTTTACACCTTGCACTTGAGCACTTTTGTTCTCTCTCTCTCTATCTCTCTCAATATCTCTCTCTCTTTTTCTTTCTCTCTCTCTCTCTCTCTCACTATTTTTTAATGTGCACATCTGCTGTCTCTCTCAGCAAGCACACATGCTCTCCTCCCTGTGCTGTGTAGCTCCAGGCCCTGGTGGTTCTACAGAGAGAGAACCATTTTCTTAATTTTACATCTTACTGAGGCTGAGAAAAAAAAAGAGAAAGAGACAAACAGACAGAGAGAAAAGAAAGAGAGAAAGAGAGCCAGATTTCTACAGGCAGTTTCTGGTCTCTTTCTCAAAACTCTCACGAACAACAGCCTCATATTTATTAGGCAAAGACTGACCCCTGCTGGTAAAGTCTTGACTCACCAGTGGAATATTGAAATAAATAAATAATGTAATGCCGGGGGAAAGCGGTTCCACTGCTGTGTGTGAAATGGCCCGTGAAATCAGACTGGCACCAACCCCTTTTACGCTCGGCCAATGGTCCTTGTGCATCCCCGAGCTCCCTGGTGGACTCAATAGGAAGCAGGGCTTGTCAGTGGCGCAGCCGGCGTGTCCATCGGTGGCCCCTCTGGCCCGAATCAGAAACGAATTTCCTCCTGGACCCCTCTTTATCATTATGATTTGTATGCTGTTTCCCGTAAAAAAAAAAAGAAAAAAAAAGAATTAAGATTAATTTTTTACTTTTTAAGATGAAAGCAGCGGTAAGGGGATTTGGTATAAAACTGTGATTATGATTTTATGTTGTTTCCCGTTATAAAAAAAACATTAACCTCTTTTAAGATTAAAGCAGCAGTGGGGTTTTGGTCTAACACTACTGCTCTGCCCAACAGGCATGTCAAAACCTTGCCAAGTGCCAAGCTGGCACTGATAAAGAGTGTAAGAATACTTCTTGTGTTATATGGTGATGCAGTTGGCAATGTTGTGCCATAATAGCTTTCCTTTAATTTTCAGTGTACTACATATACTCAAAGCTGTTTGTACAGGTGCGATTTGTTGGGGGGGGATTTACCCCACCTCTGGTTTTATATCCCTACCTCAGCTGGATGAATTTCATCCTCGGGGGGGACAACCCTCCATTATAAAAAAAAAAAATGTAAACAAAAAACAGGCAGGTTGTGACAGAGTTTTCTTTCACTTATTGCCTACATCGCTGACACTAAAAGCGCTCACATGCTTGTCCGATCGTGCTCTCCGATCTCACGAGGCACGCCCTTAAACGCCCTCCTTGAAGTGGGACCACACCTTTGAGCACCTCGGAGAGCCATCCGAGGGTGTCGGATGGCCTCTGGAGCACCGCTTGAATCTAAAATGACGTTTCCTGTTTCGTTCCCTATATGACAGCGCCTCCGTTTTAAAAAAAATCGCTGAGAGATCGCTGGGAACCTGGGGCTGGAGGTCCAGGAGTGCATTAGGAGTTGGAGGAAGATCAGGGACAAGTTTGTAAAAATGAAAAAAACTATGAAGGGCACCAGCGGCGATGCAGGAGGAAAACCGACATCTCCCTTCTTCCTTGCTCCATCGTGGCTCTCGCGGCATATAAAGCATAGAGAGACGTCGTCTAATTACAGCAATAATAAAAACATTTCTTGGTTTTCGAACAGCCTCTTTGTGTTTGAGTTAGCAGAGCATGCAGTGTAAATGATTAAATTGTAAAGAACCTGAATTGTAGACGTAAAAAAGCAGATCTCTTTGTGTGGTATAATAATAGAAAATATTCGACAATAACCGCGAGCTTGGTCATTGTCGTTAGTAATTCATTTCACAACAACAGCCTCTGATCATTAACTAAAAATACACGGGATAAAAACAAACGATTTCTTATTTTATAGTTTGTTGTTGATGATGTAATGGCCTTGTAACATCATAATAAACCGTTGGTAATCTCCACAGCCCCTCGTAGAACCATGCAGGTAGAGGTGAGTCGTACAATCATCCGATTAGAAAGGGCGTGTCTCTCGTGAAGTCGTACGAGGTGAATTGGATAACCATGCAAATGCCTTAACGTTCACATGACCCGAACTGTCTGCAGTCTCGGAATTTCTCGAATGTCCCCATGCACATAATAATATGACATACACGGAAATTAGCATAGCCAGCCAAATACTGTTAAACGAGGGCAAAATGAAACGAGTCTAGAGCCGCATAGCGTCCTTCTTAACAGGACCCGCACAAAAAATATATATAATCCAACCTCTATGCACAACATAACTCAGTCTGCACAGTGGAAGAAGTTGGAGTGAATGCCCCACCGGAAAACTCCGACGTTGATGGCGATTTTTTTAAACATACTGTGAAATATTTGATTAGGTTTTGTTTTACAGTCTGAGTGAGTTGCCCGTTGGCATTATGCTTGCGTGATCGGACCCTATCTGTGGTCCTGAAACTGAATTAGTCAGGTTTGGCCGTTGCATGAATTTTATATATTTTAGTTTGCATTAAATGTTCAACTGTTCAAAATGTAACCTTATAGGGCCTATCGTTAACATCAAAAGAATTAGGCCTTTGCATTGCTTGTTTTCTTATGATAAAAAAATAAATAAATGCCCCCCTCTTTTTTTGACAAATCGCACCCTGTGTAGAACTACTATAGGCTATACACTGAACTACTATATAGCTTGGAGTGGAAGTGTCAGAGAATAAGGTCATGGGTGTGTTTGGCCGTGTTTGAACAGGACTGTTCCCTATTCACTTCACCCACGCCCGTGTAGCCTTAGGGGGCGATCACAATCGCGACTTTTATAAGCACAGTCGCATCGAAAGCGCGTTGGCAAGATGCGCCTGGGGAAAAGCGCCTATGCGCCTGTGGAGTGGTGCCTACAGTTAGCTAGCCAGCTAGCCTATTTGTTTTAAAGGCATTTATAAAAGGCATAGTGTAGAGACGGCCAATTGGTTGCTCACGCAGGTCCACATATGAGTCCGCCGTATAGAATTCGAATAATTCTTACATCTGGAGCTGTACAATTCCTCATAGTTATAAACTGCTAAAATGTGCGACTCCGTGCCTTGCGCTTAAAGTTGAGAATATTTTAACTTTTAGGCGCGCCTTTAAACCGCCAGAAAGGCGCGAGGCGCGGCGTTTAAAAGGCGCACATGAAAGGCGCGCCGTACCATAGGAAAACAATGGTTTTGCTAGCGACGCGCTTTTAAAAGTCGCGTCCTGTGTGATCGGCCCCTTAGCCTGGATACCAGCCCAAACCCCGCCCACAATTTTTTTGGTCAGGGAGATTTGGTCTGGCTCTGGGCTAATTGGGAGAGAGTTTCATCGGTCGGATAAAACCGGACCAATCAAATTGTCAGGGAGGGCTTTATACGTTGATGGACAGATACCAACGCTTGAGTTGAATTAACCGGTAGATTCGAACTCCGACCAAGATGGCCGCGTCTCGGGTGCTTAGTGGGGAATATTTTATGTGAATTAAGCTATCTACACGACTTTTTAATGTCTACATTGACTCGGTTAGTTGTGCATGTGCAACACGAATGTTGCAGAGTATTGTTTGTCTTAACTAAAGCTCTCTAGACCATTATTGTTAGATCATTGCTAACGCGTACACAAAAAACCCATTGAAACAAACTGTAGCTTGTAGCCTTAATGCTAATTAATTAACGTGAGCAGGCATATCTCAACAGACATTGACAGCGCATTCATTTTGAAAGAGGAACAGAGAAACGCGATCAAGGCATTTGTCGATTGAAAAGATGTTTTTGCCGTCCTTCCTACGGGATCAGGTAAACGTTTAATCTATCAGATGGTAATAGGCCTACTACATTGCTCTGATTGGTTCTAGGTATCCAATTCAGCGAATAGGCATTTTCTTTCCTGGTTCGTTGAAACACGCCCCATAATCACAGCCCAATGGTTCGGTATCGGACTCATATTCTGACTAGAATCATGAGTATGACATCGTCAGGCTAGTGTAGCCTGGCCTTGCATTACCTCTCAGGTACAGCCAATGTAAGAGCCAATTTTGAAGAATAGTGTTGAATGTATACAAATATAATTCAGAATATTGTTTATTTAAATCTGTAATTTCATAATTTCATGTATAGAGAAATATTAGTTAATTCATAGGTGTAAAGTACATTTATTGGTTAAAAGTAGTGGAATGTTTAAGAATCCGGAGAGAACGGTGGTTATGTGACCAACTTGTGCTTGCTCAGTTTTGAGATGGTCAGGCTAAGGAGCAATACAGTTTTTCTGACCGACAACACCAATGCACATATTTACCTTTTATTTAAAGCTTAGAATTCATATTTTGTTTGTATGTTGCAATTTTGTCAGTAAAGTTTAAAAGGAAGATTTTTGGAAGTTTGTATTATTTTTGTCGAGTTCACACTGGTTGCTGAAGCCTGCTCCATTAGTGGCATATGGAAAAGACGGAGTGCCACTTACAGCCAAGAATAGTAACATAAGGGCTGTTATCTTCCCACAAACCTCTACAGTGCACTGAACTACTGTATCAGCTGTGTTTAAAGATTAGAGTTGTTGCTCTCATTTCTCTTGTGGTGCTTGTAGACGTGCAAAAAGCGATAACATTTTTTTTATTAAAGTACAGTATAAAAATTAGCAACATAGGGGCTATGAAAACACATAGCCTGACAGTCACTATGAAACATATGTTTCAGGAATTTGGAAGGGGATGTTAATTTGACTAATTTGATAGTTACAACATACTAACAGATAAAAGATGACTGAGACCCTTATAGCACCAATGTTAGGAATATCAAGAGAGGTTTTATGGTTTTGAGGAAAAGTAAGATGCGTATCTGTACAAATGCAGGAACGTGGTGTTTTCTAATGAGGGGAGTACTGTGCAACAATTTGTCACATTTAGAAGTATGTTTTTATAAGCAACTACTTTGGTATAATCTTCATATGGCCATGTGAAAGACAGCTCAGACCTATCGTAACCACTAGGCAATGCACTATCAAGTTATGTGGTCCGGGATGGAAGAGAACATCGCCATTCAACATCGCCAACAATATTACCAAAAGACGGCTGTAAGCACACTATTATCAGTGCCAACTATGTTTGTTTTGGTGCTTGCTAGGTTTTTGTTTGCTTTTTTGGTGGCTAGTTCTCTAGTTTCACACCAAAACTCCATAACGCTGCATAAAGGCCTTTGTGGGGGTTTTTTGAGCCAGAAGAGATTGTTGAATGTGCATTCCATTCACTCAACTGCCGATCTAAACTTTCATGAGAAAATGTCCTAGATGCAGAATGGAAACACTTGGGAGTTGTTTGTGGGGATGTGTGGGGTGTGTGTGTCTTTGTGTGTGGTGTGTGTGTGTGTGGGGGGGCGGGGGGGGGGTATGTGTGGGGGGTTGGGGGCAGTAAGATAAGTTCCACACCTCTCTTTGAGACAAGGACACTGAGGGAATAAACTCATTCTCCATCTTGTCCAGTGTCCTCACAATCTCCTCAAATGTCCGTTTGTAAGAGCCTTCGTTCACCACCTTGATCTAAATGAGTGTGTGAGTCTGATATCAAAAAGAAACCCATGTACAGTATAATTGTGAACTTTGGCTGGTGGAAGAGGAATCTAATCAACAACAAATAATTTAACTTGGGGAGCCTATTTCACCAGTAGGAGGTACGATGGCATATGAAAGTGCTGTGGGTCTCATCGCACGAATAAAGAAGACGTTACATCACCCAACTCTTGGGCTACTTTGGCTATTTTATAGGAATGTCAGGAAAGACCAATATATCCATTGTTGATCGGCATGCTATTTTCTCAATATCAGACATTAATGCACTAAAATAAGCCAACTATCAAATTAGACTGCTAATATGTGTGCTTCCCATTTACATAATGTAGTTTGAAATAATAGTTTTTGGAGACCACAAGGGGGCAATAATAAATCTAGGCCTTGCATGATCCTAGTCATTACTACTCCCTCACCTTTCTCACCTCTACGTTTGTGGTGGATGTTTTCAGCAGGTACATTAGGCTTATGTTATGCTTGAAAACTATATTGGAGAGCTTTGGGGAAAGGGACAAACATGTTAAACATAATAAGAATGTCAATATTATATCTGGGATAAAGAAAATTGTGTTCTTTTTCATTGAGCACAGAAGGTGATAGAGGAAAGATTTTTCAGCCAAACGAGTTATACTAATAAACAAGTATTAACACGATATCTATATGTGTTACGAGACCATGTTTGTGTAATGTAGCCTATATTAGTCTTAAGAATATAATGTTTTGTTAAAGTAACGGATGCAGGCACACCGCTCAGACGAACAGTCTGGTGAGACGCAGGAGAACCCTAGGCAGGAAGCACACCATAGTCCTAGAGATCTCTCAGTGCATGCCATCCCCCAAGAGCACACAAGGAGAACCTCGAATGCCACCCCAGAAAGCCCACCCCAGCCAATGAAGGAAAGACTCAAGTGGCCTAAGATGTGTGATACCAAAGAGTGGTTCATGCTTGATGAAGATCTGGACAAGGTGCTGGAAGCTGCTCAAGCAGGATCAGCAGAAAGAAAGGAGGATTCACTGACAGCCATCACCTATAGCTTGGCAAAAGAACGGTTTGGAACAGTGCCAAGGAGAGAGAACAAAGACAGACGAGAAAATCAGGATAATAGAAGAGAAAGAAAGATCAAACAACTTAGGAAGGAGATTAAAACCCTGAAAAAGCAATTCAAATTGGCAAGCACGGAAGAAAAGGAAGGAATTAAAGAACTGACAGCCAGCCTCCGCGAGCAGCTCATCAGAGCAAGAAGAGCGGAGGGGTTAAGACAGAGGAGGAAAAAACAGGAAGCTGCACGAGCCCAGTTTATAAAAGACCCTTACCGCTTCACCAAATCACTTTTGGGAGAGGCGAGATCTGGGACTCTAACAAGTTCCAAGGAGGAGGTGGAGGAGTTTGTTGAAGAGTCATTCAGTGACCCATCAAGAAACGAAGCCTTAGCAGAAGATCACGGGCTTGGCACCATCAATCCACCATCAACATCCCTGAGCATAGATGTTCCATCATGGAGAGAGGTTCAAGAGGTCGTCAAGCATGCTAGATCATCTTCGGCTCCAGGTCCCAGTGGTATACCGTACAAAGTATACAAAAGATGCCCCAAGCTCCTCCGAAGGCTGTGGAAGCTTATGCGGGTAATCTGGTCCAAAGGAACCGTCCCAACAAGCTGGAGAAGAGCAGGAGGATGCTTTGTGCCGAAAGAACGGGGATCCACACAGATCAACCAGTTCCGAACCATTTCCCTGCTCAGTGTGGAGGGTAAGATCTTCTTTTCCGTGCTGGCCAGAAGAATGAGCGCCTATATGTGCCAGAATGGATACATTGACACCTCTATCCAGAAGGGCGCGATCGAAGGGTTCTCCGGGTGCTTGGAGCACACAGGGGTCCTCAGCCAACTTATCCAAGAAGCAAAGGAGAAGAAAGGGAACCTAACAGTTGCCTGCCTTGATTTTGCCAATGCATACGGGTCTATCCCCCATAACTTGATTCAAGTGGCTATGGACCATTACCACATCCCACATCACATCCAGGGAATAATCACCGGCTACTTTGGAGACATCAAGCTACAATTCCAGTCAGCCATGTTTATAACAAAATGGCAGCCAGTGGAGAAGGGAATAGTGACCGGGTGTACCATCTCTCCCATCTTGTTCGTCATGGGAATGAACCTGATCATCACTGCAGCTAGTACAAAGTCAAGAGGACCAAAGACTGCTGCAGGAAGTCAACAGCCAGTGATCAGGGCATTCATGGATGACCTTACCGTCATAACACCAACCCATGTGCAAGCAAGATGGGTCCTGGCGGAACTAGATCGTATGGCTACTTGGGCGAAGATGATCTTCAAGCCCAAGAAATCAAGATATCTGGTGATTCAAAAGGGCAAAACAACGGAGAGGTTCAAGCTGCTTGTTCAAGGGGAAGTGATCCCGAACATCCAGGGGAACCCTATTAAATGGGATTTGGTATGATGATTCCCTGTCAGACAAAAACAGCATCTCCAGCACCTTAAAACAAGTTGAAGAATGGTTAACCAAAATTGACAAGTCTGGCCTGCCAGGGAAGTATAAGTGCTGGATCTACCAACATGGCCTACTCCAAAGACTTATGTGGCTTCTCACCATCTACGAAGTGCCAATAACATCAGTTGAAGGGATGGAGAGAAAGTTCAACAAGCACCTTCGAAGATGGTTAGGAATACCCCCGAGCTTTACATCAGTGGGGCTCTACATAAGGACGGGTCAGCTCCAGCTCCCCCTGTCCTCAGTTGTGGAGGAGTTTAAAGTTGCCAAGTGCAGACTTTCCCTCACATATAGGGACTCGGAAGACCAACTTACCAGGGAAGCAGGAATAAGAACAAGATCCGGCAGGAAGTGGGCCGCCAGCATTGCAGTTAACCAGGCGGAATCTTCTCTGAGGACCAAGGAGACCATCGGGAACCTTTGCACTAGAAGGCAGGGTCTAGGAACATCCCATTTCCAGCAGTGGTCAAAGTCCACTCCCAGGGAAAAGAGGACCATGATCCAGGATGAAGTCCGAAGCCTTGAGGAAGAAGGAAGAAGAGCTAAGTCCATCGAGCTCGCAACTCAAGGTGCCTGGACAAGGTGGAACCTTCCCAAAAGGACCATTACGTGGAGTGAGATGTGGCGGTTGGAGCCGTTCCGTATCTCCTTTATGCTCCGAGCAGTGTACGACACCCTACCGACCCCAGTCAACTTGCACAGGTGGGGAATGAGGGAGGACCCACTGTGCAGGTTGTGTGGCGGTAAAGGAACCATGGCGCACATCCTATCAGGGTGCAAAACAGCATTGACCCAGGGGAGGTATAGGTGGCGCCATGACAAGGTGTTGGCCCAGCTCGCAGACATCCTGGAGCAAAAGAGGAGGAGGAAACGTCCAGCCAAAACGAAACCGCTGTTGAGTACCATCGCCTTTGTAAAAGAGGGGCAAAGACCAGCCTTCCAAAGCCAAGCCAAGCAGAATCTCCTGCAGTCAGCCCAGGGATGGGTTTTGGAGGTCGATCTGGGGAGGAAACTCCACTTCCCAGAGGCGGTACTGTCCACAACTCTAAGACCAGACATCATCATGTGGTCCCTAGAGGGTAAGAAGATCATCCTGGTGGAACTAACAGTCCCGTGGGAAGAGAACTGTGAGGAGGCGGCAGAGAGAAAGAAAATGAAGTACCAACAACTTGTCCAAGACTGCCGGGACAAGGGGTGGACAACATGGCTGATGACAGTAGAAGTGGGTTGTCGAGGATTCCCAGCTCAGTCAGCTTGGAATCTGATGACGAGGGTTGGTCTAAGAGGCCACGTGAGAAAAACAGCTGTTCGTCGGTTGGGAGAAGCGGCAGAGAGAGCCTCCTGTTGGCTCTGGCATAAGAGAGAGGACACTAGCTGGAAGCCTGGAGGAGGGGGGCAGTGACTTGGCCAATTACTGCTGACCCGCCAACTGGAGAGTGTTGTGGGTAAGGGTCGAAACACTCTGAGAAGGTTGGGGACCACCTGACGACCCCTCCTCCAGGCCAAGGCTTCATCCATTAGAAATGGATTAGTAATAGCATCTTTGATGTATTATAAAACAAAACGAACAATTTTACCTTAAAATAACAACTTAAAAATAATTTTGGTGGTACACTGACTTGTAATAAGGAGAATGGTGAATGTGACACTGCCACAGCATGCCTGGTGCACCTGGTATTGCACTATGTTACTTTGGGGTATAGGGCGCGCAACGTAGATTTCTAGCTTTTCCAGATGCCCAAAGTCATCGAAACTGGCCTGTCTCAGGCTGGTATCCAAATTAAATCCCCTCATGTCAAAAAGTTTGATCAGTCTTCGTCAATCTCATACTCAGCTAGCTTGTAATAAATAACACTTAAATTACACAAATTAACATATACAACGATGTTATGAAGAGTGCGTTAAAAATAAAATGAATTATTATTATTATTATATTACAGTTTTTCTCCATTGCTTTGGGTAATTATACGAAACAGAAATTACATTCTCAAAACTCTTAGTGCATTTGGCATAAAAGCCTATATGGTTCAGCACAACTGCATACAGTAGATCACCTTCAAAAGGTCATATCTCACCCAAAACAGTTACTGTTACTTAAGCTTCAAAACCAAATAATTTTCTCATATAAATAGTCAGTGCCCCCAAAATAAGCTAGATGGTTTAGCAAAACACTATGGCACACCTGCAAAAGGTCATATCTCTCCCAAAACAGGCAACTCATCAGTCAAAACTAATTCCTTTTCTCATACAAATAGTCAGTGCCCCCAAAATGAATAGTACCTTTGGCATTGTTAAAACACTGTAGGTCAAAACATTTAGATGTTTTGTCAGTATGGCAGTGGACCATAGAAATATCCCTCATGTGCATATTTCTTGGCTTAGTCCTTTGACACTGAATGGTTACTGTAGTAGTTTAATGTTTAATGTAGTTTAAAGTACTGTAATGTTTTCTTTTCAGAATGCTATGTGTATCAAACAGAAAAACGATGAATTCAAGAGAAGCCAACAAGGTTTCACATCACATACTGTATTGCACTCATACTGCCATGGAAATTGTTACAGTAATTGCCGAACAGAAACAGAAAATGTGTACAGCACAATATACTGTCAAACAATAATTCCATCAAAACTAAAATTATGTATAGCCTTCACTCCTATAACAACACATACAGTAGGAAAGTAAAGCAAAGCTGGAGTTGAGTTTTCGACCTCACTCTCTTACTCATCCTCGCGCTCATGTCTGTCCACAGATTTTCATCAACATCACATCTGATGTTCTCCCTTGCTCTGCAACGGGGGTAGAATTGGCGTGCATGTCGCAACCATTCCTTACACTGATCTGCTGTGACATCGACACAAGCAGCATCCATTGCCTGGAGAAGGGACCTCTGGTTTAGAGCCTGATGCTCGTAGAACCTCCACATCCATGCAGAAAAAAACTCCTCGATAAGATTGAGGTATGGGTAGTAGGGTGATTAGAGCACTATCAGCATCCTTGGATGGGCAGCGAACCACGCCCTGATGAGCGGGCCTCAGTGGAAGCTAACTTTGTCCCACACAATGACAAATGTAGGCAAGTGAGGCCCTACCAAACACCCCTCATGTAGGTTTGGAGGTTTGCACGTGTTGTTTTGAGAATGTAATTTCTGTTTTGTGAAATTACCGAAAGCAATGGAGAAAAACTGTAAGCATGTTGCCAACAACATTTTATAACATTTGTCACGACTTGACACCCTGTGTCACCAGTTGGGACCTCCGGGCCTCTAGAGGCCGCCAACTGGAGTTTCTACTTGTGCTGCCTGTGTTTTGTTTGTACACGTGCCATTGTTTACTTCCTGTGTGTTGTCCATGTGCTTCCTCCTGTTTGTGTATGTTGCCATGTGCTCCCTTGTTGTCTGTCTCCATCCCTCACCTGTTCCCAATATCACCCTGTTTGTTCGGCTTGATTTGTTTCACCTGTTTCTCGTTGTCCTCTGCTATTTAAGTTCAGTGTGTCCTGTGTCCTTTGTCGGGTCGTTTCTCAATGTCAGTCCAAGTCTTGTGTTCCCAGTTTCTAGTAGCATGGTGAGAGATTCTGTTATATGTATTCCTTCTCTGCCAAGCTTCCTTGTTGTGTCTCTTTGCTGTTTTTTGAGTCTTGCCTATTTTTGATCCTCTGTGAGTTTTTGCCTTGGATCTTCTGTGCGTTAACCTTTTGGAAATAAATCCTGAGTTAAATTGTATCTGGTCTGCGATTGGATCCTTTCCCGCCAAACCCTGACAACATTAACTTATACTCCACATTCAATTATAAAACAAGGGCTGAAAATGCGAGCTCTCAATTTAAATGTGTCATTATTTGTTGTGTTATTCTTTGGTTATGTTAGCGTCCAATGTCACAATATTTGTGTAAAATCTTGCGATATTACTCTACCTTGTCAGTCACTTTAGCTTCTGCCATTGTTTTTGCCAGTTCCATTTCCTTCAATTTGTTTGACAAATACATGCGTACACTGATTTGTATTTATAGTGGTGTAGAATGAGCTTCACTCCACAACTTTAAGGGGAGCTCAGTAGCAAAAAACACCAATTCTCCCGGAATGGGGCTTTAATGTTAACTGTTAAGATGAAACCAATTTTATGTTGGCCTTTCATATTGTTTTCATAATGTTTAAACATAAGCATCAGCTATTGTTGTATCAAGGCTACACAAAATACATGTATATCTTGTGGGACTGTGTGTGAATAAACAATCTTATTTTCATTCAGTGTGCCTACTTTTATGATTTGATAAAATGATTAGCTTTTTCATTTTAAATCTGACCTGACAACCCTGAACTATTGGTCGTTCACAGACAGGCAGGCTAATACGGCTCCATCTGGGCAAGGCAAGGCAAGTTTATTCATAAAGCACAAGTCATACACATTGGCAATACACAAGTGGCTTAACAAATGAGCAGATAAAAGAACCAAAGAGAAAAATCTAGTGGTGCTTCCTTATCAATATCACCACAATGTTAACCATAGTGTTTGAGAGTAATCGCAGCAAACTCAGTTACTTTTAGCCACATTAATTACAACCATCCATCATAAAATCCTAGGTGGACTGTTTTATAGTTTTAACCAGTCAACTTTTACAGCTTATACACCTTAGGGTTATTTATGGCTAAGACCCCTATTTATTTCTATCTGAATAAATGCTGATGAAACCCTTAAGGGTCATGTTTATGATTTAATGTTTTTATGAGCAATTTCTGCATACCCTGGCAATACTTTTGCATTACCTTACAATATTGTGTGGTGATGGTGTTGGCAAAGCCAGACAGCACTCTCCTAAGCATCTCCTTCCACCCACTTATGTCATTGTGTCGGATCCTGTACATTCCCTCTAGGCAACACACTGATAGATGTGTTTTCACACAAATATTATTTGCATAGCACTGAGGTTGTGTCCATTCCTGTCTGTTTAACAGCCCAGAAAGCAATAAAGTAGACTTTAACAAACAACCAAACAAAAAAGCGGTGGAGTAAGACCATACCCTATAGGTGATGGCAGGAAGGGAAAACAGTGGGGTGGAGGGGGTTCACATGTGAGGGGAGGGGGGGGGAGAGAACACAGGACAAAGGGTGATAGTGTATGAATTGTGCTTTATGAATAAACTTGCCTTGCCTTGCCCAGATGGAGCCGTATTAGACTGCCTATCTGTGAACGACAAATAGTTCAGAGTTATCAGGTCAGATTTAAAATTAAAAAGCTAATAATTTAATCAAATCATAAAACTTTTACAGATGCACCATTGAGAGCATCCTCTCAGGCTGCATCACTGCCTGGTATGGTAGCTGTTCCGCTGCCGACCGCAAGGCCCTGCAGAGGGTGGTGAAGACAGCGGAGCGTATCACCGGCAGCCATCTCCCCTCCATGCAAGGCATCTATAACACTAGATGCCTTAGGAAAGCACAAAAGATTTTAAAGGACAACAGCCACCCAGGCTATGGACTATATTCATTGCTGCCGTCTGGTAGACGCTACCGGACCATCCGAACACGGACTACCAGACTCACAAACAGCTTTTTCCCCCTGGCTGTAAGGCTTCTGAATCAGAAACACTGACCCACTGAATAGACGCCACCTCCACCTACTCCCTGCTCCCCCACACATACAATTCACTTCCTAGATATATTTGCACAATTTTAAAAACTTTTTAACTTATTCTTAACATGCCTCAATTCACACTTAAACTGCTGCTAGCCCTTCTACTGTACTCTTAATTGTTGAATGTTAATGTTATATGTTATATTGTTATAATGTCATAGTGTTGCAGAGCTATATGTTGTTCTTTAAATTGTTGTATGTTAATGTTACATTTTATATGTTTTATTGTCATAGTGTTATAGAGTTTTATGTTATTTTTTGGTATATGTTATATGTATGACGTCTACTGCGTAGATGAATGATGCTTGCCAAGTCGTAAGAATTTTGCTGTGCTGAAGCAATTTGGTACATGCAATAATAAACACACTTTTACTTTGGTTCAGATGTTGACGGTTCAGGTCTCAATGAGACAGACAGAATTCAAATCCAGAGCTATGGGTTACAGATACTAAACATTGCCACACTTAGTTCATGTCTCTTACAACAGTAGAATGGCAATATCCTCCTCTGTAATCTTTCCCTAATGCCTGGCAGTTTCTTTGAGGGCACATCCGTGGCAATATGAGGATAGGACCTCAAAGTCTATCACTAGACCTGTGAAAATGTCTATGCACACCCCTATGCCATAGTGTGAGGTGAAGCCCCTTTTCTGCCAGGTGCCATCAAAAGATACACTGATGTTTATGACTGCATCTTCATCCTCCCTCAGCAACTCTGCCACATCTGGATTTATATCAGCATAGGCCTGCCTGCCTTGCTCCCTGGTCCTGTGCAACGACTCCAGACCTCTCTCAATTTCCGCTGCTATAATGATATGTAATTTGTATCAAGAACTGTTCATTTGGTTTGGTTTTATTGATACGGGTCACATTTCTTTCACTTGTGGCAAAAACCTCCAATTGTTTTTTTGGATAGGACCAGGGATTAGGTCAAGAACAGTCACTGGGGCAGTCTGTTAGATAAGCTGAAAGTGATACATTGAATAAAAGGAATAAACTTCAGCTGTCCCTAATTTTACACTATGCAAAATTGTGTGATTGCTTAGCAAATAGCCTACTTTTATCCAAGCAGAGCAAGGCAGACCCATTACTCTGTGCCTGTGTGTGTATGTGCGCGCGTGCGTGAGAGCGCCCCTCTCCCCCCTAACTCCCTCCCTGTTTGCAACTATGGGCCTAGGTTTGCCCAGTGAACTAATGTTGTCATAAGGTTAAGCTATCAGATGGAAAATAATTCACTTCAATGTCCTGCCATGTAGCCTACTCATTTAATTAGAAGGTTTATTTTCTTTGTTTTTGCCACTGAATCGAAATCTTAACTGTAAAAGTAAAACTGACCAACACAACATAATGAATGAGATGACACTTTATTCTATTCTTATAAATCCATCCTTATTCCAACCATAGAAAACAAATACTGTTAGGCCTACAGAAATGTCATAAAATTATGTCACAAGGTGCTAACTATCATTAGGCTATCTCTGTCATTAGAAATTCTACAAACGGCTTAAACTTTTCTGACACAATCCTGTATCCATACCTGTCACTCTTTTAACATGCCTCTGATACGTTCTAAGATGAAGGGCAGGGATCCCCAACACCTTGCTGATCTTTTTCAGCACTGCATAGCCTATCCCTAGCTCATGTGCCAACAGGACCATTCGCACATTCACGTCAAACGCGACATCACTATTATGACATCATAATAGGGTCATTAAACTGGCTTGCACCTGTGCTTTACTGACACCTCTCACTGACACCTGCGGCTCCTCTTCTCTCTCTGTCCCTCTCCATTCAACTGTATAACTAGGAATATTAAGAGACACCTTCCATACCAGGGCTCTACTCACTCATGTATACTCACTCATGTTTACTCACTCGTGCATACTCACTCATGCCTACTCACTCGTGCATACTCACTCATGCATACTAACTCATGCATACTCACTCATGTTTACTCACTCATGTTTACTCACTCATGCATACTCACTCATGTTTACTCACTCATGCATACTCACTCATGTTTACTCACTCATGCATACTCACTCATGCATACTGTAAGAAATGAAGGAGGTTATGCAGCAATCTTTATTCCAATAATGTGCAGTGACGAATCAGCCTTACTCCGGATTCAGCTGTGTAGGACTGAATCACAAGCATTCACAATTCTAGGCATATATACTGTTTTAAGACCACTCCTAGGCCTCTAATGTAAATGAGCTAGGCTTGTAATGCAAACAGGTCTGGCAACCTTTTGTTGTGGTATATGATAATCTGGTTTCTCTGTCTGAGATGGTTCTCAATGGCCTCCCCCATTCCCATACTTTGATTAATTGCAGTCACTCACACCTCAGTTTGCTTCCTGACCCCAGGTGTCTGAGCAATACCAGTGTGGGGACTATTCCTTTGTGACCATGATAAGATAACCCTTTTGGATATTCTGCTGGTGGTCACAGCAGCTGCTTGATCATGAATCTTACAATACTTACTCATGCATACTCACTCATGTTTACTCACTCATGCATACTCACATATGTTTACTCACTCATGCATACTCACTCATGTTTACTCACTCATGCATACTCACTCATGTTTACTCACTCATGCATACTCACTCATGTTTACTCACTCATGCATACTTACTCATGCATACTCACTTGTGCATACTCATTCATGCATACTCACTCATGCATACTCACTCATGTTTACTCACTCATGCATACTCACTCATGCATACTCACTCATGCATTGTTACACACCGGCTCAAGTATGTAACATAAACGGGGAGACCACGCATAGTTGTAATAATAATAATTGACTTTATTAAATAATAGAATTTAACAAAGACTAGAAAATAAGGATAATTACGGATAATTAACGAATGGAGAATAATATACATGTGGTGTACGTCAGTATAATGGAATCAACCAAAGGTGTCTTGTAGATCAGTTAAGGAACAACCAAACAATAAGCAAACAGGAGTCAAAAGCCGCGATGGAGGAGAGAGCTCCCGTCAAGTTGGAGCGCGGGCCTTTTATAGCCCAGCCAATCAGGCGCTCCTAAGCAGAACAAGGGAGATAACACATCGGCCCGTGGGCGGAGTTAGCTGGGCCGTCACATATCCCCCCCCTTATAACAGAAGCCCACCGAAATGGGATTCTGTCAATGAGCAAAATCCCCAAAAACATTACTATTAAACCATTAAATACGACAAGCAAACATTCAATGACCATCCTCAACCACTCGAGTCCCATCCACGCTGACAACCATACAACCTCACACTGGGGCCAAGTTGGAATGCCACCCCCATTCACATCATCACCACCTCTACCTCTCCAGCCACTCCACTTCCTGACCCTCAGCAATCCTGGTACCTAGAAAAGCAGTTTAAGAAGAACAGGGACAGATAGATAGAAAAGGAGAAATGAGACATGCCAAGTTACTACACCAGCGCGCAAAACAGCGCATCGGCCATTATGCCGTCAATGATTATGATCGCCATATTTGCCCCTAAATGGTTGCTGCTGGTATTCATTCATCTTTTTTTTCATTGTCATTGCCCTCTTTGGGTCGATATGTTTCCCATCAAGTATGTGTTCTTTTCCCTCTAGCACTTTGTCCACACTTGAAGCCTCTTTGAACCGGATAAAACCAAATCTTCTTGATCTTCCTGTGTGTTGGTCTTTTATGACGGTACAATCAGTAACTTCTCCAAACTTTGAGAAATAATCTTTAAAATCATTCTTACTAGTGAAGCCGCTCAATCCCCCCACAAACATTCTCCCTTTCTGTGAAGCGCAATCACTCATGCATACTCACTCATGTTTACTCACTCATGCATACTTACTCATGTTTACTCACTCATGTTTACTCACTCATGTTTACTCACTCATGCATACTCACTCATGCATACTCATTTGTGCATGCTAATCCAGCAGGGAGAGCTGGAGAGCTGACACCTGCCCCAATTCCAAGGCACTTGTTCTCTCGGTCATAGCCGCTACAGAGCAAGCACACTCTCGCAGTTGTTCACGAAACGCATTCTAGTTACTTCTATTATCTATTTTATTTTCTCTAGCGATCGACATCTTTGATGTCTTTTTCTCAATGACATTGCTGCTTGCGTTGCTTTTCATTCATCAAAAAAGATCCCGCGGAAAGCTTATCAAGGAAGTGTCAAACCATACCATGTGATGCGTCTGAACGAATCACGTTATCAGAAACCACCGCAAACCAATGAAATTGCGTCCTTAGGTTTAAAGCCCCGTTTTTACTAACATCAAACTTTCCGGGAAACCTAGGAAAACGCCGCGAACAGACAACATGTGAATAAATATACACATTAATGTATAATTAGGATATTGTTTTTGTGCTAGTATGAAAGATTTCATGTTCAGGGAGTGAACTAGCTCAAAATCTCAAAATTGACCACTGCTGAAAAAAACGATGTTTTTGCCTGCCGTGTCTCGCCTTAATTGGAGCATCCGTTGGGCCGAAAATATTCATGTCATATTTGGTTTGCCACCTGTTCAAGACTGAGGCCCAACAGATGGCTCCTGAGAGTGGCCCATGTGGAAGCAACCAGGATGATTGCAGGTTAAGAATGAATAGCCTCTGGGAGACAGTGGGCTGGTTCAGCCAGCAGGTAGATCCCCTGATATACCTCTTAAAACATTTCAAAAATAAGTATGCTTGCTATACTTGATACATACATAAACATAGAGTGCACATAATCTAATTCATTTCAATAGTGTAAATCATTTTCAGTAGTGTAGTAGTTTTAGTAGTTTGTCATCATGACTATCATGGTGGTTTCTTCACACAGAGATTAGGCTATTGAGTTTTCATTCACGTTTTTCATGACAGCAGCTTGCTAACTGGCAATATATTTGACGATGTCAAGCTCTAAAAACGGTTCTGACATTTTGTGGGGTTTTGGGTCCATATCACAAAATGACACAGTGAATAACTTAGGCGGCTAGCAGGAATGGCAGGTAGGCTATGTCTATGTGTTCTGCAAATGATGATATGCCTTCAAAAATAATATAAAAAGTGGGAGTATCTTAAAAAGTGATTTACTACAAAAACAATTCTCTAAAACATGCAGAATTTGCCTTTAACTGAATAAGGACGTAATCTCGGAATACAATATGTTTTAATGGGTGGGAGAGGATGTAGCGAAGGGAAAGAGCAGTCACCCCAGCAGTCCTTGAACCCAGGTCTACAGGGTACCAAACCTGCAGTCTAACTACAATGCCAAAGAGCTAGGCTCAAGGGTAATGCCGTCTGAGCACATACTCATCTGTAGTAACAGCAGTCAATCACAGTGAATAAAACATAATTGTCCTTTTTTTTGTTACATGTCTATTCCATATAGATAGATATATAGATAGATAGATAGATATAGATAGATAGATAGATAGATAGATAGATAGATAGATAGATAGATGGATAGAATTTTCAGTTCTCACATATAGCAAGGGTCTGCCACAAATGAGTTCTTCTAACCATTTATAGACAACCTGTGATTCTCATCTCAGCCAATGGAAATATATCAGAGAAATGACAGTTGTTTTTGGATACAGTAAATGCATCTACTATATGCTTTATTTTAATACATGTAAATGCAAAAAAAAGCAGGGTCATCCCCTACTCTAGGCCAGAGTCTAGAATAATGCCTCTGAGAAACACATCGGTCCAAAAGAGTATGATGAGAAGAGGATGTAGGCCACTGCCAAACTCCATGCCCTTTGGTCCTGCTCTGGAGTCACCTCATTCTCAGCACTTTGGGGGTGGGTGTATTGATAAAGATATCTTTTTTTATTGTATAATTTGGTGGACAAATGATAGCTTATGTGAAAGTTCTACCAGGAAGGTGCGCTGTCTACGTCATTCGTTCACTCATCACTACTGACCAGTAGCCTGCCGGCCTGTCTGTCCTATAGTGAAATGTCTAACATACCTCTCTGTAGTTGTAGTTGAAGTCTGTAATACACCTGTCTGCTGCTGCTTTCAGTATGCCGACTTTCACCTTCCCTCCTCCACCCGCCTACCACCAGACGGTCCCTGTCTTGATGTCCGGGGGTAGGCTCCTCGTCCTGGCCTTCTCCAGTCATTGGGATCTGACTTCCCCTACACTGCTTTTGTCAGACTGAGGATTGGTGCCTATGCCGATATGTTGTCTCTATCTTTTTATTATTGTATATCTTTATCACAGTAACATCCTACCTTGGATTAAATCTTCAATTCTATTTCTGCCTCCCGAGTCTACATGGTAGGACTCCTATTGATTTGTGAGAGAGGTTGTGAGGGGCACGCGTTGGTGTTTATGAATTATGTCAGGGATTATTTTATTGGAACATGTTGGTGTAGCTCTGTAAAGGTTTTTCGAAGGTCATAGATATTTGCTCTAAAGACTTTTTAAATAAACATGCAGCAAGAGTTGTGTTTTTTCTTTTCTTATTTTGAATCAATACTGGAATACTGAAACTACTCTATACTCCATGTCTATCATCACTTTCAGTAAAGCATCGAGCAGACCATCCCCTAAATAAACCTCCCCTTTCCACACGTCATTGCCAAAATATGTCGATAAAGCTTCAAAGTTATCACAGGTCTTGCATTTATTGAACACATTCTTTTTGCAGTTGGCTTAATCCACATAAAGTTTGGCTTTGGGAGAGCAGTTGGAGTTGCATAATGCAATTCAGTCCCTGATCTCTTTTGTAGAAGGGGGTAAGCGACAGTGTGTGAGTGCAATCACAGAAAACATTATTCACCCCGAGGGGAAATATGACTTATGATATGCAAGTTGTAGCTATTTCACGCCTGACAGAATCACACCTTCAACCGGTAGCGATGTGTCTTTCTGCCACCGTAGCTTTTCTAATGAAGCGATAATAGAAGCATTCTCCTTTTTAATTGGACGTAGTTAGACTGACATATCAATCTCACCGGTGAAATACCCGTCCCATGTACATTTTAATAGAAACAACGTATTCCCCAAACTGAGTGCCATTGGAGAGAATAGAAGCGCTTACACTTCACAATATCTGGGGCCGCTGTCTCTGACTCTGTTTGTTGTATTTACATTTCAATGTTATCTCCTAGTTTTCAGTTGTTTGTTTCCTGGTTCTTGGACAGTAAGAGGAACCTTTACATGTCCCAAATTGTCTGAAAGTATGACATTTTTAATAAGGAAATGTCAAGCCCCATTTCCTTCTGGGGCTCCCAGAATAAACCTTTAAAGTCAATTGATCGAAACCATCGCAGGAGCTGACCGTGGACCACATCTGATTCTGTCTGATCTGACAGACATAGATGACATGAGGACATTTACATTTAAGCTGATGCTTTTCTCCAAATCAGCCAACAGTACAGATGTGCATTAGGAGCCTATACGTGTGATCCCTGGGTGTCAGCACAGATGTCATTGGCATTCTGCCAATTGAGCCTCAGGATCTAATATCCTGTATGCTGTTGAGATCTTCCTTTGCACAAACCTGAATTCAAATCTTCACATTGCTCCTGAGAACACTGTTCCATTTTTGTTATCTTCCTGAAATCTCGCACTGTATACATTGTATGCGTTTACATGTACATGTATTCTAGTTTACCTCCAAACCTCTCCAAACTATGACACAGTGCTGCCCAAAGTCTTGCTTTGGCTCATGTTTATCTTGGCAGTTCCTCATTTCTTAGCAATCCTCCAGTATGATCCTCCAGTGCTATTCATGGTACAGCTCATGCCTATCTCTGTAGGCTCAGTTGACACTCCTTTCTTTCCACCAACTCAAAGTATGACATGAACATGATATAGGTCATAAGACTTTAGTTCTTTTAATATTAACCAACATTACGTCAAGTTTTTCATTTAAATGTTCATATGCTTTTGTCTTGTCTTGTTTTCTTACACTTTGATATTTAGGTTATGCTATATTAGAGTAACTTATGACAAATGTGCATTTTAAATACTATTTAACATCATTAATGTGGTCTGCAAAAGTTTCTTTCTTTCTTTACACTTACCCTATCATGAAACTAGTCTGTCCACATATCATATGCGTGTGAACATACAGTATACAGCACAAAATCCTCTACAAACTATGACACAGTGCTTTGGCCCATGTTTATCTCTTGGCAGTTCCTCATTTCTTAGCAATCCTCCAGTATGATCCTCCAGTGCTATTCATGGTACAGCTCATGCCTATCTCTGTAGGCTCAGTTGACACTCCTTTCTTTCCACCAACTCAATGCTGTGCAAAAGTATGACATGAACATGATATAGGTCATAAGACTTTAGTTCTTTTAATATTAACCAACATTACGTCAAGTTTTTCATTTAAATGTTCATATGCTTTTGTCTTGTCTTGTTTTCTTACACTTTGATATTTAGGTTATGCTATATTAGTTTGGCCAGCTTGTTAACTTATGAGAAATGTGCATTTTAAATACTATTTAACATCATTACTGTGGTCTGCAAAAGTTTCTTTCTTTCTTTACACTTACCCTATCATGAAACTAGTCTGTACACATATGATATGTGTGTGAACATACAGTATACAGCACAAAATCTTCTCACGAACATGAAAATATATTTTTATAACATAAACCAGACATTAAAAACATCTTGAAATGTTAATTAGAAATGATGAACTACAAAAATATAAAACATTTAATAGTTTTGCCTAAAGATGCCAAAACTGGTTTTGGCCGACTAGTAAGGGTATGAACAAGACCAAAATGCATGGGAAATGATCAAGTGTACACATGTACTGTACAGGTAGAGGGGATACACTGCTCACAGCTCAAGATATGACGAGTGTGATAGCCTTAGGGCAGCCTACGTGAGGTTTATTGTGCTTTTTATTTCATTCACGTGACACAGTAATTGCTCTTTGCTATATGCAAACTAAGGTCTGTACGCTTTTCATGCCAAGATTCACCTGGCTTAATGGGGCATTTTATTGTAATTACAGTTGTCACTCAGGATTCCGTCATTGAAACAAAATGTACAAAAAAACATCACATACCAGAACATAACTGGTTTTATTGGTGATTGACAGTAAAAGATTATTAAGGCGTGTCATCTGTGTGTGTGTGTGTGTGTGTGTGTGTTTTGTGTGTGTGTGTGTGTGTGTGTGGGTGTGTAGTTTCTATATAATATACGGATGCTTTGTTGGTATTTTAATGAGTTTTAGTCCATTCGTCCAAATAAAATACAACTCAAACCAGAAAAAGTTGGGACGGTATGGAAAATGCAAATAAAAAAATAAATCAAACAAACAAACAAGGCTGACTTCAGTTAATTTTATTGTTGCACAACAACACACAGCAACACACACGTGCATATATTAGGTGACGACACAGGACACACACACACGTGAATTTGATTTTGACTTCTGCATTTTCTCATCCCGGACTGTCCTTCCTCCAGGACCCCAGGAGCAGTTGGCAGCCTTAAACCAAGTGAAGTGAACCGTCCATCTTGGTCAGGGACAGACAGTTCTGTTCTTTTGCATGTTTTTCTGTTTGGGTTCTTAGCAGAGGAAACCCCTTGTGAACACGGGGAGAACATGCAAACTCCACACAGAAAGGCCCGGGGCACTGAGGGCCCCAGCACTGAGGTCTGGGGAGGACCTGCCCCCCAGAGCCAACTGCGGCCCATGCGGGAATCGAACCCAGGACCCAGTCCCTTAGGAGCAAAGATGGGCCGAGGATCGCCAGTTTGCCAACAAATGTGTGAACAAATTATTGAAATGTTTAAAAACAATATGTTTCTCAAAGAAAGATAAGAAGGGATTTGGATATTTCACCCTCCACAGTGCAAAAATTATTAAAAGATTCAAGGAATCTGGAGAAATTTTACTACGTAAAGGGCAAGGGTGCAAGCTGAATAACCGTGATCTATGATCCCTCAGAGAAAATGCATCAAGAACCGTCATTCATCTATGTTGAATCTTGTATTGTCTTTTATTGCCATTTCAACATATGATTACCTTTAATCCCATGATTGTAAAATGAAGTCTGCTATATGCAAATTTGCCAGAACCTTACATCGTAAATTGCCTCAGCCACACAGTAAAACATCTGACAGTTGTTAGTTACGTAATAACAAGGTTTAGACGCGGGCCACATTAATCCTATTAAAACAGTACACATGAGGGAAATTCAAGCTTAAGTGATCATCACGTCAATCAAGTTTGTCCTGAGCAAGCAAATTAGTCATCCACATAAAAACTCATCTCTGACACCTGATAAAAATACATGCTTGTATGCAGACATATTCAGACCAGAGTTCCCTCATTCCAAGACATTTCTATTACTGTCATCTGACCCAAACGAATTTCTGGGCAATTCTGGAGGATCAACACTGTTAAACGTGAGTGAATTCTGGCCTTTTATATCATGAGTGGGGGTATCCTGGCACAAACCTTAGTAATCACTTTTGAGTTTGATAAAGCATACTTTAACTGTCAAATTCTATTCAGTCGTAAAGAGCAATGTGGTGCAGGTTCTTTTCTAAAACAAACTGTGGTTGAGAGTAGCAGCCTGTGAAAGAAGCAAACTAAACGAAGTACTGTTATGTTTAAGGCTTAAAAATATTTGTCTTTTATAAGTCAAGGTGCAATTAGCAATTAAAGGTAAATGATTATGTTATTATTACCAGAAGATTTTTTCGGCTATGGTTTTCAAGCACACTCTCCTCTAATCTAAAGATGTCTGTTTTTCAGGTGTTTTTAAAATCTTTGGTCTAGTAGTGGCAGGGTCATGGCTCTAAACAACAAGAAGCTGTAGGCAAGATTTTCTTTTACGGCCCTCCTTACTTTACAGAAGCAGAAGACAACCATTTTTTCGCCTTTTCCTCCTGAAAAATAAAAATGTATTTAATTAATGACTGCAGACACTGTGCCAAAACAGCGTTTATTGAATACATATGTTAATAAACTAGGCTATACTTTGTGGTAACACGCAATGCGATCATGTCTATTTTACATCAAAATTAACTTTGAACGACAAGCTTGCATTCTCTCACTGACTTGAATACAAACCACCGCCAGAGGACGCCATAACTCCTTTTGAATCGATCTTGAATCTGCCTGAAGCTGTCTTCAGCACAGCATAGCGTTATTGATATATCATCTCTGCTTTCCGTTTTTTGTCATGCAATTCATAGGAAATATGAACTACAACTGCAGTTTCACTTTAAGATATTAACAGTAAGAGGATTGTTTCAAACTGCAACAGCACATCAGCATGTGGTTTTGTAGCTTCTGTTGATAGAAAACGCTACAGATTAAAAAAAGCATCTTACCTCTCTTTGGCCTGTCATCATCTCACACATCTGAATCAACTTTTCCTCTTTATTTGTTCTAGGGAATGGGGATTATAATGTCTAGCTAGTCAACAAATGTACGACACTAATTAAACTAGCTACCCTGACCGACCTTCATTATCACGTTGGACTGATAATGTGGTGCAAAGTGTGTGTGTGTGTGGGGGGGGGTCTCTGCTTCAAATGGTCTCTGCTTCAGCCACAATGCTTTGGGGTTAATTAGGCTACTGTTGTGTAACATTTTCCAGCATCTGCAGTACTCTGTGTGACCAGCTAGTTTTAGCTAGTCATACCTGCTGAGACCTGCCAAAGCCATCTACATGGTTTTCAACTACTCTCAAGTAGGCTACTGCCGTTTAACACAACACACTTTCGTTATCAGACTTTGAGCGCCTCCTGTGATTTATATGCTGAATATTGTGACGCAAACGGGGCACACTACGGGAGAGCACAAGAGGGGGGTCTCAACTCTGAATAACAGGGTGGCTGAGGCAATGATTTGTATTATAAATCCTAAATATATTACTTGTACTAAACCCCCTGAGTTCTAGGTTATGGCAAATAATATGGCATATGAATTAGAACGTAAGTTTTTTTTTCTCAATAGCCTCCGCAGCTACATTAGGATAATAGCTAGAACACTATCGGTAAGGTGCCGACCAGAATCTAGCGGTGGACCGACACATGCTCGTTATCTGGTTTGTGGTGATGATGGTGGTGGTAATGTAGGTAGTTGGGGAACACAATAACTCTACCATTTAATATAAATAATGAATGCTCTACCATTCAAATTATCTATAATAAATCAATTGTCATTGTAACGGTCTTAAGCAGATCAAGCTGGTTAAAGGGATTTAACAAAGCCTCAGGGAATGCTAACCTGTCTCAAACACTCGTTTTTGCTTGCTCATGATAGGGCGGTGTTATAGGCCTACACGTCATACAGGAAGCGAAGTTCAGTTTCAAAGGGAAGATCCCATAAGGAAATACATAAAATGCTGTTAGACCACTGTCTTTATGTAGGTTACAGACAAATTGAAGGAGAAATGGAGAAAGATCGTTACAACAATACAAGGTAGGTGAGAAGGTAGGCTATTCATGTGTCCGTAATTATTAGTTTGACGAGCTCTGTCTTCATGAGTTGGTCAACTAGAAAGTCTCAGAGCCAGGCTGCGGTAACTTGATAAGTAGCCTACAACTAATGTGGAAAGTCATGCGGCTTAACATTAGGTCTTAATATTTTTTTATTTAGATTATGTAGGCATATCACATATATAAAGTTTATCATAACCCATTATCAAGTCAAGTCTACACTCGCTGTTGGGTGAGCAACGAAACCACGGACTAATAATAAACATGGAAGAAGTTTGAATGAACAGGTGTTTCTCTATTCTGAAATGTTATGTATCCTAATCGCTGCTTGAACCATGATAACTTGTTGATGAATTAAGTCGGATCTTGGAATTTCGTACTTAACTTTAAGTCGTGAGTTTGTCTGGAAATTTGAATTATGGCAGTGGCAGTGTGTTGATCTATTATCCCAAATTAATTCTTGAGCAGAACGTCATTATACAATTTATTTTGAGGTTTGCAGAGTTGTCCTATCCAGGCTGCTGTACACGTTTCTTAGATCATGACATTACTAGTGTTAAACCCTCACAGATGTAGGTGATGTTCCTTAGTTCAAAGTCAACTTACTTGCAGTTGAAGTTATGGGTCCATGTAAGAGTCTGTAGCTTATTCAAGAAGTTAAAGGTTTATTGATCAAAGTCAGCCTGTTTGATAGTTTTTTTCAATACAAATTTCAATACTTACAATACAGAGTTTCTAAATAATTGCACTAACCTAAGACACATTATACTTATCAACTCATTATTAGTACCATAGTCCCTTTACATATATTTAAAGAAATCGAAATACTTCAGTACAGCTTTCCTTGAGCCAACCTTGCATTTTTTTTTTTTTTTTTTTGCTTGTTTTCTTTCTAAAGTGTTTGGGCAAACAACTACCGTCCCCTTTGCGATTGCGTTGGCCAAATATTACATAACTTATAAACAGTATAAAGCAGTGACTATCTGTTAAGTATTAACATAGGTTGTATCTGTGCTGTCTAATCTAAGTTTTTGTGTTGCTTATCAGGTAAATTCTGCCATGAAAAACCTTTGGCAGGAATGATGAACCCTCAGAGAGCTAGATCTGCACGTGCGTACGAAATTCAGGAGCCAGGCTGCACTGGTCAGATCGCCCCACTTCTGCCGAACAACACCAGCATGTCAGACCTTCAGCTGCAGGTGGACTTCTTTCGTAAACTGGGCTACTCACCCAGGCAGATCCAGGCTGCCATGATGAAGCTGGGCATGGGCACGGACACCAACGCAGTGCTGGCTGAGCTGGTAAGGACCAGGGCCTCCGGGGGGCCCCCCACCCCAGAAAGGGAGAAGCCGGCTGGGGTCGGGGGTCGCAAGAGCCCGGGGAAGGCCACCCAACTTTCAGTGACACAGGGGGAGGAGGAGGACGAGGAGCCAGAGAATGAACTGAAGCCTGTAGTTATTGATGGCAGCAATGTAGCAATGAGGTGAGTGTTTTCTGTTTGTGTTTGTGTGTGTGTGTGTGTGTGTGTGTGTCTGTGTGTGTGAGTGTGAGTGTGAGAGAGAGTGTGCATGGGTGTATGCATGTGTATTAACTGTCTGTGGGTATTGTATACACGTAGAAACACACACACACACACACACACACACACACACACACATAAATTATGTTAACCCTGTAGCCATTCATCACCACTAGTGCTTCTTGGCTGTCGACCCAGCCCATGACCTTCAACTAGCTGACATCATAAGTGTGTTTCATCGCGTGTGTGTTGCCGTCAGCCTGCTGTAACCATAACTTAAATGGGGATAAGCACACAGATCAGCTTTTGATGGCCAGTAGGGGTGTGTTTATCAAACAAGTAAATCTAAATAAAGAATTGGGGTGAACAAAGAAAGAGACACAATGAAACGCCCTTGCTGGCTTGCTAACATCAAGGAAGTTCAACCAGTTCATGCTTGTCTGTATAGGACACTGCTCCAATATGCAAATCCTTCTCGAATGTCTTGGCCTTTTGAGTTTCCCTAGGCACTCTTGGGACACACAGAGGGCTTTTCTTAGGTTTTTTTTTTAAATAATTGTATAATTTATTAGTAAGCTGCTGTTCTGATTTATTTGAAAGTGCCTAAAAGTTTATGGTATTTCTTCCTGTGCTTTTTTATCTTGAGGAAATGTAGGCTTATTGGCATTTTAGCTACTGAGACACAATGTAAATATTAATGTATTGAGCAAAAAAAGTGAAAAGCAAATGCAGGATATGGATGTATATTCTGTGCGGTTCATCCATAATTCTCACACAGATGCGAGCACTTAGAAATTACAAAATGTATAGAAATTCATGCATAAGCCCTTTAGGTGTATATGGTAAAACCACTACAGTTGTAGTTTAAAGATAAAACTGCCTCCCATGTTACAGTATAGTCCAACCAATTACCAAAATTATATTTTTCACTGTTTAAGTAAATTTAACCATGGTCCCATATTGATTTGTAGATGAATTCCACAGGTTTACATTCAGTTCAGTAGCATTTATTTGCAGGTCATAACCGCACATGGTTAGCAGCTTGTTAGTATGTAAACAGATGTGGGGGGGGGGGCGAGGTCACAACCCCCATCGGCATTCTCCACATTACAGTCTGCATTCAAATCATGTCAGGTTACACCGTGTTGCTCTTCAGGGGTGTTGCTGATTTGGAAGAAAATAGCTGTGGGACAGACAGCCACGCTTTCTCTGCAAGTGTTTTTTTTTTTTTTTTTTCAACCACTGAAACCGATTGTTGACGATCGGCTATATGCAAATTCTCTCACCCATAATAGACATTTCCTGGTTGCACCAGTGTCATGTACATAGAAGCCTGTGAGGTATTTTCAGGCCTCGGGCCGTTTGCTTTTAGTTGCATCCCTTCATGACCTGATTGTGGTCCTTAAATTAATATTTATACATATGATTTTTTTGGTTAACCAACCCCTCTCCTTTCTGTTGTGTTTCTTTCCCTTTTCCCCCAACTTCTTCCAGCCATGGAAACAAGGAAGTATTTTCATGCAGGGGAATTGAGTTAGCTGTCAAGTACTTCCTTGAGCGGGGACACAAAAAGATTACAGTGTTTGTGCCTTCCTGGAGGAAGGAGCAGCCCAGACCTGATGTGCCAATCTCAGGTGAGAAAAAGGAAAACTCTGACTAAAGCAACGACCCCACTGAAAAATAAAACACAACTGTCTTGGTTTGATCAACTCTTCCTCCATAGAATAAACCTTTGTAGATCCTTTGGGTAGTCCGCTCGAAACAGCAGTGGCCTGTGGAAGCCTGGCTTTCTCAGAATTAAATGATTTGAGTGAAACGAGAAACTCTCTGTAACAATACACAGGTGAGATATACTTAATGAAACGTATCACATCATTATATATAATTTTTGCGCATTACATTTTTACCGTGACATGAAAGCTTTTTTAATGTCAAATCATAAGCTTCTCGCTTTACAGCTGGCTTGCACGTGCATTAATGCTGTCAAGGGGAAGCCACACTAAGTTCATGCCTACTTAGCCACCTCTCGTAATTTCTTTTAGAAAAATTAGCCAATCACCGTTGAGGGTTGCACCACTCTGACTGGACTGGTAGAGAGAACCAATGACCTGCGGGTGTGGAGAGTATGTCCAGGAATCTTTACTTCTATGAAAACATAAAGTTAATTGCAAGTGGGTGGGTGAGGGAATCCAACCTGGTATCATCTTCATGCCAATCAGATCCGAATTACAGTCATGCCAAAATATGACAAACTATTAAATGGGATGCCATTGTGTTGGGGCTTCCTTGGTTTGGCTACTGGAAAACAGTGGTGTTGTGGCATTTTAAAATCAATCACTTTTGCACACAAGTCTATGGTTACAAACGTACAATAAATCTGTACACGCCCTCCCTTATCCAAACACAGTATGAAGGGGAATTCCTGCTCAGTGGAAATCTGGTCGTTGAATATATCGGTTGATAATACGTCACACAAGGATGCCATTTCTGAGAAATCACAGGAAAATTTCTCTGAATTTTT
Source organism: Sprattus sprattus (assembly GCF_963457725.1). Taxonomy (NCBI): domain Eukaryota; kingdom Metazoa; phylum Chordata; class Actinopteri; order Clupeiformes; family Clupeidae; genus Sprattus; species Sprattus sprattus. Next base: position 15,147,885 of record NC_137917.1, on the reverse strand, counting down.
ACACGTGTCTCAAAAGAATTTTGCCATCAGCCATCGCTTGGATGGGCGCCATTGTTTTTTTTATTTGTCAGATGTGCTCCTCTTTCTGCTCGCTTTGCCTGGCATGGTTTACCACTTTTCATTTAGGAAGTCATCTGGGTTCATACTTCTGTCTGTTTTGATGTGGAATTGACCCTTCCACGACCACTCCCCAAAACGGTAACTGATCAATCATAGCATAGCAACGGTTACTAAGCTCGGGACCTCAGTCAAGCAAGCCATTTTGATGAATGGAAGTCAATGAGAGAGAGGTCTGCTTGAGAAGAGAAAATAAAACGTTGCGCTTATGGAGTGTGTAATTCTGACAGCCGATATCCAAAAAGGCTGGAGGGAGGGGTAACATTTTATCCCTTCCCGAAACCCAAGACCCAGAGAGAGAAATGCCTGCTGTGGATCAAACAATGTGGACGACCCCCCCATCAGCTGAATGTCAGCGACGTAAACAGAAGCACCTACTTTGTTCCAAGAAGCTATGTCGCTAAAATCTGCCCACTGCATCGAAAACGTGAGAAAACCCTTGCTTAAAATACGATTCAGTTTTACCACCTTACATGTTTGCGTAGCAGCGACTGTGTAGATAATAGAACAAATAAACACAGCTGGAATGAACCTGTTAGCCTTAGCATTTGTCTGTCTACAAACACGGCATGTAATGTCGTGGTTGTAGCCTATATAAGCATATTGCAGACCCTTTGGCCTGCTTCGATCTGAGATCTTGCCGTTTTTCCAAAAAATGCTTGTGATTTCATTGGGTAGAGCTGAAATTGACACGGTTGAAAACATGTTGCCACGCCATTCATACCAATGCTGAGAACCTGGGAAATGTGAATGCTTGACTGATATAGCAAGCGTTGCTAAGGGGGGTGGAGTTTGCGGAAGGGTCCATTGTATTTGAGTAATTATCATTAGCAATTAACATTTTAATGTAATCGCATTTTTACTCTAAATGTTCAAATGTTCAATGTTGCTTCAATATCAAAGTTGGTGTGGTATTCCCTGTGGTTGTTGGCCCTTGACCAAGAAACTGCATTCCCCCCACACTGCCCGCAGTAGAGATAGAGTCGTGGTGTAAGAATCCAAAGTTTGCTTTGGACAAATCGGTCCTGAACCAGGAAACATAAATGCCCATTAAAGGGGAATTCCCTAACCAGGAAGTATTGAATTATTTGTTTCCCTCTCTCTTTCTTTCTCTCTGTCTGTTTCTCTCTCTCTCACACACACACACACACACTCTCTTGTGACAAAGGTAGCCAGTTTGCTGTAGGAATTCCTAATCTGATCCCAGACTAGCTTTGTTTTGTTTTGCTGTGGGATCCTTTGAGGCTGTAAACATCCCTTTGTTCTGCCGTATGAATACAGGACTTTGTGTCATGTATGGAAAAAGGGGAAGTGTCTCGAGACATGCCATGACATAGTTCAGAAGGTGTGGAAGGACTAAATAGACGGGACTGATAACCGGTTGCATCCTAAAAAGGGATTATGGGCCGAAGCTACATACAGTGGGGAAAATAAGTATTTGAACCCCTTGCGATTTCACAAGTTTGGCCACTTGCAAAGAAATGTGTGCTCTAGAATTGTAATGGTAGGTGTATATTAACAGTGAGAAACAGAATATCAACAAAAAAATCCAGAAAAATGCATTTTATAACATTTATGACTTTATTTGCATTTGATGCAAAAAATAAGTATTTGAACCCCCAAAACTGACTAACAAAAATGACTTAGTACTTGGTGGAATAACCCTTATTGGCAAGCACAGAAGTCAGACGTTTCTTGTAGTTGGTCACCAGGTATACAAACATCTCAGGAGGGATTTTGGTCCACTCCTCTTTCCAGATTCTCTCCAAATCTTGAAGGTTGTGTTTTCAATGGGAGGGAATGAGGGAATGAGGTTCAAGCCCAATATTCCACGTTACATGGCCCCATCCATAGTCCCCTTGATGCGGTGGAGTCGTCCTGTACCCTTGGCAGAGAAACAGCCCCAAAGCATAATGTTTCCACCTCCATGCTTGATGGTGGGTATGATGTACTCTTGGGGTCATATTCAGCACCCCCCCCCCCTGTCAAACACGGCAAGTCGAGTTGATGCCAAAGAGCTTGATTTTGGTATCATCTGATCACATTCTGTCTCCCAATCCTAAGAAATGTGTGATCTAGAATTGATAAACTTCAGATGGCCCTGTACATGCGCTTCCTTGAGCAGGGGGACCTTGCGAGTGCTGCAATACTTCAAAAAATTACGGCGTGGTGTGTTGCCAATGGTTTTCTTGGTGACTCTGGTCCCAACTGCCTTGAGATCATCACAAGCTCCCCCTGTGTAGTTCTAGGGTTATTCTGCACCTTTCGAATGATCACTGATTCCGCACGAGGGGATATCTTGCATGGATTCCCAGACCTAGAGCGGGTGACAGTTGTTTGGTGTTGCTTCCATTTATGAATAATCGTACCAATAGTTATCTGCTTCTCACCAAGCTGCTTGCCGGTGGTTTTGTAGCCCATTCCAATCTTGTGCAGGTCTACAATCTTATCTCTGACGTCCTTGGACAGCTCTTTGGTCTTGCCCATGGTGGTGAGGTTTAAGGTGTGAAGTATGATTCTTTGGACAGGTTTCTTTTATACAGGTCACCAGTTGAGATCAGTTATACCTTGTTAGACCTAATGAGGACTAATCTGTGTGCTTTTTGGGCACCTAACTGGCCAGTGGGAGCCAGAATTCTTGCTGTTTGCTTGGGGGTTCAAATACTTATTTTTTGCATCAAATGCAAATAAAGTCACAAATCTTATAAAATTCAGTTTTTGGGATTTTGTTGTTGATATTCTGTTTCTCACTGTTAAAATACACCTACCATTAAAATTCTAGTTCACACATTTCTTTGCAAGTGGCCAAACTTGCGAAGTCGGCAGGGGTTCAAATACTTATTTTCCCCACTGTACAAACATGACCCATAGAGGTAGAAACAATGGACATTCCATGCTCTGTGTGAAACCTGGAATAGCAATCAAAATAACATTCCATTGGCATCGACCATTTCAAAACTCTTAAATACGTAAATCACTGGCATAAGATTCATTGCTGCATTTATTCTAATCTATAACGATAGGCCTCTTCGGGTCGCCAGTAATGGAGAACGTCCTGTACATCTGTTCTACTCCTTATCCTTTAATACATAAATATACAATTAAATATAGGTAAATGTTAATGAGAATATAAATGTACATTTCCCAGTGTTCCTTTGAACATACTGTATATAACTTATTTTAACATTCCTGCGGTTATTTTATACACACACACACACATATATATATATATATATATATATATATATATTATGGCATACCGTTCAGGAAATTAACATTTGAATATATATATACAGCCGCGGAAAAAATTAAGAGACCACTTCAAAATTATCAGTTTCTCTGGTTTTACTATTTATTGGTATGTGTTAAAGTAAAATGTACATTTTAGTTTTATTCTATAACCTACTGGCAACATTCCTACCAAATTTCAAATAAAAATATTGTCATTTAGTTAATTTATTTGCAGAAAAATTACAATTGGTCAAAATAGCAAAAAAGATGCAGTGTCTTCAGATCTCGAATAATGCAAAGAAAACAAGCTCATATTCATTTTTAAACTACACAATACTAATGCTTTAAGTTAGGAAGAGTTCAGAAATCAATATTTGGTGGAATAACCTTGATTTAAAATCACAACTTTCATGTGTCTTGGCATGCTCTCCACCAGTCTTTCACATTGCCGTTGGGTGACTTTATGCTACTCCTGGCGCAAGAATTCAAGCAGCTCGGCTTCTTTTCATGGCTTGTGACCATCCATCTTCCTCTTGATCACATTTCAGAGGTTTTTTTATGGGATTCAGGTCTCGAAATTGGGCTGGCCATGACAGGGCCCTGATCTGATGATACTCCATCCACACCTTTACTGGCCTGGCTGTGTGGCATGGAGCATTGCCCTGCTGGAAAAAACACTTCTCAGAGTTGGGGAACATTGTCAGAGCAAAAGGAAGCAAGTTTTTCTTCCGGGACAACGTTGTACTTTGCCTGGCTGAGGTTTGTAAAAGACCATAAGGATTGAACCAAAGCAGACTGGAGGGTCTCCTAGTTCGTCTTCTCTGATGAGTCCAATTTTCAGCTTTGCCCAACACATGGTCGTCTGATGGTTAGACGGAGACCTGGAGAGGCCTACAAGCCACAGAGTCTTGCACCTACTGTGAAATTGGACTCATCAGAGAAGACGAACTAGGAGACCCTCCAGTCCGCTTTGGTTCAATCCTTATCCTCATTTTTCTGCAAATAAATGATCTAAATGACAATATTTTTATTTGAAATTTGGTAGGAATGTTGCCAGTAGGTTATAGAATAAAACAAAAATGTACATTTTACTTTAACACATACCAATAAATAGTAAAACCAGAGAAACTGATAATTTTGAAGTGGTCTCTTAATTTTTTCCGCGGCTGTATATACAAAAGTCTGAATATATATACAAAAGTCTGAATATATATACAAAACGAAGTCTGAATATATATACAAAATGAAGTCTGAATATATATACAAAACTCTGAAGCGCTCAATCCGTCTGTGTCCGCCATATTGGATTGAGCGCTTCCTATTAAATCAATGGTACCAAAATGTTTGTAATTACGTATTTTCATGAAACTGTTTTTCTGTTATATTGTAAAATTAAGACATTGATTTCTCACTAGAAATGCAATAATAACACGTTTTCACCGTTTGACTTCACGAAGGATATGTTTTAGAGGCAAGCTCCCCATTGACTTGACTGTCAAAATCGTCAAAATCTTCGTAATTCCTTGTTTTCTGCTTCATGAAATACTGTTTTCTGTTATATGGTAGGGTGACCAGACGTCCTCTTTTTCGGACATGTCCTCTTTTTGAGACCTAAAAAATGCGTCCGGCAGGGATTCCCAAATCGTCCGGGATTTTGCCTCGTCGGGTGTTTCTGTTTCTTTTCTCTAAGTCTTTCACAAAATGATGTCAGGGTTTTTCCTGCATAGAGAAAATGTAGGCGCGCGCCTAAGCCGTTTTCCCGAACGCCTATGAAAAATCCCGAGCGCTGAAAGGCAAAAAAAAAGTCTGCGATAAAAAAATAACTGTCATCCAATTCAGCTTAATGGTGTTTTAAGCGCTCACGTTGAATTCAAGCAGCAGCAGCAGATCCCACCTCCTACCCCCTCAGCCAATCATTGAACAGAGGCTTCTCCAAGTTCGCCAGACGTTAGTCACTTTAATTCTATTTTTTTTTTGTATAAAGCAGCTAGCAAGCAGTTGCCTACATTGTCTTAAAAAAACAATACTTTGATAGTAGGCTTTACGTTTTATTTAAGCAGTGTGTGCTTGAACCTATATATCCTATGTGTGATGGTAAGACTAATATTAATGCCATATATGGGCCATTCTACCGAATTCGTGTAATATGCAGTCCCTCAACAATAAAAACTATTTACAAAACAATTAGGTATTTAGGCATAGATATTTAATTAGAAAATGTTATGGTCTATATAAACCCAATGCATTACATGAGATAGTGATAAGCTAAATATATACAAAATCATCATTTATAGGGTACTTTCTATTGGGAAGTAGCTGTCCCCAACCCTGACATCTAAATTTCAATGCCTTTAAATAACACTTTTCAATTTTTTTAGATTTTTTTCAATGATTTAATTTCAAAGATCTTTATGATTGGGTTGAAACAGAACTTGGAATATTTAGATTTATTGTGGGTTTAATTTTTAAATCAATTTTCTATACTCAAAAAATCATGTCCCTAGTTTTCATGTCACTACCGAAACACAAGAGTTTTAGTCCATTGGCTGAGCCTGTGTTTTAGCCACGACTCTGCATTTTTGACCATGCAGTGACACTGCATCTCTGACCCTCATGGTTGAATGGTAAGTAGCTAAATCCCATAGTTTTTATATAAATGTGTTCCAAAGTCTGAAAATCGACGTGTAACCTTAAGAATTGTCACTACCGAAACGCATGTTTTCTTCAATTAAGTAAACCTTTTGGGGTTTCATGGAAAATCTTATGTTTGTATGTGTGTTCACCTCTTCAAAGATGTCTTTGCATGCAGTGTGCTTGTTAGAATTCTTTATTTATGCTTAAAATTAGCTAGAATTGTCACTACCGAAACAGTCACTACCGAAACATATGGTAGTGACCTGATGATTTCAGTAGTGACAAAATGAAATGGTAAGTAGTTCAATCCGATAATTTTTTAAATAAATGTGTTGTGCGGACTAAAGGGTGGCCCAGAGCACCTTTTGGAAGATTTTGGGAGAGAAATGAACATCCATCCAACAGTGCAGTCACTACCGAAACACTGGATGTCACTACCGAAACAGTGCAGCACTACCGAAACACAGGATGTTTTGTAAAAAATTAAGTATATTGAGTAATCAACTAAAATGTTATGATACTGATTGGATTAATGTATGTTCAATTTCATCAATCAACAACTCTGGAATCAATATGATCAGTATTTTGCATTTTACAAAGAAATATTGCACTTAGATTTTGATGAATTGTATAAATTGAACTTGAAAATTTGGTAAAAAATTCATTTTTATGGATTTCATTGTGAAAACCTTCAAGAAATATTTGTAAAAATACTCTTCAGAGAAGGGAAGGAAACACAATCTGAACAGGTCAATAATAATACTTTTTTACTATAGTAAATGTGATGTTTCGGTAGTGACAATTTTTGGAAGAGGAAAAACATTCCAACACATTCTGAAAATACAATATAAAAATTGACTGTTCTTTTACTAGATAAGTGTACTTTAGATATGGTACAATATACATACGGACAAAGTTTTGGGAATAAAACATAAAAAAAATCAAAATATTTCCGACCTGACTTTGCACCAATTCGGTAGAATGGCCCATATACAATAACTGATTAATGAGAGCTATCCAAAGACTGGTGGCTGCCGATTTAGCAGTCAACCTTCCTTACTCTGTACGTTTAGATGCTTTACAGGTAGCTGTAAGCCATTAGATGCCTGGGAAATATTTAGTATCTATAAATAACAGCTCACCTTTATCTTTTTAACCAGATTTGTAAACAGGTCGTGATCAACAGGCTCAATAGGTACAATAGGCTACCTTGGTTAAAAATCGAATTACGGTAGAGTCATGCTAGCGTTGCGCTAAATAATTAGGCAGCTAACATTAATAAGTGGTGTTTACATAAAGTCACTTATTGTATATGGCATAAATATTATTCTAAAACACCTTCACTAGTTGTTTTAAGCAGATTTGTGAGCAATTCATCACGTATGCAATGCACGTCAGCGAATATGTTCTGAATAGTATGTTTCAAGTAGGCTACAGCCGAACTCTCGTTCCGTTTTGATCAATAGTAATCGAGTTGATAAGTCTGATCTATACGCAACTGTGAGGTGCGCGAATGGACAGAGCCAATCACTTAATTACTCAACCTGTGGATGCATCCTGACTTCATCAGTCGGCGGTTTCAATATTCATGGATTTCAATTTATTAAAATATCTGCTATGTTGAGAACTTGCACAGGTGTAGGCTATTACTTGATTTGTCTACGCGTTTAAACGAGTACCAGTAGAACGCGGGGCCTCGGGAAGGCAGACAACAGGATTGGTTTTGAAAGCTCAACTCGTTTGTGTTGCATCTCGAATATAATAATATTAATATTAGTATTGATTGATAAACCGGTTCGGTTGAAAACTGTCGTTCCACTGCGAGGGCCAGCCCGACGTAGGCCTACACGAATACACCTGTACAAATGCACATTAAATTTCCACTCAAAACTGTCAAAAGTTTGATTATTGATTTCCAACACAGCCTCCATTGGTGAAAATAATTGTATGTAGGTTTGTATAATAAACATGAATAGTAATCATAGATAAACTTGACTTTCATAAAACTTGACTTTCCACTGGTTAGTTCTAGATTCTATTGATATAGATTTCAGTAGTTTGCATATACGAGGTAAACCTTGATCTTGAATCTTTGAACCATACATGATAGCACCATGGGGCTTGGACTATTGTCAATATATTAGCCTATCTATTTTAATTTAAAATGGAAGCAAAATGATAACCTCAAGCATAGCCTCCATTATTTATGAAATGTAAAAAAAAAAAAAACATTGATTTCTGCTGATAGGTAACACAGACTGTGCGCGCATAGCGCACAATTTTTTGGGGGGGGCACCGAAGAGCCATTTTGACCCAGGAAAAACCCTGGATGTGTTTGCAAAGTAACTGAGTGGAAGGATTTTTCTGGAAACACACCCGCGATCAATGACTACTCATTTAAAGATCAAGGAGTACCGTATGCTATATATACCCTTGGAATGGCCAACCTATCTCGGTCATGGTGTGTATTATTTTGTAGAAGGGAAATAGTCAGTAGCAACCTATAACACAATTATATGCTTATCCTACATAAACTATGGAAACTATTAAAAAACTAATAATTTCTTATTTTCATTGGTATTGTTGTCATATACAGATATGCAATGAGGATTGCTGGGTAATATTTTGTTGTCCAATGTCAAGTCTCTATTTGATCATGTGACGAGACGATACGATGTATCTCATTTAGACGCAAAATCTAAACGTAAAAATGTCCTTCGTTAAGTCAAACGATGCAAAATGAATGTGTTGTTATTGCATTTTTAGCGAGAAATCAATGTTTAATTGAAGCCATATAACAGAAAAACAGTATTTCATGAAGCAGAAAACAAGGAATTACAAAGATTTTGACGAGACTCCAGTCAAGTCAACGGGGAGCTTGCCTCTAAAACATATCCTTCGTGAAGTCAAACGGTGTAAAATAAACGTGTTATTATTGCATTTCTAGTGAGGAATCAATGTCTACATTTTACAATATAACAGAAAAACAGTATTTCATGAAGCAGAAAATACGTAATTACAAACATTTTGGTACCATTGATTTAATAGGAAGCGCTCAATCCAATATGGCGGACACAAATGGATTGAGTGCTTCAGAGTTCAGAGTTTTGTATATTCAGACTTCGTTTTGTATATATATTCATACTTCGTTTTGTATATATATTCAGACCTTTGTATGTATATTCAGACTTTTGTATACAGAATATTCAGACTTTTATATATATATTCAGACCTTTGTATATATATTCAGACTTTTGTGTATATATATTCAGACTTTTGTATATATATTCAGACTTTATATTCAAATGTTAATTTCCTGAACGGCATGCCATATTATATATACATATATATATTTTTTTATTTTTAAGATGGAAAATTTTGCACACAGTGACCTAAAGCAGCATAACGGATCAATTGCTAATCGCTAACGAGATGCTAGTGGCTCAAATTAGCGAAATCTCTTGGAATGTACTTACTTTGACATTACGACAAACTAGTCAACAAATGTCCTAACACAGTCAAACATCAAGCAAGTGCAACACAAGAAGGCAATTAAGCTACTTACTAGTCTCTTACACCACGTTGTAATCGCGGACGTTGCGGTTAGAAAATCGCAAATGCAATTAATCGTTCAGCCCTAGTTTTATATCTTCACCAACCCTTAGCCTAATCCATGGTTGCTGAACCTTTGGCAGCGATTACAGCTTCAAGGTGTCTTGGGAAAGAAACTACGAGCTTGCAATTTTTTTTGCCCATTCCTCTTGCCATATCCATGCAAGCTCTGTCAGGTTGGATGGGGAGCGTCGGTACACAGCCATTATCAGCTCTTTTCAAAGATGTTCAATTGGATTCAGGTCAGGCCTCTGGCTGGGCCACTGAAAGACATGCACAGAATTTCTCCAAAGCCACTCCTTTGTTTCCTTGGCTGTGTGCTTTGATCATTGTAATTGTCAGCAGGTTTTCTTTAAGGATCTCAGTGTACTTAACTGCATTCATCTTTCCCTCTATCAGAACTAGTCAAGGTTTGCAGTATTCCTTTGACCCCATAGCTTAGAGTTTGCTCTGACATGCACTGTCAGCTGTGAGACCTCATATAGGCAGGTGTTGGCAACCCCCAATCAATTGGATTTATCACAGGTGGACTCCAATTAAGTTGTAGAAACATCTCAAGCAGTATCAGTGGAAACAAAATGCACCTCAGCTCACTTTTGGGTGTCATTTCAAAAGGTGTGCACACTTGTGTACATATGATATTTAACATTTAGGTTTTTAACAAATTAGCACAAATGTCTAAAAACCTGTTTTCACTTTGTCATTATGGGCTATTTTGTGTAGAATTTTAAGACAAAAAAAATAACTAAATCTATTGTAGTATAAGTCTGTAATGTAATAAAATAGACTAGCAGCAAGTCCCCAAAAAAGGCTTTAGTTTTTGAGATACCCCTACCCGAGTTAAAACAAAACACAACCGTGTTTTTTCATATTCAATATGTTTCCCATTAATGAAATGGATTGTTGTGAACTTTTATTTTGGTGCAAATTATTTTCGTGGGTTATTCTTTAGACCTACCCCAATCTCGGGGTGAGGTGACAAAAGGCCCATAACTTGATAATGCTCACTCTTATCTTCATCAAATTTGCTGAGCAATGAACCAGGTACCTGCCCTACATCTTCGAAGGGTCAAAATGTAATTTATGTTATAGAATACTTAATATAATAAGAATATAGTACAGTAAACATAGCTTTAGTTTAGGCAGACATTGTATTTTTGTGGTCATGTGAAAAGAGCACTCCTTTACTTTTCTCTCATTTATCGGAAACACATAGATTCCTGTGAAATATACTGTTACTGGATGGCCTAGGATGCTATTGAACTAAAACCAGTGGTTGTGTGGAGGTATCTGGTATAGTTTTATTGCAAATAAGATTTCTTTAGACATCCCACTTCTCTGAAACAGATCAAATTTGGTCATTCCGTATGGGGGATAGGTGGCATAATAGCCTATAAGTTGAGAATACTCACTCTAATGGTAATCATATTTGGAGAGACAAAGACCAGATGGCTGTACTACATCCCCAAACAGTGAGAATTTGAGTAACCCAATAAAGTATAGTTTATCTAAAATGACAAGCCTCTAAAACATAAAGATACAAGGCGTAAACCAAGAACCAAGAGCATACAAAAGGAACAGATTCACAAAATAAAGTCTGTGTGTGTGTGTGTGTGTGTGTGTGTGTGTGTGTGTGTGTGTGTGTGTGTGTGTGTGTGTGTGTGTGTGTGTGTGTGTGTGCGTATGTGTGTGTACAGAATACAGATGTATGTAAGCAATGAATGGACAAAATAAGGTCTAGCTTGATCGAGCAGGCGATTTTGTCTGTTCTCGCTAATTTAGACGGAATTTCAGAGCTAAAACGTCAGCAAAATGAGGCACTGAAAGCTTTTCTTTCCGGGAAAGACGTTCTCGCCCTACTACCAACTGGTTTTGGAAAGAGTTTGATTTACCAACTTGTGCCTCTGGCACTGGCACTTTCCACTCTCTCCACAGTTTGCATCTTTGCAATACAAATGAGTAATGTCTCTCACCTCTTTAGGTGCTTGGAGTTAGTGCACCTTCGTCCATTTTCATTTCCTTTTTCCGTAAAGCAGAAGCACATATTCTCTTGCTAACGGCAAAGACTCTTCCAAGCATGCAGAGAGTCCAAAATGGGCCAGTTCTTTGAGCTCGCTGAGATGGGTCTTGAGTTTGGTGAATGCTGTAGTCCTTCCTATTCTATACAAACTGCTAGTTGTGTCACAGCCAGTGAGTGCATGACACGCTGGTAGACAGTTGGACAGTTTTTTCCAAGTTTCTCTGATATGGTGTTGATGGGGACATATCTCTCTCACATTCCATGGCCTGCATGCATGTACACTAGAGATGAGCCAAATATTAATTTGCTCGCATAGTAAACCAGCAGTACTTCCACATCAGTATAATCAACCCTCACAATGATTCAAGAATACAAATAAAATGTGGAGTAGGTGAAAGGGGTGTGCAGACCTTCTGGCTTGACTGTATATATGTATAGTTTTTGTAATGTATTTTTCCACATATTTCTTCACAGTGTACTGTGCACTCTATAATGGCACTAGAAGCACAAGCCCAGCAGCATGTCATCCTCAAAGTGCATTGTTTCATTCTGTCATCTATTTAGATCAGCACATCCTAAGCAAACTGGAGAAGCAGAAGATCGTAGTGTTCACTCCATCGAGGCGTGTGGGGGGCAAACGCGTGGTCTGCTACGATGACCGCTTCATCGTGAAGCTGGCCCACGAACTGGATGGCGTGATCGTCTCCAACGACACCTACCGCGACCTGCAGAGTGAGAAGCCGGAGTGGAAGCGCTGCATCGAGGAACGCTTGCTCATGTACTCGTTCGTCAACGACAAGTGAGTGTCGCACTTAGCTCTGCTTTGGCTTCGTTTTTGTGATTGTTGTTGCTTTTAACTGTGGGTTGAATTCATAAAGGATGTAATTCAATAATTATCATTGACCTTTCTGACCTTGTGATTTCTAGGTTCATGCCCCCCGATGACCCTCTTGGTCGCCATGGTCCCAGTCTTGACAACTTCCTAAGGAAGAAGCCATTACTGCCAGAGCACAAACGTCAGCTTTGCCCTTATGGTAAAGTATTTCTGTACTCTGTGTTACTTTTATAATGAACTGTGCATGAAGTGGAGGTTTGTGTCTCAATATATACAAAGATAATGTTGTTTGTTATGCCAAAAGGGGCATCAGAGGATGGAGAAAGATAACATCAAAGGCTTGAGTGTAAAATCTGTTAGCTACATATTTTGAATAAGACAACCAATTTCTTTTCGGACAGATCCAATGCTCACTCCTTCATCTCTTACCTTATGTGTGATAGGTTTGTGATTACAAGCCCTCAGAGTCGAGAACATCTTCACAGATATGTTTTCCTTTTGCGTTTTAGGAAAGAAATGCACTTACGGTATGAAGTGCAAGTTCTACCACCCGGAGCGGGCCAACCAGTCCCAGCGAGCTCTGGCAGACGAGCTTCGGGACAACGCCAGACTCTCCACCGCCAAAAAAGAGGACGCTACAGGAGTAGGTCTGGTGCCAAGGGGGGGCACGGTCTCTGGCATGAGCCCAACTTTTGGGACAAGCTCAGCCTCTCTGGAGCAGCAGTTACAGTACAGACTTGCCCTGGACGCCGGTGGGGGCCTTCTCCACAAGGGCCAGGGGGGTGAGGCCCCGGAGGCCTGGTCCAATGGGACCCTGGCTATGGACTCCAGCAGGACCCCGTCCTCCAGCAGCAGCAGCAGTGGATTCTTTGAGCTGGAATGGCCCAGCCTGCTCTCGCCCTTCACCACTGACCCAGCCTCTGTCTTCAGCACGGACTCTGGCCTGGGCTCGTACGAGCAGCAGCAGCAGCAGCAACAACAACAACAACAACAACAACAACAACAACAACAACAACAACAACAACAACAACAACAACAACAACAACAACAACAACAACAACAACAACAACAACAACAACAACAACAACAACAACAACAACAACAACAACAACAACAACAACAACAACAACAACAACAACAACAACAACAACAACAACAACAGAGACAGCAGCAGCAACGACAGCACCCTAAGGACCTGAGCCGTGGCCAGGCCAGGCTCCCAAGCCTTCAGGAGGCTCCACATCCCTGTTTGGCCTGCTGCCCCCACCTGGCCACCCCCCCACCACCACTGCCACACCTCCTGCAGTCCTACTGCTCCAGCCCTGCTCGATTCCCTCCGCATCACCCCACTTCCTGTGGCTATGACCACCCTCAGTATCCACAGCCTGCCCCTATTCACCATTACAGCCTGCCCAGCTACTTCCAGCTCGGTGGAGCAGTAGGAGGAGGAGGCCAGCAGAACTGCTGGTCGGAGCCTGTGCCATGGATGCCACAGAGCACATCGAACCCTTGCAGTCTTCCAGAGTCCAGCCATCTGGCCAGCCTCCCAGGGCCTGGTCATTTCTACCAGGACCAGCAGGTGTGGGCCAGAAACTACCCTCAGCCTGAGCCGCAGCCTGTCAGCTTGGATTCGGAGAGAGAGGAGATGCGCAAGAAACTGCACGCCATTTTCAACCCATACCAGGTGGACAAGGTCATGAGCATGCATCCTTACCTCAAGGATGCCCAGAAATTGGCAGCAGAGATTCTCACCCTCAAGGCAAAAGGAGAGATGTTCTGAGAGACTTCACTGTCACTGTCATTCCCAGTGGCTCTCTTTGTTTATTTTTTTCCTGGAGCTTCAAAGTATTTGTGGCCAAAGCCACCAGAGTCTACAGGATCAAGTCCTATATAACACAGAGACTGCAGAGATTCCAGTATGAGTATTTTACTTCAGTAGGTTGAGTTTTTCAGCCCAGGTGATCTATGCAATGACGTTAAGTAAGGTCATATGAGAGTTACAGTATATGGCATTTTCTGACCTGTCTAAGTAACCAGTAGTCTTGCCATTTGACTATTATGTGCACTTGCCTTATACATTTGCCTTTGTGCTAAGTATGATAATAGGAGAAACTGTGTGCTGGGCTACAGCGTTGATACATATTGTATCTTATCATATTGTAAGGTATAAATTGTATTTTACAATACACGGCATCTAAAGCCAAAAAGTTAACGTTTTGCGTCATGTAATTTTAAGTAATGCTGTGTTGGTAATAAGGAATTCGGTTTGTTGTTCACTTTCTTTTTTTCATAGATCATTTTCTCAATCGGATTTTGAGGTTCTGTTTTCAAATTGTACAAAGAATGTGTGTGTTACCAAACTAAAGTACACACCTACAGCATCCACAAAAGCATACAGATATTTAGGGCCTGATTTACTAATATGCGAGCGCTTCTTAATCTGCGTTCGCAAATTAACGCACGGTGTTTTTGCGCATTTTACTTGGTATTTATCAAGCCAGATCTGCGCTGGGCAAACTGTGCTTACTCCGCCCTTTAAAGAGCCTGATTTACTAAGATTGATTTGCGAAAGCATCTTTGCCAGGCGCACATTAACGCACGGTGATTCCCCGCATTTTCCGTGATATTTATCAAGCCAGATACGCGCTGGGCAATCATTATTTAGCGCACCGTTAAAAGACTGGAGAACTTGCCAGCAAGTTACTGCCACCATGGAGATTCGAGGAAGAAAAAACTAAGGTTCAGCGAATAGATAGCGAATAGATAGCGAGATAGATATATTGGTTCACGTTCGCTCAATCACTGAACCTGATTCAATGGGTTATATTGTTGTTTTGCCCGCCATCATCTACAGCGTGATGTTTAAAAGAACACGATTATAAATAATATGCTATTGGTGGCATTAATGCATAAACTGTGTATTATAACAATATATATGTGTACATGGCGAGATTAATACGTTCTACAAGGGACATGGGTTCACTACCATATATCCCCACTGCAACAAATACATTTACCAAGTAGACAGGCCTCTCCAAAATCACCGTTGCTCAATCATGGATAAATGGCACTATTCCGAAAGATAAAACTGTCATGGACAGACCACTTCCACGTAAGTAATGGTCATGTTGGCATCACATATGACCTGGACATTCATTGAATATGTGTGCTTTCTGTTTCGGTAAACGTGTTCGCGGATTGAAGGTGGGACTGTTTGCATGTGGGTGCGATCAATTTCTCCAATTACGTTCGGAAAGTTTAATTTCATATATATGAATATATGAATTATACGAGTTGAAACAAATATTTCTGTTCGCTGTCTCTGTCTATGTCTTTGCCTTGCTGCTGCCATATCAACGTTTTCAGACTCAGTGGAAATGCGCTTGGTTAAGACGTGCTTTTATGAGGCGGAGAATTAGCCTGCAAATCAGAGATGTGCGCTCGCCGGGCAGTTTAGTAAATACCACGCAGTTCATCATTAGGCGCACTCCTCCCATTAAATAGCGCTACACGCCTACGTTACCACCCACGTTTCCGAACCATCCCACCTGTTTGCAGGTACACACCCTCAAAGCGTTAATATGCGCTGCGCCAGCTTAGTAAATACCGTTTTTCGTTACGACCGCTATTTTACGCCAGAAAATGGGCGCAATCCTGTTAGTAAATCAGGCCCTTAGACTCTTCACTTTTCTCTGAATTTTGTCATATTGTTAAAAGGTCAAATACTTCAGGATGAGTTTGTCCTCTAAGTTTATTATTTAATTCCTCATCTCTAGTAATTGATTTGAACCAGTTCATTCAGTATTCACAATAATGGGTCTTAATTGTTATCTATGATTTATCTTTCTGATGATTGCATATTGTTATGTGTATATGTTAGTAAGCATCTGTACAGGACACTGTATTTACTAAGTAATCCTGAAACAAAGTTCTCATGAATAAGGTTTTAACCAAGCCACCTTTATTTTAGGGGATTTAGGGGAATCTATTGGCAGAAATGGAATGAAAATCATAATGTGTTTTTCATAGGTGTAAAATCACCTTTACGAATGGTTGTGTTTTTCTCTGCCTCATATCTACATAGGGGGCAGGGCCTATTCCAAAGAGTCCGCCATGTCTCACCGCCATGTTTCTACAGTAGCCCAGAATGAACTAACCATATCATTGGCTATAGAGACGCCCTGCATTTCTATGGCAACTGGCGGATACTGTAGGTTATCCTACACACTTGGAAAGGGAGGGGTATTCAGTTCGGTGCTATCTGCAACCTTGCCGCTGGACGCCACTAAATCCTGCACTATGTTCCTTTAAAGAGTTGAATGTAAGCTCTCTGTAATAGTACTTATTCATTTTGCATTACCTAAATTAAATTCAGTCCACTGAAAAATATGAACTACTCTGTGTTGTTGCGTGTTTGAAAAGCCCTGTACATTTAAAAAGAACAACTGTGATTTAGTATGCTAAACCTTTAGGGTGTCCATTGTTTAATCTGTAAGTGTTATGAAAAGGAAAATGCATTTATTTAAAGTAGGAACAGGACTTCATACTTTCACATAAAACAGAAGGAAGAGAGGAGTTTTCTTGTTTACCAATATTGAGTTGACCATAATTAGATGGTATATACTGTATATACGTATATGGGCCATTCTACCGAATTGGTGCAAAGTCAGGTCGGAAATATTTAGATTTTTTTTATGTTTTATTCCCAAAACTTTGTCCGTATGTATATTTTACCATATCTAAAGTACACTTATCTAGTAAAAGAACAGTCAATTTTTATATTGTATGTTCAGAATGTGTTGGAATGTTTTTCCTCTTCCAAAAATTGTCACTACCGAAACATCACATTTACTATAGTAAAAAAGTATTATTATTGACCTGTTCAGATTGTGTTTCCTTCCCTTCTCTGAAGAGTATTTTTACAAATATTTCTTGAAGGTTTTCACAATGAAATCCATAAAAATGAATTTTTTATCAAATTTTCAAGTTCAATTTATACAATTCATCAAAATCTAAGTGCAATATTTCTTTGTAAAATGCAAAATACTGATCATATTGATTCCAGAGTTGTTAATTGATGAAATTGAACATACATTAATCCAATCAGTATCATAACATTTTAGTTGATTACTCAATATACTTAATTTTTTACAAAACATCCTGTGTTTCGGTAGTGCTGCACTGTTTCGGTAGTGACATCCAGTGTTTCGGTAGTGACTGCACTGTTGGATGGATGTTCATTTCTCTCCCAAAATCTTCCAAAAGGTGCTCTGGGCCGCCCTTTAGTCCACACAACACATTTATTTAAAAATGATCGGATTGAACTACTTACCATTTCATTTTGTCACTACTGAAATCATCAGGTCACTACCATATGTTTCGGTAGTGACTGTTTCGGTAGTGACAATTATAGCTAACTTTAAGCATAAATAAAGAATTCTAACAAGCACACGGCATGCAAACACATCTTTGAAGAGGTGAACACACATACAAACATAAGATTTTCCATGAAACCCCAAAAGGTTTACTTAATTGAAGAAAACATGCGTTTCGGTAGTGACAATTCTTAAGGTTACACGTCGATTTTCAGACTTTGGAACACATTTATATAAAAACTATGGGATTTAGCTACTTACCATTCAACCATGAGGGTCAGAGATGCAGTGTCACTGCATGGTCAAAAATGCAGAGTCGTGGCTAAAACACAGGCTCAGCCAATGGACTAAAACTCTTGTGTTTCGGTAGTGACATGAAAACTAGGGACATGATTTTTTGAGTATAGAAAATTGATTTAAAAATTAAACCCAAAATAAATCTAAATATTCCAAGTTCTGTTTCAACCCAATCATAAAGATCTTTGAAATTAAATCATTGAAAAAAATCTAAAAAAATTGAAAAGTGTTATTTAAAGGCATTGAAATTTAGATGTCAGGGTTGGGGACAGCTACTTCCCAATAGAAAGTACCCTATAAATGATGATTTTGTATATATTTAGCTTATCACTATCTCATGAAATGCATTGGGTTTATATAGACCATAACATTTTCTAATTAAATATCTATGCCTAAATACCTAATTGTTTTGTAAATAGTTTTTATTGTTGAGGGACTGCATATTACACGAATTCGGTAGAATGGCCCATATATATATAATCATACATTTATTTTTGGCCAAAACAGAGACATTACATTGGAGGCCTAAACTACTACAATTTCCATATCCTGCATCATTTGCATTTACTCTTCTGTATATGGAATACATCTAAGTAATATTTTTTCCCGTTTATTGAGAAGTAGATATTAAATACAAAATAAAATTGAATAAATACACTTGAAAGTGTCATTAAGTGTGTGTGGACCATCTGTTATACCCTAAGCAGGCCACCAGATGGAGATAAAAAAAATCCTACTTGCCTGCCTTACCAGTTCATTACCTTTGCCAAGGAGAGAATGTTTTCGGTTCAGTTTGTTAGGCTGTTAGCAGGCTTATGCTAAATCTATGGGTTAGATCTTCAAGACTCTTGGTGGAGTGGGTGTAGCATGGGCCAAGGAAAAACCCATTAAGTGTTGGTGCAAATCGGTTCACTTTCGGTAACATTGCAAGATAGGGATTTGACCTTGGTGGAAGTCTGTGCTCTCTGCTTCTTAGCATAAACTGTCTGGTACATGAGTATATTGACTTGTATATTGTTTTTTGTTTGTATTGTAAATCATTAGGTTATATCTTACCTGGAAGAAAAAGTCAATACTTTGCCCTAAATAAACTGTGTGTGTGTGTGTGTGTGTGTGTGTGAGAGAGAGAGAGCGAGAGAGAGAGAGAGGGAGAGAGAGAAAGACAGAAGAATATGTTTACTGACTAATTTGATCTTAAAGAAATAAACCACCATGTCAAACATGAAAATAAAAAATAAGGAACCAACAATTATTTTTCAGAGATATCATGAATATATAGTATAATAATTATTATTATTATTACTTTAAACAGCACTGTTTCAACAGCAAAAAAACGCAGGCCATATCTTTGCATAGGTACTGTAGGGAAGGGAGAGAGCAATCACCCAACCTGGTCTAGAGCCAGGTTAATCAGTAGGCCTGACTACGTCATTCATTCACCCATCACCTCTGATTTGTGTGTGTCTGAGAGGCTTAGTGTGGGTAGTGTGTTTGTGTAAAGTGATGACAAAGCTTAGATGTTTGCATTTCTTTGCAATCAGTCAGACAGCGCAGGAAAGCTTTATGCAAAACTTTATTTATGATCCATGTTCACCTCAAGAATGTCAGTTATGTCTTCAGTACACACTGTTAAGGTCAGGAATGTTGTTTTCTACTGGATAGGACAAGATGCTATGGGAGGTTGCACTGTAAAACATATGCTGTAAAAACTATATGTTTCTGACAGCTATAACACCACTATAGCACCAGTAACACAGTGTAGTTCTTTTCTAGTAATTTATCGACATAGTATTCACGTTTTACATTATCTCCACTTTAATTCCACTTAACTTTAAAGTAAGTCACTAATACTTTTTTTCAGTATTTTATGAATGGAAGTTTTTGAATATACAGTACATTAGGAATAAGCCTACTGTAAAACCCAAACAGAAGTTTCTTACTGTGCAGCAATTGGTCAGTAAATGATTGTAATGTTGTTTTATCAACTGTTTAAACCATAATATAGTACCAATAAACTACCCTAATATACAGACGGGCTTAAATGATCCAACCATTACACCTCCCACAGGTTCTTTATCAGTGCACTTAGCTCACAGCAGTTGTAGGGAGAAGGTTATTAATAAAAGTGTTTAGGTTAGGTAAGTCTGGAGTGCGTTTTACTGTTTAACAAATGCCTCGAAAGTTCTTGAACCCTATCATTGTGCGGAACCGCTTTGGAGTCGGCCATTCTAAACTTTCAACTAGACAGCTCACACTTTTGGAGATTTCACATTTTCTGGTAAACTTTCAAAATGACCACAACCTTTAAACTTGAGTTCTTCAATTAAATACTTTGGTACATTATGTTTTATTTCATGTTGTGGCTATATTGATTCTGTCCAATGCATTTGTAAAATCGGCATTGGCGCACATCATGAAACTTTTTAGGTAAAAAATATTTCCTTTAATTTCCTAACCTGTGATAGTTATGTAGTCTGTTATGCAGGGAACTGCTGAAGCTTACAATTGCATTATGGGAAAATGTATGGGTCAAATTACCCATTTGGAAAGTCGGGCCTTTTTTGTGTGGTTCTCTAGAGTTACAGTATAACACATTTTTAATTACGACTTGTGGAATGGTGTAAGAAGTAATACTGTGAATGATGATGTAAACCTCTAGTAGATATGCATCCATAATGCATTCAAATGAATTCTGTAACATCCATTTAAAATAGAAATGTACTGTTAGGAAAGCCTGTGTTTACGTTAAAAAAAGTTATATAATTGGTTATATAAAGTTATATAATGTTTCATTCTGTGTAAATGTCAAAGCATTTTAATGCAGGTAAGTTTGTTCTAGTATAGTTCTGTAGTTTTGATTGAATTAAAATATTGTTCAAGTACATTGCAAGTCTACCCAAGGAATTCTGAAAAGGTACAATCGAACAGATTTTTTTGTGTTTTTGTTTCGTATTTTAAATTCATGAGAGGACATTGGAATAATAATTTTCAAATCATTTTGTTGCTCAACAGGTAGGGCAGTTGATAAAGCAGCTCTAAGATAATGGGTTTGACTCAGAAGGATGAAGTCTGTATGCTATGGTAAATAAAATAGACTGTGAAGTTCATAATCCAAAATGTAAGCACTGTAGCATTCTTTCTGATATTCTACATATCCTACACCTGTTAACACACTGGCACCTGACCAGCTCTCTTTTTCTACTTCTCAATTTCAATAAATTGCATCCGTTTTTATGGCGTCATTAAAAATGCACGTTTCCCAAGGCTCTTTATAGAGGCCTGAACCCCTAAAGCAAGCTTTTCACTCGAAGGTTGCATTTGTCCACAATGCAGTTGGAGCAATACTATGGAGGACATAATTTTCTATGCAGTAAGATGCAGTTTTCATTTAGTCTCATAATGCATTTGTGATTTACATTGCTAAGAGTGCAGATGTATCCGACCCATCGACTGAAAATAATCCACCTTATTTACTGACTTGAAAAGGTAATCTTTATGATATTCATGTGTGTGGCCTCCATTTTACAGCACTCACAGTAAGTCTGTTCTATTTTTTTTGATGATGATGATTTTGATGATGACCTTATTAATGTCTCACACCACACCTACCCTTTACACAATAACATTTACTTTCACAATTTGTAAGCGCCTCTAAGTGTCTCACTACATAACTGTTGTCCAAGATGACCAGGATTTTATACTCTAAGCATCTGATGCCAATTTGGATAAAAGTGTCTGATAAATTACTTAATGTAAATGTATTAATAAAAAATGCAATAAATTGAAGCAGTGAAAATAAATTGTGTGTATCTCAAACTTTGCAGATATGGTCAAAGTTATCTTTTTATAACTTGCATATTGCAAAAGCTGTAGCAGATACAGTGAAAGCTAGCAGGCAACATCATATCTTTCATATAGCAAAAGCTGTAGCCTGTCTCTTTTATGGCCTAACTAGTGTGCTGTGGAATAGAGTCCGCGGAGGTACTGCAGGGGGGTCGCGAAATCTTTGGTTGATAAGACCATTTTTTTGTATATTTCTTTAAAAAAAAATTCAACCGATTTCTTTTTCCACAAATGTAAATGTCTTCCGAATCAGAATTGTATTTATTCCCTTTAAATTCACATTAACATAAATCCAACATATTGTAAATAAAAAAAATGAAATGACGCGTGAACTATGTAACTCCACGTCGACCATTTTTCACAATCGACGTCGTCGACTTATCATTGCAGCTCTATGCGGCCGAGAGCCTGCGTGGCTGCTCTAACTTTTTAATGTACATAATAAGGAAGTTCAAGTGAGGTAATTGGTTTGGGCGCAGGCCTCAGATGTTTTCATGATGTTTCAGTCACGATACGACGTGTTTTTGTATTGTTCATGTTCTTGCAATTTGTTAAATTGCCTTGCAAATAAATGCTTTGCCAACTGTTAAAGGCCAAATCCTTTCATGTGATGATTTTCACGTGTCATTTATATTTGTTCACACACCACTCCATCCATCTGTTCCTGGCCCGGCCCCTCTGTCAAATTTTAGAACCCATTGGCCCACGGGTCAAAATGTTTGCCCACCCCTGAGCTACCCACAGGAGCTCTCTCAAGCTAGGCACCGATTCACTCGTTAGCCTACCTAACGATGTTCTTTATTATTTGACACAATTCCCTGGTTTAAACAAGTACGAACACCTGGTCTGGCGAATGACAACTTAAATGATCTTCCCATATATTTTCTTCTGACATTGTAGTATTACTAGTTGAATGACTAAATATACTAGCCTAGCCTACTTGCTTGCTTAGGTACTTAGGTAGAGCAGCAGCTGGGTAATCCAATTTGAGTTGATGCCTTGTTTCTTGTCTTTATTACTTGATCTATTCCCATGTTAGGTAGTTATTCTGATAAATTAGGCGACCAGAACAGGGTGACTGCTTTTATTTCCAGCTTCAAAAGTAAGGACTTTACTGTGTATCCGAGATAAGTTGACCCAGAAGACGTCTACGTACAATCAGCTGGCAGCAACGGCGAAATAATAAAAAATTGTAACAGCTGGCAGCAACGTATGGAGGACTGAAAGTGCCAAAATTCAATAAATAAATACACCATCAATAATTATTTAAATGTGTCATTAATTCATTTAAATTGGAATTAAATAAATACATGTTTCAATAAATGTGTCATTAATTAATTCAAATTGGAATTAAATACATAAATGTTTCAATAAATGTGTCCTTAATTTATTAAATACCAATTCATTTTATGTAAAAAAAAAAACACATTTAATTATTTCACTATTTAATTAATTATGTCATGGTCCTGTGTTGCAGCGCATCAATAATTTATTTTATCTGTCAAACTCACCCATCAAAGTCAGTGGGCGGGGCTAACGCTGATTTAGTCTGATCCATTGCTTTAGTCTGAAGTGCCTGGAGAGAGACATTTTTCCACCGGTTCCAGCACCAAAACTTAACGTTATGGAATCTTGTGACATGTTACTTTGGTTAAAATTTCGAGTTATTCACGAGTGGTCTTCTTCCAGCGAGAACGCAAATTCATTTCGATAACACTTAAATTTTGTTTAACTTTTTAATACCATGTAGTACCATACGACCTAAAGTTAAAGTTCTGTTTACTTGATCACTTTAGACTAGAGTTTTTGAGATGCTCCATGGACCAGCTCAGCAGTAGTTAATTCCTCTGAAATAAACCTTTCAGCATATTCACACCTATTTGCCTTGAGAAGTTTCTTGAGAACTCTTAGAATTTTCCACGACATATAAAAGTTCTGTTTACTTGGCCATGGCTTTCTATATTTTCTCACGTAGATCAGACGAGTGGCAATGCAGTTCATGACGGGAGTTGACTAGCTACTTAACAACTGTAGCAGTAACCTACAGCAGCTAGTGCTAGTTACTACACGAACGTGCTTAGTCAAGAGCTTCTTTTTTTTCAAGTGGCAAGTCTTCTACAGTACACACAATACAAAACCAGCACTACATCACGGTCTCAGTTAATGATGCAACTACGGGTTTTCTACGAGCAGGCAATGCAGCTCATGATGGGAGTTGACTAGCATACTGTAGTAGTACCTCACGACAGCTAGCTGCTACAAGAACTTGCTTAGTCAACTGTTAATATCAAGTGTAATATCACACAAAAACAAGCCAGATTGAAAGAGATAATGTATACAAAGCAGACAAACCAACACATTTTGATGGATGAAAGCCCTCTTTATTATTTGTAATGTGTTTGTTATTAGGTCTAATAACTAAATTGCTTTCGAGGTATTTAATCCATGGTCCACTACTGGATCGATTTTCCGTTTTCTTCATCTCGCACGCTCTGGATTTTTAGCGTTTAAGAAAAAGTTTTGTTTGACACAGTGTTTAGGAATGAGGCCTGCGTCAATCCAAATATCTTGGATCGGTAAGCCTTGACTTGATGTGCAGGGTAACCAATCAGGTTTTAGGAATCCGCCCACTGACTTTGATGGGTGAGTTTGACAGATAAAATAAATTATTGATGCGCTGCAACACAGGACCATGACATAATTAATTAAATAGTGAAATAATTAAATGTGTTTTTTGACATAAAATTAATTTGTATTTAATGAATTAATGACACATTTAATGAAACATGTATGTATTTATTTCCAATTTGAATTAATTAATGACACATTTAATAAAACATTTATGTATTTAATTCCCATTTTAATTAATTAATGACACATTTAAATAATTATTGATGGTGTATTTATTTATTGAATTTTGGCACTTTCAGTCCTCCATAGCAACGTGGGCGGGTTTTAAATGCGATAAAAACAAAAGCCGGGCTTGTCTCCTCGCCGATTTAAACAGCCAACCGCGCAACAACTGTCTGGCATTTTACTAACTTAAATTAAAAGAGCTTGAAAGGTGGGTGGTTCCTGTATTAACTCCCGTGTTAAACAGCTGTGGAACTTCTTTTTTGCCCGCCAGCTGGTCATTCTGACGTCATCTGAAAACTATCAATTGAAAAGAAGATACATCTCACTAATGTGGGAGGATGTGTGCCATTGACAGATAATAATAATAATAATACATTTTCTTTGTATTGCACTTTACATTATACAAATCTCAAAGTGCTACATATACATTTAAAACGATAACAATGAACATTGATTATCAGAAACATTTTGAAAAAAGATAAGCTTTTAGGCCTTTTTTAAAAATGTCAGTAGACTGTGGGGCCCTGAGATGGTCAGGGAGGGCATTCCACAGCCTTTGGGCAGCAGAGGAGAAAGCCCGGTAAAAGGTTGTATTTTTCCACCATCCAATGAAGGAATACACAGGACTATGCAGGACATCAGTGGTACAGTAGGATTGTTTTTTTTGTGTAAAGTGTTGTGTTTTTATTTATAATTTTCCACAATGCATTTGTGATTTTAAGTATTGCACAAAGCAGTTATACAATAATAAACTATACAAATCACCGCAAAAAAGTACAGATTTCACATACAATTCCAACGGTGTGCACACCCACTGACAATACCCCGATGACATTTATAAAACTTCAAAGAGATCTCCAGTGCAGGTCAAGGGTCTGGGTCGGGTGATCCGTGTTATCGCCACAGGGAGATGCCTTTCTTACTCTCTGACTCTCTGTCTCTCTCCGTTCATTCCCACGCCATAAGCAACTTCTGAAAGGGAACGAATGCACCATGTCCAGGCATGCTGTTGAAAAACCCGAGAGTCAGATGAAGAGATCATATTGGAAAGGAAACTTATGCAGGTTGTTACCATTTTTAATGTATATTTATGTTGGCACGTAGTTTCTGTCTTCAAATTAATTTGGTTGAAACATGGTCAAGTGAAACAGAGATACACATAGCTGTCATTCACACAAGCTGTCAAGGCTATACACATGTGCTTTACTATACAAGGCCATACTATGTACTTTTGCACTCTGGATGTGTTAGAACTGGGCTTACAGCGCGATATATTGCAGAATACATTTCTATAACCAGTTAGCAAGCTAATAAGCCTTTACCAGTGCCTGTTGGCCTGATGGCTGTTAGCTTGTTAGCTCCCTAGTTTAAGACAAAAACATTAATGTTAATGTGGCACCCGTGTGCTTGCTGGCATTACCATTCAAAGTAGTGCTGCCCCTGGTGGACTCCAGACTGGGAGCCATTGTCAGCGCGCTCCAGCTCTATCCCCAGCTTGTAGTCCTGGGGGCCCCCCACAGTGCCCAGGTAGCGCAGAGTGCCGGTGCTGATCCGACCCGAGGGCAGCATAACCCGGACCCGGTGGCCAACCTGCAGGTCCAGGGGGGAGTGAGGCACAAACACCCGGTGGGGTCCACTGCCACTCCGCCAGGAACCCACACTGCAAGAGGGCAATAATGTGTGTGTGTGGAGGAGGGGGGGGGGGGGGGGGGCTACTGTCAAAATCAAAACATTTGTGACAGGGACATTTAGGGGCAATTCAGGAAGTAAAGACTTCCAGTTTCCAAGGATGCATGAAATAAACATGCCTCTCTGTTAAAAATAAATCATTGCAGATGAGATCTCTGAGAACCAGGTGTAAACACTGTTAAACTCCTTTAATACAAGCTCATAATGGGTGCCAGAACGAGTATTAGAGTTAATTGTATTATTAGAGTTTATTAGTTAAAAATGTGTTTTTACAGAGTTTTCTGGGTCCAGCAGCAGGGTGTTACAATACACATACATCCCGTGTCATTATGCATAATTAGCATTCTTTTGAAGACGCAAATATATCTGTATGGTGTACCTGGTGTTTGTGTTTACAGATGAAACTGAAGGGGGGCTGGAGTCACACGCTGATGATGAGGACAGTGAGGACATGTATTGGTCAGCTCTTAATGCCATCATCTCGTGCCTCCTAAGGGTGGTCCCTGAAAGGACAGTGACAAGGCAGACCAGTCCCAAACTAAATACTTCAATACACCTCCACTGTAAGTCTTATTCTGGGTTTTAATTACATAAAGAGAATGAAAAGGTATGGTTAAAAACGTCCTGGACTGAAGAACAAGTGGTTGACTTCAGTATAGCTCCGTTACAAGTGTTTATGTTGGATTTTAGTGATATACAGAGAATGCCAGGGTACGACTTATAATGGGGTTAAAGGATATGTGATTTCTGGTATACAGGCTTATTTACTTGGAAAGTCCTGGCCCTGTTCATCAAACTGGCTTGGTGGCCCATTCTCCAACATGGCCTCAAACAGCAGCTCTCTGGGAATCTGTAGCCCTTCCTGCCCGAGGTAGACTCCACCTCTTACCCATGCCTCAGAGGCCAGCTAAAGAAAAAGACAGTTGGTACAAGCCCCATTAGATAGATAGATAGATAGATAGATAGATAGATAGATAGATAGATAGATAGATAGATAGATAGATAGATAGATAGATAGATAGAAATAGACACGAGACATAGATACCTGGTTTTGTAGGTCCTGCTGCCTCTTCTGCAGTTTCAGGAATCTCCTCTCCCATGATTCCTTCTGGCTGTTGAGATGGTTCTTCAGTTTCTGGATATCCTCCTCAGCAGCTGACAGCCTCTTTTGGAGGGGAGGCCTGTGCTTAAGCCTACTGGCCCTGTCCCAGCCCTCACCACGGCCTAATGAAGTTAGATTCATTAATGCAAAATATCGTCATCATTGTCATCATTGTCATCATTGTCATCATCATCATCATCATCATCATCTTCACTGCCATCATCACCATCGTCATCATCATCATCATCATCATCTTCTTCTCTTTTTCTTCATCATCATCATCTTCATCTTCACCATGACCACCACTATCATCATCATAATCATAATCTTCTTCTTTTTTTTCTTCTTCTTCTTCTACTTCTCCTTCCTCCTCCCCTTTCCACTTTTCTTCACCATCACCATCAAAATGACCATCATAACCACCATTATCCTCCTCAATGAGCAGAAGGACTGTTGGCCAGTTAAGGTGAGGTCTCAAATTGTGAGGTGGATGGTGGGAGTGTGTGATAGACTAAATTACACAAATACTGCCATCTGCTGGACAAGTAGATTAAGTTCATTTTTTTATACAGTATAGCGGTATAGTTTCTCACTGCAGCAGGTATTTTAACTACAAACAGTAAGAGTAAAAAGCTTTACACAACACTTACAAAGCAATGTTTTCCCAAAAGATGATTAACCTACATTACCCTTGGTTCAGGTTAAACAGAGGTTGACAGAAAAGAAAGATTCTTCAGAAACTTGCCAGTCTATAGTCTATGAAATTGGCAAGAAACTAAAGATATCTGACAAAGGTACGCACCACATCCTTCTCAGAACAGCGCAAGCTGGCTTTAACCAAGACAGAAAGGGGACATCTAGGCTCAACTGTGCAGGAGGTTAGAAACATCTGAATCTCTCATTTGAGAAACATATGGCAGTTTTATAGCACCCAGGCAACCAAGGTCCTATCTTCAACAGTGAGGCCGCTCTGTAATACTATTCCTCCAGCCAGAGTTTAAATATAAAAGCCCATTTACAAGACTGGACAATGAATGGAAAAGACTCAAATGGCCGAAATGAAACAGATACTGACTGGAAGAAGATTAAAAATAGATTATAGACAGACCTTAGTCTAAGTTCAGGTGTTTGGATCACACAGAACAATTAGGTGTAGTACAGATGAAAAGATGCCAGACGACTGCTTGACCACCATCTCTCAAGCACGGTAGAGGACATGGGATTGTCTGGGGCTGCTTTGGTACTTATATGATACATTCAGACACAACACTGGCGCTTGAACCACGTTTCAAAGACCTGGCTTTCTTGAAAGACCACGGCACCAAGGACATGGTATTTTTAAAGATAATAGCAGAGGTGATGATGGAGGAAGAGGTAAGAATATACTTCATATACCGTAGCTAAACTCTATTTGTTACTTGAATTTACCTGTGCCTTCCTTAAATTGGAAAAGGAAATCTATCAGCTAGTCTCCATTATACTTTTTTCTTCATCCTGATCATGTGGATCAACTCAAAACCTAAAGAAAAACCTTAAAATAGGGCAAATAAGTTAAATTGATTGCGAGAGGCATTTGATCCACATGTTTAGGATGAAGCAAACTGTGTTGTGACTGCTTGGTAGGCCTACAGTTAAAAAAAAAAAAAAAAGACATTTAGAGAACACTTACACACGTACATATACATGTTATATTTCGTCAGATACCTTTTTAATGATTTGTTGTATGACAAATAAATGAATCATTATGAATAATATAAAATTGCATTTGTATCACACCTTGTTGAATCGCATCGTGTCGAATCGTACTGCATCGCAATAGGGGTGAATCGTATCGTATCGCATTAGTAGCTGCTTTTATGTATCTTTAATGTATCGGATCGTTGGCAGTGCATCGAGATGTGTATCGCATCTTCCTCAGTGATGAGATGCACATCCCTAATACATACATATAAAGTATGTAGTTTGTTTAGCGTAAAAGAGACGTTTAAACAAGGGCGGCTATCACTCCATTTCACCATCACCATACCCTGTGGACGGCACTTGACTGGAGCCAACTCAAAGCATTGCTCCTAATTATGCAAGCCTGTACTGTAGTGAGGCCAGGTTTATAAGTGCTGCAAACGGAGGACAAATAACAAAATTGTTATATCAAGCTGAAAATATTGTCTTCAATGTATTTTCAATTCATGCATCTTATTTGATGGATACAAAATGGGTTTTCCTGGAGAACGTGTCATTTTCTGGCATATAAGTTAAAATATAAACATACACGGTGAGTCTTTAAAAATGTAAACAATAAAGGTGTCAGCACCTGTTTCATACGGTTCCCTTGGAGACTCTTGTATTGCATGGTATGGGCTAATCTGCAGAGGAAGCACGAAGATACAGGAACCGGATGTGAGATGACACACAGTGCACACTTCAGAAACAACTGCCTTTAAGCAGTGCTAGATTACTGAGATGGCAGCTTATTTGTGAATAAAAAAACACCCTAGTAGAAAACAGACATTAGGAAATTATTTCTTTAGATAACAAAACATTACTTGTTATTTCTTGATTTATTTATTGTCTCTTCTGTGAAGTGACTTTTTCAACAGTAGCGATTTCTCAGAGGGTGCTGGCCCTCTGGAGTTCAGCATGTTTAGTATGTATAGTATGTGTTGACAGTGCTCACCCAAATAAACCTCCAAGTGAACAGTAACCCCTTGCATGTCCATACTAGTGCTGACCACAGAATGTATGTCACCATTCTGAGTCATTTTCATCGACGCATGACTGCAGTTCTGGGTCTATATGTTCAGGCAAGCAAACAAAAGCAAAAACTAAAAACACAAGAATTTAAATGACAGTCAGAAACGGGGTTAGTCCAATTATGCAGGTTTACCACTAGACTTTAACCCTCTCATATGGGGCACTTTCTCAAACAATATTTACATCATAGGAGAGTAGAGCCAATGCAAGGGCATGTTCAGTCAACACAGAGCGCTATTTCCTGGAATCTATTTGTGTCACTCTGCCCTTCAGCCTCTTTCATTTACAGAATACACCAATCTGACACTTACTACCCAAACATAAAAAGACATTCAAAGACAAAACAGACATATTCCTAATACTAACATGTACCTCTAACAGGTGTTCAGTCAGTTGTTTAGTCCAGACGTAAACAGAATGGCCTTACACCGTGTGGTAGCCCTCCGTGACATGTTAGCGAGAGTCAGCCTGTTGCTGCGCGCACCAGGGATGACTTGTAAATCTTATCTAATCCTCTTAGATGCAGACGTCCCTCAGACCACTTGCATTTGAACAGAGACTGATTTAGGCTGCTTGTCCTGGTCACCCTGGTCCAAACGCCAGCCATGTCCAGTTCAAACGCAAAGAAGGGCAGATCTTTCATCAGAACAGAAGCACTGTTTTGTTCTGTGTATAATGTACGTACAGTATATATATGAAAATCACACTTAATAACTACAAATTTAAAATGTGTCATAGGGTATGGCAAGTTTCTCACACAACATGAGGCAAGGTACTGCAATCATTAATGATGAACAAATAATTCTCTACTTCACAATGGGTATGAGGTGACACACATGTTTGTGTATGGGTTTTTACTAAACACATAATGGCAAATGTCAGATTGGTCAGTTTGTACTAAACACACTAGGCATGAGTCACATTGGGTGAGCAAAGGTCATGAGATGAAAAACATACAGGAGCTGAAATGTCATGAGAACTGGATGAGGCAAACTGTTCATTACTCAGATCTGTAGAGCTGGTCTCTCACCACATGGGGGCATCCATAACTACTATGGTTTGTACTCCTGTGTACTGCGAAACCTGGAAAGCTCAGAGCTTCTGTTTCTTAGAAGAGGATGCAGCCAGATTATTAAAGCTTCTGTGATATATAGAAGAAACACTTCAAAGTAGTTATAATAAGTATAACAGTAATTGTATCACCGCAAATTCAGTCATTTGTGTTTCCATGGTAATTTTCTATTTAAATCATTGTTTCAACCTCAACACTATGGTTCACGACACTGTTGTATCACCCAGAGCGTGTTTGGATCTCAATTAGGTTTAAAACTCAATCCATACCATTCATATCCAACTCCATGAAACTACACTGTTTACTGTAAATATTGGCTTTAGCATGAAAGGCATGAGACATATAGCCTACCCACATCTCCATGATCAGAGATACAGAGAAAGACAAACATTCAAAACATATTCAGGGTCTACAAGACATATACGTATAGCTACACCAAGGAAAGGAGTTGGAAACTATATGGACCCTATACTATTCTACTGCTATGTAATAGGTAGTAGGAATGATGTTGTGTTTTCTAGCATTGTCTCTATTGAAATAACCAAACTTCAAATTGAAAAGCTAAATTAAAACTTTAGCACAGGCTTCAACCAAACTCAAGAGATAATTGCCTATTTGTAGTCGTAACAGGAGTTGAGTTAGTTTTTTCATTATAATTCATTCAATCATTATTTCATTTTAACACTTACCATATAGTAATACCATGTACACTATTTCAAAAGTCTTCACACAGTGGACAGACACAGACCTCAGCACATCAGTTAACCTTTAGTGCAAAATGCACTACAACCACCAAAACCCTTCATACTTCACCCAAAAGTAACTTGCTGCCATAACTATAGCATGTTCTCTCTCCTATTAAACTACTCAATATACAATTAATCCGTTTTTAGTTTTAGTTTTTATTCTGTTTATTAGTTAAGTGTTGTAAAAACGTATGACTCTTACATATTGTTATACAAATCAAATACAGTAAAAATGAAAGACAGAGCAATGCTAAATTTGCTGTGGTATTCGTGACGTGCAGCCTTAATGCTGATCCGTGTTGTTCTTTGAATTTAGGGTGACATTTTTATGAACTTCACATTTACAATGTTCTCATTTGCCTTAAATCTTTACAAAACAAATCTTTAGCACATCTTATCGACCCCTAAAATCCATTCCACAAATATTTCAAGGCAAGCAGTTGTCATGACACCAAGAACACATTTCTTCAATCTGTTGGTTTGTCACAATACCACTTTTGAGTTTGGTAAATGTACCGCCTGATGGTGTCAGTGTGGTACAGTGGTTGGTGTTGTTGATTAACAAGTATTTGACCTGGATTCAATTCCTGGGAAAAACAAGATGCTATTGTATGTCATTTTGGATGAAAGATTCTGCTAAGTACCAGTCCTTTGTTGTAGTTGCATTTTTGGGTCACTTTGCCTCATTGGTAGTCCATGACATACATATACAGTAGTATAAGTGGGACAAAATTTTGAGTGACAACTACATCTGCATTTCTTTCCTTCATACATTTCAATGCATATGCTGTATAATCACTTATTACTGCAAACAAACAAAATAAAGCAGAAAACCGATAAACTTTCCGCAAAAATCAGAACAATCTGTCTTATTTCAAGTTCATAGATTCATTTGGCTGCCAAAATGCAGCTTCTTTCCAACTGTGATCAAACTGTCTGCCAAAATTGCTATAGTCGCACAGAGTTTTGCTGAACTTGAATGAGATGGGTATCCATTTTGGAAGAAGTGGTCATTGAATGTATTTTGTATCTAGGCAATGGAAAAGTAGCCACAGTTCAGGTCGCATAGTCTACTGATGGTGAATGTGTTAAGTGTGTTAAGAAATAGTGTTAATGGTATGGAGACAAGTGTAAAAATGATTGTAAAAAACTGTAAAGAAAAATCTTAGACAGACATACGGACAGGCAGACAGACAGACAGGCAGGCAGGCAGGCAGGCAGACAGACAGACAGACAGACAGACAGACAGACAGACAGACAGACAGACAGACAGACAGGCAGGCAGGCAGGCAGTCAGGCAGGCAGACAGGCAGGCAGGCAGGCAGGCAGGCAGACAGACAGGCGAATTTATTTCCACCCCTACTTAGCCCTTATTTGAATATTTCCAGGGACATATGTCTCTCTCTTTGTTGCTAGGGAGACCTATCTAAATCAAATAAGCCATGCTTATTTGCATGCATATTTCCGTTTGTAAAATATTGACATTACTGTGGTAAACAAATAGACTGTTGTGTAAAGCCTTGACAGTGATACTCATTTTCATTCTGTGCTCATTAGACTGCACCTGCTCCTCTCCTCTGTGTGTGTGTGTGTGTGTTTGTGTGTGTGTGTGTGTGTGTGTGTGTGTGTGTGTGTGTGTGTGTGTGTGTGTGTGTGTGTGTGTGTGTGTGTGTGTGTGTGTGTGTGTGTGTGTGTGTGTGTGTGTGTGTGTGTGTGTGTGTGTGTGTGTGTGTGTGTGTGTGTGTGTGTGTGTGTGCATTTGTAGAGATTAAGAGATGAATATGTACATAACGTCCAGTCCTCTGCCATATCTGCAGCTCCTACCCAGTGCAGAACCAGGAGACTCTCTCAGAAAACAAGCATTTTTTGGACGAGGCAGTTTTTATTTTATGACAGCTTGAAACAAAAGCACAATCATCACTACTGGACTACATAGGTATTCAATTTACATGGTTCGAGGAATAAAGTATCCTGAGAGAATTATGTGAATCAGCGAACAAAATAACACGCAATACATCTGAGATAATGACATGGAGTCCGAATGGTCATTATAATCATGAGCATCTTTGCCAAAAAGATTGTGTTAGGTGTATGTAAACATACGCTTTTCGACATATCATAACACATATTTCACTTACTGCACGTTGTGGGCACGTGTTGCATTTTTTTAAAACCTTGTCCACTTTGTCAAATTCTAACTTCTATCACTATTTCTTTTTTCTATTATAATATGAATTGTTAAACATGTTCATCATTTAAATACTGTGTACAGTGTGTACAGATGCTCTCTGTGGAAACACCATCCATACAGCAAATGTTACGATCAAGGCTACTCGTGCATAAGCCTCATCATGATGGTCCATTTTTTCCTTTTGAGCCTGTCTTTCACAATTCACAATTTCACAATCTACCTAATGTGAACACACATTACCTGCACCAACAAACCCATTCAGGCATCTCAATGCAATGCTAGCCAATTATGTGTTTATGTACAAGCTGCCTCCTATCGAACATATCCAATTGCCTCTGCCCCGCTGTTTGGACTCGAGCCGTGAAAGGTCTTTTGTACCCACGTCTATGGTGAAACGTGGATTAGGTGGTTTCGATGAAACGTGGAGATGAAAGGCGACCATGTCTACAATGATTGAGCATCTGGCTGTTTCAACAAGACAACAAACAGAAACGAATCAGAAAGCGTACCTGCAGGTACTTTATGATTAATAAGATCTCATGATCAGGTTGTATTCATGATTTTAACTTACATGAAGATATGTTATACGCTTAACACCTTATTCAACATAGGAAAATGACATGACTTTTGATGTATATGATCACTTAACCATTTTCACACCCTTCCATTGTATCTGTCAAACATGCCTCAGCGCGATAATCAAGGTAGCATGAACTACTGTATCATTTTCTTTTTCTCTCACACTTTCGCTATACTCTCCCCCCTAGCCCCATTATATGGAATGTTCGGTAAACATAATTAATAAACAGTCATTTTCAATCCTGCGCGTTCATCTATCAGTGTCTGACCTCATTAATCAAGTGTATCTGTCCCACTCAAGCAAAACATGATACATCCTAATACAGTGCATAGTCTTCAATGTCATACAAGATAAAACATGTCAACATGCCACAACTCATGCTACTGATTGATTGCTATCTGATCCCAGTAAACAGCACCATGCTTTAATTTAGTGTCCTCACAACACTGACTTGTTGATAAAAGCATTTTCCACTCAAAATAAAGACATGGGGACAGATCTGAAAGATCTACCTTTTACTATCTTTGACATTTCAATCTGTTTCTTTTTTGTCATAATCTAGTCAGTGTTTTTTTTTTTTTTTTCACTGGGCTACAGCATACTAGCATCAATCATGTTTCCATTGTAAAATGCTGCTAGTAGAAAACTTGCTGAGAAGCCAAATCAAGTTGATTTCCTGGAACAAAATAAAACACTACTGAAACTTGGCATTAGGGGAATTCCAATACGTGCGTTTGTTGAATTATTAATAATAAAATGCTAAATAAAAAGTGAAACAACCAAAAAGAACCACTGAAATATTTTATTCCACAAAGTCAATTTGATAAAGAAACTTTTACTGTGTCACTTTGCACAGACATGTGATGTTCCCAAGTGCTTATGCAAACCTTTGGGAGATCAAGCCGTAATATTAGGCATAAACTTGGTCAGATACCTTGCCATGATGCATTCATCTAGAAGGGCAGTCATGAACAAGGAAAACAATGGTGTATGAACTGGGTGTGATCTGGGTGTGAAAATTGTGTGTGACCACTGTGTTGAAGAGATCCATGTAAATCAAAATCAGTCTGTACAAAGTCTGTTCTTTTTTTATCCTTCTCAGAAATAGAGAAGTGAATCCTGAAAAAGAGAAGGATTTGTGCTGTCACCCGAGTGGCCCCGTCCCTTTGTGTGCCAACTAGGTATGCCTGTTTCGCAGTGCCACAAAGGGGTAATTGTTGTCCAGAGGAGAGCTTTTTCTATCAGTCAGAAAAGTAGGGTTTTTCATTTCACCTGCTCTGTTGCACAAACCACGGACTGATACCCTTAGAAACTCCTCCAACAGCCAGAGACCTCCAATCACACAGTGTTCCCACTCAGACTTGTTTTTACCTCCGTCCAGTAAAAGGAGACAAATAACACTTTAATGTCCTGGTGCACAAGATGCTCAAATCAAAGTGAAATGTCACGATGGCAGCTTTTGTTATGGGCAATAGTGTGACGGTAAATAAAGACAGTTGAGGAACAGGTTAAGACGTAACATGAACGCACGGTTCTGCTGCATTTTGGGTCTGGTTACCCATTGGATAAAGGGCTGTAAAAGTGTGTGGTTTACGTTATCTCTTTCTTTTGTTAGATGACTGATTCATATCTTTGTTTCTGTTGCTAATTTGGAATTCAGGTCAGGCTCCTGAATCCTCTCTTGAGGAATGAGACTGTGAGGGTTTTCCTTCTCCAACTGTTAGTTTGCCTACATGCTCGGAGGACTTTCAGCAGTTGTTTATTGTCTTTCTTCACTATTACTGTCCAAATGATTTCACTGTTAAATGAGGCCACGGGCTTTCAGCCAGAGGAAAATAGGCTGAACTGTTAAGGACTCACAATGACACTTGATTTCAGTCACAGCTGATACTTCAACCTCTTATGCCATTCTTGTCCATCTGTTAAATGCTCAGCCTAAATCTGCTGTCTATGCTGAATCGAGAAAGAGAAAGAGAAAGAAATTGATTTTAAGAAATACAGATTTAATTCAACCTGATGTATTTCTTTCAAAATGTGATTTGACTTTCACAAGAGTACATATTTGTCTGCTGATGGATGTTTGGATCAGTAAGACTGAATGTCTCCATATTAGGCCACTAATTTGGGAGCCATCGTGACTATAAACACTGTATAGAAGCACAAGGTTAGTCTGCCTTCTTTGCCTTGCAGGATCTGAGAGGAAAAAATAGATCACCCAAAAATGTTATCAATAGAGATCCTCCTCACAGGTTCAACCGGTGTTACGAAAGGCCAGGTGGGTGAGCGTTTCCGCTACTTAGACAACCTCTCCAGTGATGTCACCAGGGCGAGAGGGGGGAAAAAGGAATTCCGGAGAGAGTGGAAAGAGAGGGAGACAGTGAGAGAGAAAAGAAGGGAGGAAGAGGGAGTGAGTGGGAGAACAAGAACAGGAGCAAACAAGGTATAATCTTAACAGCATTGATGCACGCACATCTGACAAGCTTGTTCTACAATCTGAAAAACAGTGAGTAACACTAAATCGAAATTTCTTACAGACTTAAAGACTGCTTATGTTGTTTTGCACAAAGGTGCCGTCGGATGTTTTGCTCAAATAATCTCTAAAGGATGTAGCCTGGTGTATTAGGTTGCCATGGTTGCATTTGGTGATACAGCAGACTTATTCACAGTATGTACAGTCAAATAGGTATTGAATTTAGTTTGTATTCAAAATAATACTGATGTTAGCTACCTGTGTCATTAAATAGTCATTTTTCCTTGGTGATGGCTTGTGATAATATATTATTAATAGTCTACATACTTTCACCTGAAATACGATACAGGACAAACAATAAAGACCACTGATTTGGAAAAAAGTAACGTAGATTATGAAAAGGGGAATACTGGTGAGGGCTGACGTATGCTTTCAGAAATCAGACTTAGACATCTTAAATTATGTATAACAATTGTTTAAATTTTTCTAAACGATGCAGCGAATCCAAAGCGATGAATATAGTTGTTGAAAAACAACAGTGACATTAGTGCTTAACCGCACTGGAAATTCAGATTAAATTATTTTAAGTGTTGAATTGGATGCAATCGTAGGTTTGAAGTTAGTGTCTATACATCCGGCTTCCAACAAACAATGAATATTCAAGTGACCGCATTTCCAAGAAAAATGCGCTATCCCACCTGTTGCATAATGCCTTATGCCTTACGCCGAGCAGTTCCT
Source organism: Sprattus sprattus (assembly GCF_963457725.1). Lineage (NCBI taxonomy): Eukaryota > Metazoa > Chordata > Actinopteri > Clupeiformes > Clupeidae > Sprattus > Sprattus sprattus. The sequence goes on along the minus strand of NC_137917.1, from coordinate 15,109,726 downwards.
ACGGTTGTTTCCAGCGCAGGGTGAATGTTTTCTCAAGGGAATGAGAAGTAACAAGCCGTGCTCAGGCCACACGGGATACAAGACGAACAAACAAGTGTTAATTGAGTTCAGTATGTGGGTGCGTGGGTTCACCGTAAGAAAACTCGGACAGTAGGAGTCAATTGTCCAAGGGTTAACAGCGTGATGATACCAAGCACTAGGGATCCATGAGGCTACCGTGAGATGAGGTGGAACAATTCGTTTTCGCTTGTAACATTTAATTGGCTGTCCTGTAGCATCGTATGTGTCCACGTGAAGGCCTTCCAGTAGTAATCTGTGCGCAGCAGCGTTGCCTTTACAGCTGCAGCTGCTTTGTGAACATGGGATCGGTTTCACCGGAACAATTACAGATTGTTGGCGCTGCAGTCTTCCGATGACATGCCTCGTCTAGATCAAAGGGAGGCACAGGTGGGAGTGCATGAATGGTCATGGTTGTTATGCAACCTCAATTAACTTGAATAAACAGTCTCTACCGCTCGCCTGGTTCAATAGTTTAGGTTCCGTGACGAGACCTGATGCTTAGAGGGGTGAAGTTTAGACGCAGGATTGGACGAAGCCTATTGCCACTCCCTCATACATTTAAGACCGTCATAATAGTAAAAAAAAAAATCCGTGGAATAAACATAAAAGCGTTTAATACCAACTTTAGCGACGCGTGGGCCTGTATTAGATGTGGGCAAAATAAATGTGCATCTCCTTTATTTTCATTACAGAAAACTATTCAAGGTTTGATTCTACTGAGCAAAACTAAACATGATGTCATCAGTGCAATATTCCAAAGGTAAGATAAAAATAAGTTGTGTTAGCTACTAAGTGTGATTTTGACATGCCATACAGGAAGGTAGCATAAGCCTCTAATTTAAATATTAGACAAATTTGCCTTGATACGTTCAGTGTCCTTGACAGATACATTTTGAATAGTGACCTGACAGTTAATACCCATTATGAACATTAATTACAGAAATTAATTATTCTCTGAAGACCAAATAGGGCAAAACATTTTTATAGCAATAGGTTCAGTTAAGCATATTTGAGTAATTTATATTTCAATTGGTGGTTAGATGGAAAGCTTCAGATAAATGCTTTCTTTACTGCCCGTGCTGTTTCAAATTCTGTATGCTTTCAACTTGTACCTTAATGTTCATGCTGTGGTTCCTGTGCGACAGACACACCTGGAACCACGATCATTATCAGATGCAAATTAATTTCACAGATGGTTGTCCCTCTCCTTGATTTTTCAAACAGGTTTCCTGGTCGTTTTAATATGCCAAGTATGGCTTCCCTCATTTGTGTCAAGTCAGACAAGCGACCAGGCATCCAGCTCCTCCATGACCATGGCAACATCTACTGTCTCCATGACAACTGATTCAACTGCAACAAATGCAATGGCATCTAGCACTGCCTCTCCAGGAGCTGCCTCTACAACAGGAGCTGCCTCTTCAACAGGAGCTGCCTCTTCAACAGCTGCCACTACGCCCATGTCCACAGCAATGGCAGCCACCACTACTGGAGCTTCTGTTACAAGTACTGCAACGTCAGCATCATCTTTAACTACCATGGTTTCCACAAGCATGACCTCTTACATGACCACAGGTAAAACTGCTCAGAGTAAGACTGAATGACTCATCTTAGGGCAGAAGTGTCCTAGATAAAACGTGTATTTATAAAATCTAGAGATTATCTGTTAAGAAGAAAACACAAAATGTACAATTACACTGCTCCACCAGGTGGCTGAAACAGAGATACGGCTAATTGTATAATCTGTAATCTATAATTGTCTGTTGTAGGCATTCAGTGGTGCTGTATGAACTAATCTGTTTCCACCTCTCTAGATTCAGTGAGTAGCACCAGCAGCCCCGGCAACAGTACCATGGGAGGTAGCTCCAACAGCACGGTGAGGGCAGGATTTGGAACAGTAGAACCATGTGTTGTCATCTCTATAACCACACATAGAGGGCCTGTATCCTAACAGTTAGTGTTTACAGAAGGCTATAATATGAGTGAATAGTTTGAACTACAAGCATAGTGAAACGTTAGCTAAAATGAACAGGTAAAAATATCCTGTACTGTACGGTATTTTGTTATTTTATTTGGCTAATTGCAACCTGCAAGTCGTTGGTTTTAGGTACATGGCTAAATCAGTACTTGTGTCTTGTGGAAAATATCTGTCCCTCTTTTGATGGATAGAATTTAGTAATTTAGTGTTTTTTTATATCTGAATTACTTTGAAAGGTGCCAGTAATGTACTGCGGAGGACAACAAGCTTTATGTAAGCCTCATCCAGAGGAAAGCGAGCGAATCATTACTGAAGCTCAATGTGACCTTTTGCCGGAGGAGAGTACGCTAAATGTTATCCTCTTCCCCCTCACAGATCTCATGCCGTTCCTTCACCTGTGACGGTTCTAACTGTTACTGGATGTTTATGAATATGAGCTCAAACACCTGCCCTTCCAGTTCCAACTACTGTGAGGTGACTGGCAATGAAACAATGAAAAACCCTGTTTTGAATTATTACATTGAAATTAAAATTAACCTTATATTATTCAGTTGTATTGTAATTACATTTTCAGAGCTGCACATATCTGCCCCTCTTAATGGTTAATTTATGTCAAAATGATCATTGTTTCTTTTGTTTGTTTGCTTGTTTGTTTTTTTCATACAGTTTCGGAGATGTAATGATTCGATGTACTCAGTGGGATGTGTAGACTCATGTGACCTTAACTCCACTCGCTGCGTAAACGACTCCCAGATCGACTGCGTGAAAGACTGTTGCAACATAACGGACTGCCTCAACACAACACTGCAGAATATGGGAAACACCCAAGATACCACAGGTACCTACATACATTTGTCAAGGAGGGCAAGGCAATGCACTTTCTGCCAAATTCAACCAATTTCTCCTAATGGTCTTCAAACTGTCCATTCTGTGTGTGTGCCTAAACCCACAGCCCTGTCTCTGTAAATAGGAAATAAACAAAGTGTCCCGGACTGAGCCATATACTATTCCAGCCAATCAGCACATTGCTTCAGGAGCATGGAAAGGAGGGGTGTAATTTGATTAGCTTTTGAGCTGAAATATGAACCATTTAAACCACTGAAGGTCAAAATAAAAAAGGACTAATTCGAAACCGAAAGAATAGTTACCTATTCATAGAAAAAAAATCTCGAAAGCCTCTCATTTCATTATGTCAATCTTTTAGAAAATGATCATTAAGAATGGTTTTGTATCACATTGCTTGTGGGCTTACTAATACCCAATTATCATTGCATAGTACATGACTGCACAGACAATAAGACTTGGCTGATGATCCTGATGTCAGATTGGAGGCTTAATATAAACATTTTATTTTTGTAATGTCTTTTTATTCCGTTTTCTTTTCTTCCTCGCATAGTCACTACAACAACCAAACCCACTACGACTACCACAACAACAACAACCACAACTGCCAAGCCACACAATGTAGGACTCACAAGTATAAGTACCCCATGTTAAACATAATTTGCTGTTGATACACACAGTATTATAAATATATCAGTAGCAATTATATATTTATGACATAATCCTAAACTTATGTGAAACTTATTTTCGCATGTCCTCTGCCTGTGAGCAGGGGATGAAGTGTAAAAGTCTTTCCTGTACCGGTGAAAACTGCTACACCACAGCTACACCAGAGATGGCGTGGTGTTACGACCCACACAAATATTGTCAGGTAAATTAATCTGCATGGAAACTCCGCCAGTAATATTTGTTTCTAGACATAAATTTAATTGATTAGAGCACTGGCTTATGCAAGATGTCTAAACACACATTCCTTTCTTCGATTTTTGTTTATATTCACCTTTTTTGACTCACCTTTAGTTAAAGAAGATGATGGAGGGATCGGAAACGATGTGGATGTCCGGCTGCACCATTAACTGCACTCAAGAGACAGCCTGCACGGATGCGGCACAGACCTGCCACCAGGAGTGCTGCATGGCGTCAGCCATGGGTGAATGCCTTAAGTTAGATGGCAAGGTGAACATGCCCGGCTCAGATGCCAGCAGAGCCATATACTCCCCCTTTATGTTGCTGGCCACCTCTGTGATGGCATGGCTTCTCCTCATGGGTGAACCGCTGTAAAGACCTTCGGAGGACATACAAGCTGCCTGCTGCAAACGAAGGAATTAAGACTGGCTCTCAGTTTCATTGAGTGTATGGGTTTATGTGTGCGTGGGTGTGTATATGTGAGTGTATATGTGTGTGTGTGTGTGTGTGTGTGTGTGTGTGTGTGTGTGTGTGTGAATGTGAGTGTGTGTGTGTGAATGTGGGTGTGTGTGTGTGTGTGTGTGTGTGTGTGTGTGTGTGTGTGTGTGTGTGTGTGTGTGTGTGTGTGCGTGCGTGCGTGCGTGCGTGCGTGCGTGCGTGCGTGCGTGCGTGCGTGCGTGCGTGCGTGCGTGCGTGCGTGCGTGCGTGCGTGCGTGCGTGCGTGCGTGCGTGCGTGCGTGCGTGCGTGCGTGCGTGCGTGCGTGCGTGCGTGCGTGCGTGCGTGCGTGCGTGTGTGTGTGTTTGTGTGTGTGTGTGTGTGAATTAGCTGGTTGGGGAGTGCATGTGACAGAACACATCCCATAAGTCCATATGTGTGAGTGCATGCTTTGTGTTTTTATTTGTGTTTGCCTCTCTCTCTCCCTCTCTCTCTCTGTGTCTGTCTGTTTGTGAAGCGTGAGCCTTTTAGCTGCAGGAGGATGATTGATTTGCATTCCACCTCATGCCTCCTTGTTTACTCAAAATCTTAGAGACACATTCGTCTTAGGCACATACATCAAGTCCAGCATGTAAATTCATGCTCACAATCAGGTGTCAGCATAGCACTGACTCATGTTACTCACATTCTATTGCTTCTATCTTGTATGTGGGAAGACTCCTTGGTTGTGTTTGACATGGGGATGTTACTGTAAACCAGATATTTATTTTGAGTTATGACATTAGCAAATTGAGCATTCCTAAACACTAATCCCCACCACCACCCCCCATTTGATATTTGGGGTGGCCAGCACTGTAATGTGACAGGACAGTGTTTCTCTCATGCTCATACATTGGTAATAATTTAACAAACACGCAAAGCAGACCCAAAGACAAGACAATACTGGCAATGTCATTGTAAGATATTGGGCCTTACCATGTTGTTTACATTCCGTTATGTGATAAAGTGTCTCATGCAGGAAGCAATATACATCAATTTCCTCTAATTATTGTTTGTATCCAAGATTTGCGCTTAATTTGTTAGTACTCATTGATAACTAGGATTCACCATTGTTTTTTTTCTCTTCACTTAAGAGTGGTTGAGAGCTATCTTACCAAGATAGGAAAAAAATAACATCTTCTTTTCACAGTCCACAAATCAATTGTCAAACGTAAGCTTTAAATTTGAGGAACATACAAAAATGTCTGAATATCGTATAATCAAATGTATTACGTTTATTGAACAGTTCCTCGATTTTACTACTGCTTTAGTTTATCTTCTTCTAACAACTTTTTTTAGTGGCATCTCTCCAATACTTGAGCATGTGCCAGAGCATTTCAACACAGCACAACACCTGCTCTATAGTGTTTAGGGGGAAGTTATCTAGGCTAATAACAACAATCGGCAACATCAATTTATGATCAAGTGGGATTCATCATTCAGTACACCAGATTAAGAGCAGATCTTGATGGTTAGGAACTTTTGGCACATCTGGATTTGGCTTTACTTATTTTTTTCTCGTAAAATATAAGAGAAATTTAAGAGAATGTTGCTGCATGAGGCCCAATGTACATAGCTATATTCATAGAGTAAGTCTGCAGCCAAAAAAATATGTATTTGCACTTTATGCATATCAAATAACAATGAAGGATTTATTACCTATTCTTGTCTAAATGGCAGATCTTTAAACATTAAGTTGGGATTCATTCTACATCTACGGGTTTCTTTTTTTAATTATTGTTGCCATGATACTGTGGCTTTGGCCTATAAATCAAGCAAAACAGTCTCCACAGATAACTAAGCAATATCTCAATGTCCAATGTGCAGAATTTGAATAAATATCACCTGTATCGTTAGCAATTTGTAGAAACTTTTATTTTGGAATCTAATAAACTTGTATGTTTAATCCAAATCATTGTTGTACAGTGTCTGTATTTAATGATATCACAGCAATTCTGGTCTAACGTTTGAACTTGAGGGCAGTTCTCAAGAATAGACATGCACTCTCAATATATCAATAAATGTGGCTCACAACAGACAATTATGTATAATAATTAATTATGTATAATAATAAGCTACGTTATGGCCTAAATCTTTATTGACAGTAAAGAGCTGGGAGGGGAACCACTTCGAGTCCAAAATCTGACGTCACCTCTGTAATCAGTGCGTGGCAGTTCGGAAGTCTGTTTTTTGAACAAGTGTGGCCGAAGAGGGCGAAGCACATCTGGAGGAAGAGGGAGCAACGAACAAGAGGACTATTTAGAGTACCAAATCCGGTCAAGTTCGACTAAAGGATGCAAAAGACACGCATCATTATCTGGATATTCTCTTTGTTGTTTTAATATCTCAAAAGCACTAGCCAGTGCAAGCTTCATTCTGCGCAGGAATGGACCAATCCATAGCAATTCAAGAAACTCTGGCCGAAGACGAGAACTGTATTATAGTATCCTTGAAGTTCCATTAAAGTGACTTAACGGTTGATGTTGTGTTGCACAAGTTGTAATTCTAGTTACATCGAATTATGTTTGATTTCTAAACAGCCTTGCTTCACAAGATAGCAGCTATTAGTATCGTTGAGAGTTCTATTTGGGGAAAATGCCTGGGGCGAGGCCTGGTAGTTGAACTAACGTTAGCTGACATCGTGACATTGTATTGTATTGTAATCAGTAGATGTATAACAAGCCATTACAAGCGGTATACGTAGTTGTTGTCACCAGACATCAGTGCCTTCAGTCTGTTTACGTTCTTAAAACTTCGTTCTCTCAACTTGGAAAAATTATTGTCACACGCGTAATGTAACAGCGTCTGAGCATGCTCAGAAACAAAAAAAAATTGTGTTCACTTTCCCCGCAACCACATGGTGGAGATCTTGCACAACCTATGTGTCGCACTGTGTAAACTGCAGATACTAACGGCCTCGTTTATTTCATTGACATTTTATCAGTTATTCATTAAAATGTGATACTTACATTTTCTCCTTAACTTTTCTTAACCATGCGGTCCCATGTTTCATCCTTGTAGATAATTCCACTGAAAGTAGACTTCTGGGTTTAGTAGAACGGTCCAAAGAACATGCGTAAGTTTATTAAAACAACAACGACGATTACATTGAGGAAACGTAGGAATTGGCGTATTTTGTGATTTATTTTTTATTTGTATTAACAGTACTCAAAATAAGCATTTGTTCTCAAACGTTTTCGTTTTCCAGGCTGTTTGTGTATGCACATCGGCGAATGGCAATCACTGGAGATGATGTCAGTTTGGATGGAATCATGCCTATTTCGTATGATTTTGCTGTTGTTGAAGGTAAGCGCAGTAGTTTAGGTAGGAGGAAATATTTTAGTATTACCTATTATCTCGTATCATGTTACTTTGATACAAGTATATTTCATCCTGTGCTTTACTAAGTTGATTGCTGCTGCTGCCTTGACAATGGTAATGCTGTAGAATAAACACAGACAGAATAGCACTGACTTCAGCGTGTTCTCCTCAGTTTCTTCTCCAGATGAACTTGCTGTTGTTGGTGAGTCCAAAATATTAATGTTTGTTTAACACATATACTGTGTGAAGAATACACTCCTTGCATCAGATCAGATCAGATCAGATATGCAAGAGATGGAATACAATTTAGTTCAGGGGACTGAACATGTACTGGTAATGGCAGGTATTGCATAAGCTTGTGTGTGCTTGTCCCAGGTGCTGACACCAGGTTGAGGGTAACTTTTCTCAATGAAGAGCTGGAGTTGAGACTCCCCTTCGGATCGCACACACGCCTCTTCCTAAGTGAGGTCAACAAGGCCTGGAGCGGTGAGGCATTCAAAAACTTTCATCTTCTCTCTCTGCTTCGCCACGAAACCTTGCTTTTTAGGGATACCAAGTTCAGAATCAGTAATAGATCAATGCACAGTGGTCTGGTATCAGCTTGGCTCACTTTCGGTATCAAGTCTATTATCACATTAATTTACATTGTGAAGCTTCTGTTATATGCACTAGTGCAGTGCCCGTAGGAATTATGCATTCTGTAGTGTTAGCAGACGTAGGTGTAGCTGTTGGGTAGTGTAATAGCAAGACATATTTGCACTCCACATAGGTACAGGTTACACTGAAGTATTATTGTGATGCATGTTTCCTTTTCATGTTTTCAAATAATGAGCAAACAAAGTACACACGAATTACAACAGATACACAGGACACTAATACATCGGAAAACCTCTGTCATTGCGTCAGTAGATGCATGAACGCATGGTCACTGGTCTAGGCTAACCAGCAACGTTGAATAGAAAGCTAACTCTTATACAAATACATCAAACTACAATATACTACAATATACTACTTAACATGGTAATGAGATAATGAGAGAACGCAAACGATAAAATAGAAATATCTCGCGAACTATGAATTCAGAGAGAGAGTTGTATAGAGTAAATTTCATGCGTTTTGCATATGCCATGAATAAGTGCTGTAATCACAGTTACATTTCAACCATGCTTATGAAATGAGTTTGCCAAGTTGTAAGTCGAATAAGTGCAGAAATGTACTGTAAAAATACGCTATGAACAATATGAATATTTTGATGGATTACTATGTCTGTTAGATGACTGTACAACTCTAGACGTTACTTTGAAACTTAATATAAAGAAGCTTAAAAATAAACGAATAGATAAAATCAATCACTGTCTTAAGATTACCTGAGCAAAAGTCTGTATCTGTTCACCAAGAAGAATTTGAATACGGACCTCCTTATCGTATCCAACGCTATTCTGAACTTTGAGTGAAGGCAGGATAGTTTACCGCTAAGCGTATATTGTTTGATTGTGACGTCATTTCGGTGCACAATCGGTCAGGGACTTGCTACGGGAAACGATAACCCATAGTGCCTACGGGAAACGGTAAAATACAAATATCTCGCGAACTATGAGTTCAAAAATCTTCAAAACAAATTCAATTCAATTCAATTCAATTCAATTTTATTTGTATAGCGCCATAACAATACAATTGCCTCTCGGCGCTTAACAGAGCCCAGAGCCTGAACCCCCTTAGTGCATGCACAACGGCAACAGGGGCAAGGAAAAACTCCCTGTTAGGCAGGAAGAAACCTTAAGCAGAACCACGGCACATAAGGGGGGACCCATCTGCTTGAGGTCGGCTGGGTGGAGACAGGAAGGTGGGACGGGGGGAAGGGGGGAAGGGGAAGGGTTGTGTGGCAGAAGGGGAAAGGAAGCAACAGGGGCAATACACAGCCAGCATTTGGTCACTGGACATATGTATACATACATCTGGTGGTAAATACATGATACAGACAAGACCAGATTACTGTGCCAATAGGGTTACTGTTACAGGGGTAAGGGATGTAGGGACAGAGAAACATTTCGGTGGAGGTAATAATGTATATTGTATATAAAGGCTAGCATAGGGTATTGGGTAGAGAAGGTGTACGGCAAAGCAGTGGCGGTGGGTACGGTTGGCCGAGGGTTTCTCTAGGTAGACCAGTTAGAGAGACTACGTGCAGAGTGGTGGGGGTGGGGAGGGATAGTTCCACTTCCATCAGCGATTGGAACACGCCTGGCTCCGGGGAGGCAGTGGACCTTGCAGGGGCCGCTTGTTGAAGGGGGGGTGTGGACATCTCGGACCATGGAGCTGCCGATAACCAGAGTGGTGGTCGTCACATCCAGCGAGAGAAGTCGTCGAGGGGATGATGACTGTGTTGAGGGCCCAGGATGGGGAGCAGGGCGGCGTGGGCGATGCTGGTGTTGCTCTGGAGCCGGTCTGCAGGGGCGTTTCGGGGCGGGCTGAGGAGGGGAGTGATCAGGCCCAGGAGGCTCCTCCTGATCCATCTAACAAACAGGAAATGACGAATCAGTCTGCAGGTCTGTCAGTCGGGAATCAGCACAAACAAACACACAGATGAATCATTTCACCAACCAGGGACATGTCACCTGTGTGTCGGTTTGCCTGTTGCATATTATCTATCTAAAATAAAGGATGCACAGGTTCATGACATGCGTAAGCTACATGCGAAATCTCATAACTAGCGTAACTACCGTCAGGGAGATACGCCCTAGACGGACACACACACATAGATTTCTGGATTTATAGATAGATAATACAATGCACAAAGACACTGTTAAGAAGAAAGATGTATAAAATGTTGGGAAATATTGTTTCTCCAGAGTGATGTAAATATTAGAAGTAATTAAAAGATAATTAAAACTGAACAAAAGATAATTATGTAAGCAGTACTGTCTTAATAACTTAAGAAATTATAAACAGTGTACTTTGCCTAGGCATTACTTACGATAATAGGGTTGTCTGTACAATTATGTCATTGGAATTCCAGTTGTGAACTCAGGGGCAAAGACATTCCGAGAGCACCAGGAAACGCTGTGAGGAAGTAATGCTCATTCTAAGCCTGAGTTACTTTCTGCCGTATCAGTTACATCACTTCCTCGATACCCATTAATTGCATTTATACAGAATAACCACAGTGCTTTGGTATCGTATACTTCAGATGAATGGATAAATCCTTCTCGTTAGTAGTCTTCTGTGTGTCCTCTCTGTTGAGCTATAAAGCATTGAACATGAATGCTTACTGATTGCATAACACCCTATAACTGGTGTTAAAGAAGAACCTGCCAGACTAGTCAGATAAGTGTTTTCCCCCTCACATTTGAGGACAATCCCATACCCTTAGCCTTAGCTTACTGAGTAGTCCAAAAAAACTGCTGACTGTAACCGGTGATTTCCCTGATCTAGCACGAATTTTGCCTAGTGTCGACCATTTTCTGGGTTAATATAGAAGATTACCTTTGAGTCGAGCACTCTAGGATCACCAAGTCATATGAAAGGATGTGACTTTATCTAATGTGAAAGTAGGAGTTGATGTTCTGGAAAGAGGTGGAGTCTTGTCGTGTGGATGGAAAGTAGGTTGAGAATAGTTTTCCGTTTCACACTTCACACAGTGGCTCATCCGCAAGAATGAGTAGTTGAGGCGTTGTTTTGTCAAGAGGTGGACTTGTATGAGGTCACTTTGTGGGCGAAGAGGACAACAGTGCGCTTTGTGAAGGATGTGTCATTTCTAGTGGGAACACTACGGCTGTGAGTGGGACTGAATGGAGTCGCTTCTGTGAATCACAGAGTGTATGTGCAGTCACACAAACTCTTAAACATTGAATCTGAAATGCTGATGTGGAGATGTGGGAAAACCAAGGTAAGTACAAGGACTGCATAGTATTGGTTGTAGTGAGTGCTTTGAGCATCTACCTCGTGTGGTTTGACACCACTGAAGGTACTTGGCCTAAATGTGGCAAAGGAAGTTTGTTCTAGTGGGTCTGTTCCTGTCTGTCTGTATCAACGATGTATCTGAATGGATAATGCGAACCATTGAAAGAAAACGTGACGATGTAGAACTAGTTTAATTGAATTCAAATTAATTTAATGTTAATTCTTGTTTAGTCTTGAATCTCGTGTATTCTGTCTAAAATGAAACGTCAGCCTGAAAAGTTATGGTTCGACCCCTTGGAATATTCGGGGGAAAAGACATTGGTTTTATAATATTTGTTGTGAATTAATGGTTTTATTTTGTAGTACAGTGATATTGATGATTGATATTTTGAAAATCCAAAATATTTTGCCAAGAGTCCATTGTATGACCAAGAGTGCTTTTGGAATATTTACACACCAACTGTTCCCTTTTATCTTTTAGATGTATTGAAATGTTTTACAAAGTTTGTTTTAGAAAGCAGCAATGTGCTCTCTATCTGACCGTGTTCCCCAATTGATCAATATTTCTTTCTCTCTTTTTTTAGATGCCTGCCAACAATACCCAGCCGCAGAGCCCAGGTTTGAGTGGCTGTCCAAGTATCGTCGCAAAGCAACAGCAGCCAGAGGTTCTCTGAAGCAGTCCCTGTCTCCTCTTGTGGAGCCATTGTCCAAGTTCGGACACAACCGGAAATCAGGCAAGGCTTTATATTGATATATAGCTGACGATGATGGTGACTTAGCACTCCAGTTAATCCCGTTCTACGAGATACAGAAAAGCAGTTTCTCTTATTATGCTGAGTGATCATCGAGCGCACTCATTCTAAGATAGACATGTGACATGTCTCTTATCAGTGCCAATTGGGCCTATCAGAGGTTTGGGGCTGGTGGTGAGTTCGAGGCCATTTGCTATGTTTACTTCCTCTTTGCCTTTGATTTGATGTGCAGGGGAGAAACAGCACAAACTCACTGCATCTGTCCCCAACTACAGTCCTGCTTAACATATTATGGGTTTACCCGCTGTGTAAGCTAACTAACCTGTATGTCAGCATTTCTGTGTCCAGTGCCATACTGGTAAAAAAAAAGAGGTGGGTAAATTACAGGCCGTTAAAAAAAGTGGATAAACTACCATACCTCTATGCATGACTGCAATGCCACTTAAACCGAATCATATCATACAATATGTTATTCATTATTTTATTATTATTATTGTTGTTGTTGGAGTTTTCAGCCTTGACTCTATCATTCAGAATTCTATAGAGAAATCGTTCTGGGGAAGCAAGTGATCTGAGCCTGGTAGTTGAAGCCTTCAGACTCAACTGTATTAGTATTACCCACTTGGCAGAAGTTTGAGCAGCTGATAGCAAATGTGGATTGGGACGCATTGCTGCGCTCTCTCCTTAAACAGGATATGATAGTTGTCTGTTCAGCGATTTTTACCCGCATGCTTGCTACAGTACTTTCTGCAGGTTTAATATTTTGACTGTTCTCTTATCGTTTGTCATATAAATGTTTGTTGTGAACTGCTACCCATAGCCTGACCCTACGTTGTTACACAGTAGCGCTCCCGCCACTTGCACACGAAAGCGACATTTAGTTTCCAACAGGCATGAGAATCACTCACCTTTCAGCGAAATTCGCCGTTTTGAAAACAAAATAGGTGACCTACGTGAATCGTGTAGATTCGATGAGTTTTGTTTTTGTGTGTGTGTGTGTGGGGGGGGGGGGGGTTGGACATATTTTTCATATTCAGATGACATGTACATTTGTACTGAACTAGTGCTGGCGGCGGCAAGGTGCTCAGTGTTGCCAGATTGTAAATTGCGTATCATATCAAAGGCTCAAAATGATCGTATTTGGAGGATAATGAATTATATCTGTCAACACTGGGAAAGTTTGACCAATGACAGAGCTCGCGCAAGAAGGTGGAACGTAAGTGATACCCTTTCCAAAACGTGTAAAGACGTAATAACTCATTTGTGAAAGACCCAGAGAAACAATAATATCCGACGAGGCAAAATCCCGGACAATTTTGGAATCCCTGCTGGACGCATTTTTTTTTGTGTGACCGTAATGTTAGCATATAAAACGTTAAAACATGTGTTCGGTAACTTAACGGGATGATTCATTTCAAGGGGCATAACCTTCAGATACAAGTATGAAAAAGTTAGCAATGATGTGATTAGCCTGGTTACGAGACGGCTACGGTGTGAATAACTGATGGAGTAAGATCATTTAGCTACATTAACTCAAACGCCACGGAGACTCCCTGTTCTAACTTTTAATCGCTCTGTTGGGGCAAAGTGACCATTGTAAAGGTGTTTGACTACAGACTGTTAACGTAGCAAATAATTCCTACTATTTCAGCCAGTCAACTTACAAGCCTTGCAGGTATAAAACAAATCATGACGTCAGATGACCATTTTCAGTCTCGTTACCATAAACAAGACAACAACACTGACATGATAAGCACTTTGGTGACAAGAAAGGTGAGCATGGCTGCAAAGGGGACTCTTGTCACATGGAAGGCTTCAGTAATGCTCTGCTCAAAAAGGCCAAGTCGCCAAGCTATGAGGCAAAGCAGTCAAGAGCAAGTGCCACTGGAAGTAGATAGATGGATACTTTAATAGGAGCTTAACATATTTTTAAATATATATATATCCAGTTATTCAACATAATAAATCAGCGGCGAAAAAAACAATAGAATCATATTTTCTTGACAAGAATTCCATAAATGAAAAGAGATCCTTACATTTTGCATCATTTAGTACTTCTAAAGAAGATATGATTGTATTGTTTTTTTCGCCGCTGATTTATTATGTTGAATAACTGGATGATGCGAGTGCATGGAAATATTAACGCGAAGGGCCTCGCCAATAAAATGTATTGAAATCTGAATTACATAACATTGTATTGGCTGTCAATCATGATGGAAGAGTAGACAAGTTAAGTTAAGGCATCTCTCGTGGGGGCTATGCATTAAGCCATTTGTGGTGCCCTTACCACATTGTGCCTCATATACTGTAAATGACCCAGTGACAGGCTGGCATGAAATGGCTTGCATAATACTAAGTAAGGAGGCCAAAATATTTTTTGACTCATGGCTGAAGCTAAGTTTCTCCAGCTCTCCCCAGGTTGGAAAAAAAGCATCTCAAACTGCATCAGATTGACGCTTTAAAATATGGAATATTTAAATTTTACTTACAGGGGGGGCACGCCCCCGGACCCCCCCAGAGGGGTAATATCCTCCTCACCTTTTTCACCCCTTACCCGTTTTCATGCCTGTTCCAAATGTTCCCAGTTCCAACTGCTACAGTGTAATATGTCGATGGATAAAGACACATGTTTTAAGGATAGATGGAACTGTATAAGATACAGTTGTGTATGCTGCGCTATCATGCTAGCTATGTGTTCTACAAACCTTCCTCCGTTTCCCTCCCTGAAGTGCATTCAGTGTGATAGAGTTGTCTGTAACCATGGAGACCACTCTAGAGTCACATTTGCAGATTTTTCTGCACTTTTATCATATTGGTAGCGAGACCAGACAATAGTTAGTAACAAAAGACTGATTGATAACTACATTTTAACTTACCAAGCGGTTTGCCCCGGTTAGGGGATTTTTGAAAACCCATTCATATGTCAATTTTTCCCCCTTTACAACTAGGAAGTGTTAACTAACATAACATTTGAAAACAGTATAAACTACAAACTTCCGGTCGATATCCACGCTCGATTGTAGCAACAGGGAACGCCTCTGGCAACAGCCTGCTGTCACGAAAGGTTCTGCCTCTGGCACTTGTCTGTGTTCTGCTCTGCAAACCACTGGTGTTTTACAGCCGCGTTCGCTAGAATGCCTAGGATAGTAGTCTAACTCGACGTGCAAGGAAATGCCTAATGTGAGCAAGAAAGCTGGTAAGACGCTATTTGTTATGATTCGTGTATGTATCGATACTGTTGAGGAGAGAGCTGTTTAAATCTTCAGGCAATTTGTTAACAGTCTCGCTATTATTCCCGCAGGAATGCCAATGCAAGTCATTGTTTGCACGGTATAGTGAAGATGCAGCGTGCCAACATTAAGTTCAGTTTAGAAACTACCCAACGTAGTTTTAACTTTGCCTGGTAACTTTGGTGGCTAAGGTTAGGTCCACTTGAAACAGTTGACAGCGTAATTGGGACGCTGTATACCTGGCTGCAGTAATGTTACGTTACTAGCTAGGTAGGTTTTGCAAGCGAGAGGGAGTGTTAAATCAGGTAACTAGTTTTTGACATCTAACACTAACGCGTCTTGCATCTTGTAGAGACAACACAACATAGAAAGTGACTATGGCGCCTGATTCTCTAAGCTAACTGAGTTAGCACCATAATTAGCCACCATACCGATCTACTACAACGTTTAGTTGGATTATTGTAGCTGGTTAGTCGACTCGCCCCGTGAGAGCTGAACGCTATCTAGTTAGCCAGCTAACGTTAGTTACTAATTTTGGATGCGCCTGGTAGAAGTTTGTGGCTCGTCCTCGAGTGTGATTTTCTTCGGGTAAGCGAAGCAACTTACGTTACTCAACTAATTACTTGTTTCATGCAGGAGTGAATCTAATAACTTGCTTGCTCGTCTACGTCTTGGCGTACGTTAGTCATAGGCAAGTGTAATGCCATAGCGATGATCCTTTTTATTTATTGGGTGCCGCTGTCAATTGGCTTTGTCAAGTTGTACTTGTCTAACGTTAGCCTGATGTTTCGGTAGCTAGCGTTAGCAACTAGTTACTCCTAGACGGCAGAAAACTGCAGGGAAAGTGGTTTCTCAATGATTGCAGTTTCGCACAGCCAGCTTGAATGTAGGACTGCTCATGGAGCTTGTGTACTGAGATTAGCGCCTCGTTAAGTGTTAAGTATTTTCCAGCTAAGCATGCCCTAATAGGGTAGCACAGACAGTGATACTCTGCATTCCCGGGGCGGTCAAGGACTGGATTAATGTTAATCCTGTTTACTATGTTTTACTTCAGAAATGAAAGGATATTTAATGTATCTTCCTATAAAGTGGAGAGATTGCGAGAGAGGAATATATTGTATCTGTCCTATCCTTGAAGGCTATTTGACAGCAGTGGACTTTGCTATGAACACTCCTTGTCATTCCACAGGCCTGTATAGTCCCAGGGGCTAAACTGAGTCTTCGTGATACATGTTAGAAGGCCAGGAATATTACCAAACAATGACGAGTTTCATAGTCTATAGTGATGTCTGGCTGGTGCTAATTACAACAGGATCACACTAGGGGGATTTTGAGCTCATTGTCAACTATGCTTTGCTTCCAGTGAAAAGGATTATTTCGATGAGAAGGAATGACCAACACAGTAGACCACTGATGGTTTCGAGGAATTTTAGAAATGCTGCACATGTTTATAATGCTCTTACGGCCCCCCCCCCCCCTGCTCCTCAAATAAATGTAGGCTCTATGTTCAGACAAATCCACTTTCAATGTTGTGCCCTGCACTGCACACTTATTTTAGGGGTATGTGGTGGAGAGAGACCTGTGTGTATTAAATAATAGCTGTCTCTTCATGTCCCTGTGTGGTCCTAAAGGGGACGGGCAGCCTTGTATGCTGGCTGACAGAGTTGACAAGCATGCTGAAAGAACGTGACAGTTGTGAGGCCTCAACAATAAAATGGTTTTGAATGTGTCAACTGATCAAATATAGGCGCCTGGAGCAATTTATTTATTTGTATTGCCACCATGTGTTCGTCTGAAATTGAGCTGGTAAGGTAACATTTTTGCACACACGTCTATTTCCCTTTGGTTGCATCGCTTTCCAGCTGACCACCTTGCAGGGTGCGTAGCATTACATCATGATCACCAAGCACGGCAGGAAGAGGTTACGCTGAAGGATTGTGTTCCTGGAGTTCCCCTCATTCCCTTTCACCCAATTGAAACTGAAATGTCCTATTTCCTGCCTCCCACTGCCTCTCCCTTCCTCGCTGTCCCTACACCGCTGTCCCTACACCGAACAGACAACACATCTCTACCCATAGGCTAATGTCCCTAAATGGGAAATTACAGTGTATGCTGTTGAAGCTCCAATTTTGTTATGTTTGGTCAGAGATTGAGTATGCAATACTGTGCCAGTCTTGGCCTTTTACCCAAGATCAACATTATCCGTTATGTTGTCATTAGTGTCTCAACTGTTGTTACACATGGTTAATTACACATTTCATTGTGATGTCCTTCCTTTCTTGGTCTCTCTCATCAGTCTTGGCTGCGATGTCTGTTCTGGGTGCCTCTGGTAAATTCAGTTCTGCTGCTAAGTGAAGTGTGAATTAGACATGTCAGACTCTCATTACTCACAATGTTAAAGGAGGAGCCAGAGTTGTTGTCCAAAAACTTGGTTTGTAATATGCCCAGAGATTTGCTTCATGTTCTTGTTTAGGCTATGTAATAGAAACCACAGCAATCTTCAGCCATCATCAAAAGTGAACATTGTCAGACATTTTGTCGGGCTATCATGGCATGCTGTTATCACCAGATGGGAACTGACAATATTTCTGTCATACTGAATTTACTCTCATATTTCCGTCTGTGCTCCTGCAATCAAATATGCTGTTGGCACTGGTCATACAACTTTTGTGAGATTCTCTCACTGTCTGTAAAATTTGGCTCTGCAGGAGCAGTTTGTTTGTGTTAGGACCCACACCCACCCACATTCCATTCACATCCCCGTGTTATTGGCCTACAGGGCAAACATTGTGCCTACGTTCATAGATTACTCTCTAGTGGACCCTGTGCACAGCCTTAACTATGATCTGCAGCCTTTGTTAATCCTGAAAGTGTGAGATTATGTGCTGGATGTTTAGCAAACTGCTGTGATTTCTAAATATAGTGATTTACTACAGCAGTCAGACGAGTTATTTTCGGTCTGGTGTTGGAACACAATGTCTCTGTTGAAAGTTTCTGGCACTCATTTAGCGAGACCGAAGGAAACAGAAAGGTTCTCTTTTTCCACCCCTTTTGACCTTAGAAAGGGTGCCATGGGTCTGTCGGACTGTCACGTCACTAAATGTTGGCAGCCAGTGAGTTCGTCCAGCCTCTGGCCTGACAGTAGTCCCTGGCACAGTGGCAATTATTGACAAATTGGGCTCAATGCTCTGTCCAATTGATTGCTGCACACCGCACCAGAGACTGATTTATCCATGCATCACTGCACCCACTTGTCTCTCTCTCTCTCTCTTTCACACTCACTGTCACACACACTCATTGTCACACACACTCACTGTCACACACACACACACACACTGTCACACACTCTCACACATATATGCAGGAAGAAGATGAAGTCACCTTCTCACTCTTAACATCCCTCTTCTATGCGTCTCACTAGAGAGGTCACAGACGGCCGAGAGAAGCGGACCGACTGTAGAGGACACAAGAAGCAGTGGAGTACCAGGCAGCCCTGGAAGGTACAGTAACATTCCACCTCACCATAGAGACTGGCTTATATCAAGCCTGAGAAAGCTGTTCTCCATTTGTAATATCTAGAGTATCATTCAGACAATAAAGCACTTTATATGGCCTAGCTTCTGATCCGTGGACCTGGACTTTGGACACTGACTGCCCTAATTCTTTAGTGTTTTTTTTTCCTTTGACACTTTTGGCAGCACCGACCTAATTTGCAAGTCCAACAGTCCAAACATGCCGTATGATGCTAAAGAATCATATCTATTTTGTGATTGGCTCAGTCATCATTCTATGCTTGCCATAGTGTGTGTATTTTTTTTGTATCTTGACACGTATGATGCAGACACATTCTATGGTTAAATGTAATTGTAATCTGGAGAACTAGCACGCTGGCGAGCTAGCTCACATAGAATTAGAGACCACTAACATTAAAGTTGGCAAGGATTTGGGCTTAACAGCGGTGTAAACAGAGGAAACTAACATTCTCTACCTCCACTTTGTGGATAACTATTGAACGTCGGGGCACCCTCAGCTGCCTTTACCCCCTACTTAATGAAGTATGGAAATAAAAATCCAGGCTGCGGTTGGTCGATGAGCTAAGCCACACCAAGCAACGCCATTTGTATGGAAAACGACATAGGTCATTCGACATTGGTCATCCCTTTAAAGAAATTAATGCAATAGAAACTCATTAATGCCGTCATTTCAAGCCCTTCAAATGAACGTGTGCAGAGAGAAGCGTGTCTGATGTCCCATCATATT
Organism: Sprattus sprattus; assembly: GCF_963457725.1. NCBI lineage: Eukaryota > Metazoa > Chordata > Actinopteri > Clupeiformes > Clupeidae > Sprattus > Sprattus sprattus. Next base: position 15,090,004 of record NC_137917.1, on the reverse strand, counting down.
GGCAGCAGGACAAATCCACAGTGTTTGTGAGGATACAAAAAAGCTCTGGCGTATGTCATTATGTTAGTAAATGTCGTCTTCATGTTTGTTAGTGTTCCACTACGTCACCAGAATCTTGAGGTGATGGAAAGTCTGCAGTGTTGCCATCCACTGTGCTACTTTGTACGCTTTCTAGTGATATCAGGGTCATCCATAATGATTCTCCTGTGGTGCCATCAGAAATGTAACTTCTAGCTGGCCTATTTTAGTTTGACTGTCAGAACTCACTCCATGTAAAAGAAAATGTGCCTATCCAGCTGTAGTGAAATGAAAAGGTAGTTGTGATCTCTAGACCCTGGCCAACCCCGGAGACATGATAGGCATCTGAGTAGGAGCCACAGCAGTCTGTGTGGGGAGAGGGGTGGCTTCCATGCATACAGCATGCTCCCCTCTGACCCACTCCCCACCCCCCTGTCAAGTAGTAATGGTACTGAAACTGTAGCTCCGTGGCTGTTCTTCTCTGTTGCTTGCACCACAGATGTGGTTTTGTACGCTTTCTCATGATGAGTGTTGGAGAATAGTTTCAGAATAGCCAAGGGGTTTGCAAGCACAGACAAATGTGGTTTTGTGTACAGTGCTAACAAAACTCTTTAGCAATATTAAGGTAGATAGACCACATATAAACTCTGGCTTTTTTTTTCTTTCTTTCTGTTTTTCTTTTGTTTGACCACAGTGAGGCCAGGTCATTGCATGAGGACAGGAATGACCGGGTGCAGCCGACCAACAAGAACCAGATGCTGGCCCTACCTCAGTTTGGCCTGCGGGACAACCTCATCCGCTGTGAGCTGCTCAAGAACGAGGACGTCTACACTTACCTTGAGAACTTCAGGTGGGCCACCATGCTTGCTCTCAACACTAAGCGTTAAGCCAGTAAGGTTCACTCTTATTATTTGGATACGTGCTTGTAGTTACATACAAGGGGGAAGTATGAATATTATTTTACATGTATTTTATTTTAGAGACATAGATTTATGTTTGAATCCATGGCTTCCATATAGGCCAACTTCTAGTTAACTTGCAAGGAGCCCCCTTCAAGGACCTCTCATGGTTACAGGAGGTGTTGTTACCACTTGCAAATATGTGCTTGAAGTAGCACATCAGAGAGAATTGATAAAGCTGTGGTGATGGGTAGATGACACCCAAGCTGACTAATCTTCAGCCAGTTTAACTTCTCTCACTCTCTGCAGTGAGCTTACATGCCTATCACATGCCAGTATAATTTGATTACTCTTATGCCACAGGCAAACTTCTCCACATTAACCTATGCGTACATATAATTTTTCTGTATAATGTCTCCTGTACAGTGTTTCAATGCATTATTGTTTTGTATATGGGTGCTGGCCCATAAACCTATTTCATATCCTCTACCTCCCCCTACTGGTGAAGACAAAGAGATGCATACTATTTTTCCAAATCGTTGCAGAGTAAAATGTCTTTTGCCAGAGTGGACTGAAAATAGGGTGGTGTTATTCAGTAGTATTGAAAAAGAAAACCAGTCTTACGAATAATATTACAAGTTATCTCTCTTACTTTACTCTCAGCTTCTTCTTGGGAACTTATAATGTGAATGGCCAGACCCCAAAAGAGAGCCTGCGCCCATGGCTGGCTTCGACCGCGGACCCCCCAGATTTCTACTGTGTTGGGTAAATGAGGGGCTTTTATTATTCTATGAAAACAAACCTTATTTAACATTTTTTTTTTTAAATCAGCAACAGCCACTTGGCTATTGTATCTGTTTTTAAGATAATTTTTTATCAAATGTATTTGGTTGATTTAGATGAGCTATCTATCTTCTTTCATAAAGCCTTGTCTATGTTGAGGGTCTAATAAAGAGCCATACAGCAGGCAGTAATGGTGTTTTGTCCTTGCTTAGTTTCCAGGAACTTGACCTCAGCAAAGAGGCGTTTATCTTCAATGACACGCCGAAGGAGCCCGAATGGATGAAGGCCGTGTTTGATGGACTTCATCCAGGTGGCAAGTACGCCTTTGTAAGAACAAAAGATACCATTACCATCATACTACACACAAATACAGTGATGATTACCATTTGGCAGGGTGAAGGGCATTATGCCAGCTAGTGGAAAGGTCAGAATACAACAGAAACTATAGCAAGTTGACGTAAGGAGGAGCTGCCTTAAGGCCCTGTGGAGGACTGATAACTGCAGATCCAAAACAAAAGTCAAGAACCGCCTTTGTTCCATGTCATGGTTTCGATTTGAATGTAGTTTCACTTTTATAAAATCTCTATTGTAGTTATATTGCATGTCCTCATCAATTTAGATGATGCTTAGAATGGTGGTGGAGTACCTGGCTGGCTCTTAATCGGCAGCTTAGAGCTACAGTGGGGAAAATAAGTATCTGACCCCATGCCGAATTCTTGCTGTTTGGTAGGGGTTCAAATACTTATTTTCCGCAACAAATGCAAATCAATTCTGTCAAAACTGTTATTGTAGCAGCAATTCCTATTTTACTACCACTGGTGACTGAAAATGCAGTTTTCTGGATGTTGCTGTTGATATTCTGTCTCTCACTGTTAAAATAGACCTACCATTACAAATATAGATCACACATTTCTTTGTAAGCAGCCAAACTTGCGAAATCAGCAGGGGGTCAAATACTTATTTTTCCCACTGTATATTACGTTGAGTGTATCTGGCAGACCCATGAATCTCATAGAGTGGCAAGTCATGTTTCACCATTGGGGTAATGCCACTGTATCATTACATTATACATAGCTAACACAGTTTGTTATCAGAGGTCTAATTTCACTTACTATATGTATTCCTCGTTTATGTTGCCCCACTGTGTTCACAATTGTTGTGGTCCTTTAACCTCACCTTTCACCTTTGACCTGCTCCCAGGTGAAGCACGTGCGTCTGGTGGGCATCATGCTCCTGTGCTTTGTGAAGACGGAGCACGCTGAGCACCTCTCAGAGGTGGAGGCTGAGACTGTGGGCACCGGCATCATGGGGAGGATGGTGAGTGACCAGTTGGAGGGGGACCAGTGTTTCATTCTCAGCAACACAACCATAGAGACCAGTGGGATGGGGGACACAGTGTTTCATTCTCAGCAAAACAACCATAGAGACCAGTGGGATGGGGGACACAGTGTTTCATTCTCAGCAAAACAACCATAGAGACCAGTGGGAGGGGGACCATTGTTTAATTCTCAGCAAAACAACCCATAAAGAGTAGCAAAGACAAGTATTTTTCAAATCCAACAGGTCCACAAAAGAAAGTAAAATTTTGGGGCCTGTATTTCCTTGCAATCAGGTTTAAAAAGTGTAGCTTTCAAAATGACCGCAGATGTTTTATGCTGCCGGCAATTATTTCCTGTTTAGTAGATTGTCGGGCAGGTGAAGAAAGGGCTGGTGAAGAAATAAAAGGGTAGTTTGCTTACGTCAGTGCTTTGTTGCCAGGGCAACAAAGGTGGCGTGGCCGTTCGTTTCCGCTTCCACAACTCCAACATCTGCTTGGTGAACTCGCACCTGGCTGCCCACATAGAAGAGTATGAGCGGCGCAACCAGGACTACCGGGAGATCTGCTCAAGGATGCAGTTCCGCCAACAAGACTCAGACCTACCCGCACTGACCATCATGAAGCACAAGTAAGGGCCTCAGTTTTGCTTCCACAGCACCCCCAGAATACTACCTGTTTAGGTTAACGTGATCGAGCTACTTACTCTTCCAAAAAAAAACACACGAATGCATCACACTCATCCATTCCTCATATGTCAAATGTCAAAGTTCCTTGAACAGCTTTAATCTTTATTCTCCTCACTGATTGGAAGCTGCTTCACTGTGGTAAAACTCGTGTCATGGGCATAAAGAAATGCATGTACAAAGAAATGCATTTCTCTTTCTTTTTTCAATTTCAACAGTATTGTCCTTTGGCTGGGAGATCTGAACTACAGGATAAGCAACCTTGAGGTGGACCAGGTGAAGGATATGATCTCTAAAAAGGACTTTGAAGGACTGCATGCATTTGACCAGGTAAGCCCATTCTGAACATCTCCTCCCACTCCTAAACCTATTGTGGTTGAACCAGTTTTAAGTGTCTATGCATTAGAACTACTGACAACGCAATACTAAATATATTTGAAATGAAGTAGACTAAGTGGTAAAGTAGTTTGTGGTTGTTGACCATGCCCGTGAGGTTGAGGATGCGGAATGGAGCTTTGTTGAACTTGTTTGTGTGGCCCTCAGCTGAAGAGACAGATTGATGAGGAGGCGGTGTTTGAGGGCTTCACCGAGGGAGAGATCGATTTCCAGCCCACATACAAATATGACACTGGCTCCAGTCAATGGGACTCAAGGTAGGCATGGATAGGCTCCCAAGACTAAAGCAAAAACACTCAGCGGCATTTGTACTGCACACCGAAAGTTGGGGTAGTGAGAGTGTAACTGAGGTATAAATGATCAGTGTTGCTTTGCCTTGTACTTAAAGCTGTGCAATTAATCGAATTTCAATTGCGATTAGTGCTCCCAACGATTATGAAAATAATGTCATCAAGATAAAATGATTAATGTGCCACATTCCGCTTTGCAATGATGGACTGGTTTTGTTTTGTGTTGTGTCACTCATTTATTTTACAGTGGTGTGCCACTGTATTCAGCCACTGAATAAGTAGTTTCACTGTTGCATGTTATAGGCCTAGCCTACGGGGGAGATAACTTACACCAGCTGAAGTTAAAGTAAGGGAGTAACTTTCTGTATAAGGCTAGTGGTGAAGTTGGAATTTTTTAAACACAGAGATATTTATGTTGAGGTTTATGTTGAGGTTCTCATGCACATGTCAATGTCCAAATCTGACAAAGCACAGGGGCTAGGAAATTCTGTTGATCATAGTTTTAACTTGCTTAAACTTGCTTGAAGCTGTCTGCGCAGACTGCGTCTTGTGTCTGGAATCAGAACAGGATGCTGGGCCAAGAACAACCTCACATTTTGTATAGTAAACGTGTCCTAAAGACGGGTTCTGTTGATGCACATTTAGGAAAGATCACACATTTGTGGTTCCATCCCAAATGAGGAACAGACATTAAAAGCTGCAAGAAGGAACTGCCCCTTCAGAGTCGAGTTGGCAGCAGTGTTGTTGTAACTTCTCTCCCTCTTTGCAAAGATAAATACAATTTTCAAAATTCTACAGCTGTGTGTCTCTGCGTCTTGTTGATACTGAAATATCCAACAACATGTAATCGCTATCTACAGTCTCAGCGCTATGTACTACAACCCTGTTCAAGTCACAGTTAGCATACAAATTAGGCTAACTAACGATGATTTTAAATAACACTTGTCTACGTATTAATAAGACTAATTAGACTTAAGTCTAATAAGAAGACAAAATGTATGATAATATATTAATATAATGCAATGATCACGATGCTGATACTAATAAAGTAAAAAAAGTTAAATTCTAAACACACAATCCTAGGTGAAACACTAAATGAGTAATTATGTGTCAAATAATCGCCATTATGCATTTCTTTTTCATAATTGAGAAGCACTTCTTGTACTGCAAATGTAGTTTTTTCGAAAATCTAATTGACTGTATATTCCACTCTTCCTTTGAAGGTTGAGCTGGTCACCCATGTCTGTGTTTATTTCCCTCATCCTTTTGTGTGTTGTTTTTGTGGTGGTCATCAGTGAGAAGTGCAGAGTGCCGGCCTGGTGCGACCGGATCCTGTGGAGGGGCAAGAACATCCGCCAGCTGCACTATAGAAGTCACATGGACCTGAAAACCAGCGACCACAAGCCTGTCAGCTCCCTGCTGGAGATAGGGGTGAGAGCACAGGCCCGGCGGTCTTCAACTCGACTCAGACCTCATCTCCAGCCGTGCAGTGCAGCTCTGAAGTTATGCCGGATAAATTGCACATAGGCATTTTTTTAGATAGATCAAAACAATGCAGAATTTCTCCACAGTTAATTATGAATATGTTTGATGGTTAAAGCACAAGCCCCATTTGCTGCTCTGGCTATTAATTCAAAAAGTATGTAGCACTGGATTGACCTTCTGACCAAAGTCTGAACGTCTGCTGTGTCCTTTGTGATTTAGATCAAGTTGGTGAACGAAGACTCTTACAAACGGACATTTGAGGAGATTGTGAGGACACTCGACAAGATGGAGAATGAGTGTATTCCCTCAGTGTCCTTGTCTCAAAGAGAGGTGTGGAACTGATCTTACTGTCCCCCCCCCCACCCCCCCCACACACACACACACACACATACTGACAAACACTTACTAGATTGTTACATACCTCACAACAAAACCTACTACATACACCTTAAAGTCCATTTAAACATTAGATTTGCTACTTATATTTGCTCCGGATATCTTTGTCTGGTTAAAAGTTGAATCTTGAACAAGTGTTTAGCCGTACTGTTTATCAGTCTGTGTGTAAATCATGCTTCCCTCTCTGAATCCTTGATGCTTGCCTCTCTCGCAGTTCCAGTTCAAAGATGTAAAGTTCATGCAGCACCGCTCTGAGACGCTGACCATTCACAACGACGGACAGGTGCCGTGCCAGTTTGAATTCATTCAGAAGCTGGATGAACCAGCCTACTGCAAGCCCTGGCTCACGGCCAACCCACACAAGGGATTCCTGGCACAGGGTAAGACACCGACGTACCCTTTCATCTCTAGTTGTATCCATCACACCAGTGCCATGAATACTAGCGACTTGTAAGTTGTATGCTACTTGCAAGTGTACACCAGTCTCTGTTGTGCATTATTCAATGGCCATGAGATTTATTGTGACATGATGCGGATTGTGCAAGATCGTGTTCCTGCGACATGAGACATACTCTTTAATTCCATCTCGAACACCATCAGGGTGTTTGGCTTGATAGGTTTTTACTGCACTGCTGCCATGTACTGCAGCATTCATCTCAATGCCCTCAGCCATGTAGACAAGCAATTAGAAACCTATGCTCCTAGCCTTCATAAATAATACAGAGAAATGTGACTGTGCTGATGTTGGTGAATTACTTGGTGAATTAGACAACAGTACCTAAGTAGGAGGTGGTAAAGCCATTAGTTTGTGTCGAGGGGCGACCCCAAGTGTGAATACTTGATGCCAGGCATTATTGCATTAGCAGAGCCTTATAAACTTTTCATTTCTCTTAAGGTACAGTGGGCCCTAATTAAATAGATGTAAACCGCAGGCTCTTACGCACAACAAAGAAGAGCATCACGTGATGCTATTTCAATTTATAGGGCACAATCATTTGATCATTTCAAAGGCCTTTGAGGGCGGACCTTGGCCTCATTTGGTAGTGTCCGATCAAAACGTTACACGTTTGGTGTAATAGTTTTGTTGCTCTTTCACCTTCAGTGAAATGTAACTAGCATCTTGGTTTTCAACATCTGGCAGGCACATCTAATCTATAGTTTGACAGCACTAAATTGACCACAACATTGATGATCATTTAACAAACTAAAAATATGCTGTGTAGACTGTGCAGTTATATACAAGTAGTTGTACCCTTGAGGAATCAGTGATTTTTCTGCTTAATTTACTAACAACATTCATCCACATTTAATGACGGGTTCACGGTTCATTCGGGCAGTGCTAGTGATCATTACCTGAAACGCCCAGACGGCAGCAACACACCTGTCTATTCAAGTCTCATTATTTGTCCTCTCTTCCATGTGACTCACCCACCCAGGGGCCAGTGTGGACATTGAATTTGAGGTGTTTGTGAATCGCTTCACCGCGCCACAGCTGAACTCAGGCCTGCAGCAAATCGAGGACATCCTGGTGCTGCACCTGGACCGGGGCAAGGACTACTTCATCTCGGTGATGGGGAACTACCTGCCCAGCTGCTTTGGCACCTCCATCCAGGCACTGTGCCACCTGCGGGAGGCCATCCAGGAGATGCCACTCGACACCATCCAGAAACTAGTGAGTGCAGGTGGTCAGGGACAGAGTTGGGTTTCTATCAAGTTTGCCCGAGAGCTCTTCCTCAGAGCATGTACACAGGGCCCACGTCACTGGTTTTATTGGTTGACACACACACACACACACACACACACACGTCACAGATGTATTACATATGACAAATACATTTGGTACCTAGCAGTAGTTCTGCTATTCTTGGATAGTATTGTTTAAGAGTGCAAGGACGCATTCCTTTCTGGCACTTGACATTTCTTTCACTTTAGTCTTTTTTTTTAATAATTATGCATTCCTTGGAACAAAAGGGAACTGGTTCATCCCGTTGTGTTGTGTATTGTCCAGTTAGGCGTTGCGTGTTACGTTGACAAAAGACATTGAAGAAAACATTCAATCTCTCTCTCTGCCATTAAGTTACACGTCACCTGCGGTTTGCCAGCCGAATGCAAAAACACAAGCAGCGGGAGATCTTTGTTGCATCAGTTGTTTGCCTCACCATTTGATTGGCAGTCACAACGCATTGTTCAGCAGGGTTTCCAGGTGAACAGACAAGGACAACGACTGTTGCAAGGGTGCAGATACAAATAGGAGCAAGGGCCATTGGGAGTGTTGCTTCAGGACAGACCTCTCATTTGCAAGGATCGTGTATTCCTGCAGGGAATGTCCATGCAATCATCAGCATTGCAAAACAACAGGCTCTCAGCACAGCAATGACAGAGCCAAGCATTTTTTTTAGTCTTCAGTAGACATGGATGGAAAATTGTTCGTTTTATGTTTCAGCTTTATATGATTAGTTTCCTTGTTTAGTCCCTGTAAGCCGCCAGACGGAAGTAACCAAAATCACCAAAATGATAATATTGGTATTTCACCAACTCATGGAATCATATTATTTACCGCATGCCTAGCTTCCAAGAAATGAACACAGTTGACGTACTGTTTAATCATCTGCTGGAAATGTAATCTAAAGATTAACTCTGTTTATTGCCAAAGTATTTACACCTCTAATTGGGTGTACTTTAGTTAGTGCATTCCCCGCAACACAACTAGCTAGAACTAACTACAATTATTCAGTCTAGAAATCATTTCTGTTCACTTCTGCCACAATCAAGCCAGCCAAATAAAGGCCTCTTTCCTCAGAATCTGATGCTGTGGTTACTCCATATTCTATAGAAAATGTTTTATCATTCTAAGGATTGTTAAAATGTATAGTCTATGCATGAAAAATTGTCCTACTTATTTACTTACTTGTGTATTTTATTTAACTGCATTGCAAGACCTCGATGTCCACTGGCGAGGAGTCCAATAGTTCAGTGACGGATGTGCCCCGGGACCTCCCCAAGGAGATCTGCATGATGGTGGACCACCTCTACCGCAACGCCAGCAAACAGGTCAGCAGTGCTTTTCCTTAGTTTTACCCCTCACGCTTGAGGGGGTAGAAATCTCGGAAAGACTGCCACCATTGTGTGGACCTCACAGTGGTCCTCTGGGCACGGAAACACTGAAGCAGTGAGAGGCACGACTCTAAATCTCACTAGATTGTTTGTCTTTGTTTTTATGGGCCAGGCCCACTGATCTTACTTGCCACAGCAACGACAAGTTTATGCCGAGGAATGTGTCCAAGGTTTTGTTTTCCTGGCGGCCCGCACAAAGATACTGTATTCCAGGGGCTCTTGAACTAAAGCCCTGTGTTTAAGAGTCATTGTTCGCTCTGGTTCGACTGGCAGGGCTTGGAAAAACACTTGCATTCCTATGAGGCCGAGACAGGTTTTTAAGTTGTGCTTCGTTCCCTTCCTTTTTTGGTTAGAAAAATCAGGATGGAAACAGGGATCATGCTGGCTGGTGAGGACAAAGTCATTCTCATTTACGAGGTTTTTAAATCTGCAGTGTGATTGATGTGTCTTACAGGAGGACCTGTTTCAGCAACCAGGACTACGCAGCGAGTTTGAGGAAATCAGAGATTGCTTGGACACAGGGGAGCCAGATTCGCTCCGTATCCTTAATGATGGGTCACCGAACATACTCCAGGAATGATGACCATGCACCATGAGAGTAGCATTGCTGTAGCTCAGTGGAGCCTTTAGCTCTTTAGATCACAATACAACACAATACACAAATGTATTTCTGGACTGTACCTTAAGTTATTTTGGACAAAATCATCAACTAAAAGAATGAAAATGTAAAATACGTTGCAGTTACAGTCATTACAGGATGTTGAGACTCTTTGTGTTACCCCTTGACCCCTATTGACCTTCAGCTGGAAGTAACCACTCTGTGGCGGAAGCACTGCTCCTCTTCCTCGACGCTCTTCCTGAACCTGTGGTTCCTTACCATCTCTACAAGCAGTGCCTAGAGTGCTGCTCTGATTACGGCCAGTGCAAACAGGTATGCTCCCTCTTATGTGCACATCCTTTTTTGATTCAGTTTACTGATTTAAATTTGATTTTATTTATAATTTATATTTTATATTTTTATGTTTATTATTATTGGTTAAATGTATGTATGATCCGTACTTATTTTTGTTGGTATGTATGTATATATTTATTTTTCAGTAACTTGATTGGTTATTCTAGTATATTGACATAGATGTGTTCATCATCAGGCTCTATCACTGCTTTTCTGTGCGTTTGAGAGATTTTTCAAGTGTCAGTGATGTCCAACTCTGTTGTATTAACAGGTGATCTCCATGCTACCTCAGTGCCATAAAAATGTTTTTAACTCTTTAACGGAGTTCCTGCGAGAGCTGTTGAAGCACTCCCCTCAAAACCACTTGGACGTCAACATCTTAGGTAGGCCCACAGTGGAGAAAGGAATGAAGCAATGAATGCTCTCACTTCTTGTTCTCTGTGTATTTTTGGCAACTCCCTCAATAAGAATCAACAAATTTGTCTTACAAAGCAGAACTTGCCCGCCTATAAGCAGAGCCTTTAGTTCCAGTTTGTGATGTTTTTTATTTATTTATTTATTTTTTTTTTCTCATATATGGTCTCTTTGTAGTTTTAGTGTTAAAGGCGCCCAAGGCAACATTAGGGCATCAAATGGAAATATTCTGGATAAGACAATCTTTATGATATTGACATTTACTTCACCATATTAGCACATTTGCATCATTATTTGATACTTTGGGCGTTAAAAAGAGCAAAGGCGCAAGAGCGTAGCCCTTTATTTATTGGTGCCACCAATAAATATATATATATATATATTTTTTAAATGGCCTCTCCCCACCGGCGGCACGGGCAGTGCGATTTTCTATCAGTTCTCACCACACAACGACGTCTCATCTTTGCTCCCTGAATGTCGATATGTAATGGTATGGAGTTATTGAAACTTACTACGTGTATAAAACGACTAGAAAATGCAACGTTTATTTTTCGAGTCTCAAGCCTCTAATGTTGCCTCGGGCGCCTTTAAGGAGACAGACAGTGTCTCATTTGTACTTGCTGTGAAAGCTAACCTCTTTAAAAATCTATTTATCATAAAATAAAAAATCCTATCAATGCACACTGGCACTGTAACTGTTAAAACGGGAATATTCCCCAGGAACATAATACAATTGGAAAGTTCAAACTAAATCCCTGTGTTTGAAATAACTTGATGTAGCTGGAAATTAAGTGAAATGAAAGATGTGATTGGATTGAATAAAGCAAAGTAGGATATTTGGCCAGTTCTGACTTTAACAGTGAGTGGTAGCTAATCACATTATACAGAGGGGTGTCAGGAGATGGCACCCAATTAAATCTCCCATCAAGTGAAATCAAAGATGTAGTATTTTGGTTGTTCTCAAATACTGAATGTGAAAAACTATTTTATGCTGCACTTTCCCTCATCCCTCTGGACAGGGTAATTATTAATTTGATTAAATATTTAGCACATTGATTTTCATTTTGGTTCATAATTTATGATCATTGAAAATGGGGTGTGGAATCCATTCTTTGGCATTTCGCAGAATCTCCTGTTAATTTTTCAGAACGCAAAATGGAACCAAGGGAGTGAGCCATAGAAAGCCTTTTGGAGATCCCTAAATGGGATTTTACAAATTCAACCTGCAGACATATTATTGGCACACATTTTCTAACTCCTAAAGGCCGGTCAGAGTTAGGCATACTCTCATGTGCGATTATGGAAATAGGAAAGTGCAAGGCCTGACGACACAAACAGACTATTATCTGTTTCCTGTCCTCTTCTTTGCATGCAAACAAAGCCATAATGGGATGTTCAAATGGGATTTAACATTTCTAACATGTGAACTGCCATATACGTTCAGCATCAAATTAATTGAATTCATTTTCTTTTCTCTATGCAGCCACCATATTTGCTGCCTTGATGCTGAGATCATCTACAAAGCAAGATCTCTCTCAGAAAAGAAAAATCCAAGAGTTTTACCAGCATTTTTTGACGGAAGATCTGTCTTGATCCTGAATGTCCATAGTTTACTTTTTTTTAGCTCAATAAAGCATAATACTTTCATACATAATATACATACTTTTGAATTGCTTTGATCATCCATGATTTAAATAAGATGTTTAATGCAGGATGACATTTTTAGCTGTTGAAACACAGGGTTTATTTTATTACAGTGTAGAGAAACCGCCTAATATGTATATTTACCAGCTATTTAATGATCAGATGTATTTGTATTTTGATGTCTGTAAATACAAAACCAACTGCTCTTTTATATTCATATAGATATATACATATATGCACACACACACACACATATATACAATTGCACATAATGCTGTCATGTTCATAGTTATTTTTCAAATGTTGAATCACTAAAAATAATTTTAAGTGAACTATGTTGATGTGTTTTGTTTTTTTCCCCTGGAACACTGCTGAGTATATTATTTTTTATAAATATTAAGTGTTAAATATCTAGTATACTGTATTGGAGATCCAATACACAGCTCCTGCCTTGCAGAAATAAATGCATTTAAACACCTGTGGAAAAGAAATGGGAGGCACAGAATAGAAGGGAAGGTTGGAAAATTCGATCCTTCAGAATTAAAAAGTTATTGTAGGGCTTGTAAGTTGTGGTAAAAATGTAGAGGGTTTGCAGTTTTAGGAATTGCCAACTTCATGATTCTATCATGATATGTGTGGAACAATTAACATGGATGCCACTGGAATTATACTGAATAGGCGTTATTTGAGTGGGAAATTATTGTATTTGCATGGAACAATACCACACATAGTACCACTAAGAAACTAGCTTTACCACTAAAAATGAGTTAGATAATTACGTCTATGGTCTCTATAATGATCTATCCCTGACTTGTATCAAATGACAATTAGACAGATTTGTGTACCATTCAGCAAAGTCATGATGAGTGTAATAGAGCAGTTGACAGCAAGTCCATTTGGAATGAATGCTTCCCATAATGCTCCAGAGGAGGAAGCTGAAATTTGACGTTGTTGTTTAATCATGGTACTGCTGGGGACTGTAAGGAAAGAAAGTGCTCGCAATCTGAACAAAACCGCTTGGGGTCTTTTCAACACTGGTAGGTGTGAAATAATTATGCTCTGATGAGATGATAAAATCATTAAATTCTTGCACTCCAGGTTGATTTGGCCGTTTTGTTTATGCGTGTTGCTATGTGTCCCTAGTTTTTCCTTGGTGTGTTCATTAGAAAGATGAGCAGGCTAGCTAGTTAGAGCTGAACTGAAGGATGCCGCTCATTAGAATGTAGCATTTGTAGCTAGGACTGCTCGGTTACCCATCTCTGGCTCTTTCCGATAGATTAATGATGTTATGCCAGTACAGTTTACTTTATACGGTTAACAATATGAACAGGGTTGTGTGCAGTGTAGTAACCTCGTTAACTAGTGTGCATTACCTGGACCTAGAATGCTAGTTGTGTTTCACTGGTCTTATGGCTATGGTTGAAGGCTAACATTTTGGCTAACTGGTTAGCTTGGTGGTAAGTAAGCTAATAGGAGTGGCTCTAAAGGCTGATTGGTAGCGAACTGGCTAACAGTAAGATGCGTTCTCCATTTGTATGTCCGTTCATTTGAGTAAGCGTGGAATCTGTAATCTAAAGTGTCGATAAAACAGTTCGTTTCTAATATGGTCAGACTTGAAATAAAACTCTGCTGTCATAACGACGAGGTGTATTATTCGTACATAGTGTAGTGGTCGCTAGCTAAACTGTATGCTAGCTTCAAGCTTACGAACTTGGATCCTTTCAGTGAGATATGTGGCAAAAGCAAGGTTAACTTCCCTAGCCGCGCTAATACGACATGTAGTTGCAAAGTAATTGGGTCATTACTTGTAAAAAAGTTGAAAACAGACTAACTTTACATACACTGTGAAGTTGGTGTATCAGTCAGCCAGGGACTAAAAATATTAACCACGCAGGATAATATTTAAATAGCATAAATGGAGCTGTGGAGAGGTCTCGTGACATGTCAGTGAGTGGTGAATTCCGAAAGTTCTGGAAAATGAACGGGAGGTAGCTAGTTATATCTAACGATAGCTTGTCTAATAAGGGGTCACATTCGCAAAAAAAACTAGAAAGGATAAAAGGGAAGCATGTTTTTGCTACGTTTGCTAGATGGCTAACATTATCATTAGTCATTAGTTTTGAACTGGACAGGTAGCCAGTTGTTGCCTCTTGTTGTCTTGCCTTTGCAGTTATCTTGAACAACTTCTTGCTATTACCTAAAATAAGTGAAATCATCCTACCGAACTTTGTCAATAGCCAAGTCTAGACAATATCTCACCGTTTTTGTTCGGTCTGATGACTTTCGGTCTTTTGGCAGTGCTCTGATTTTCGACGTATTATGTTTGCTTCAGTAATGTAATGCTGTCATTAGTGTTTTTGTACGGCTTTGATCGTATGTTTTGTTGTGCGCAATTGTCAGGCAGGTGGGAAATCATTAGCTCTCCGTCCTATAACAGCTCTGCCCTGCATGCATAGATATTTCGATTTACCTATCAAACGAGTGCAGGACCCTTCTCCCTTGCAAACTCAAATTTGACAACAAACATATTCACTACATGGATTCGTAGGACGGTTTATGAGTTGTTTGTCTGTGCTTCATGTACTTTCAGGCAATGTTTGTGTAACGGTGGTGTTTGCGTTTATGTTGACAAGCATAGCCTCACACCGGACTCATCACCGGACTCGAACTCGCAACCTCGGGCATGGGAAGCGGGCGTGATAGCAAGGAAGCTTAAACCAATGCAAACTTACTAGCATTGTATCGGCAGTCTGCCATTACATTTCAGTGAACAGGGACTGGAACAGGCCAGGCAGATTTCCACTGTAGATATTGACATTTGTCAAGGAGCCCACAGTTTGTAGGTACGCCCCTGTCAATGAATGCCAGCACTCGTAAACTGAGAGGTTGTGCTATGAGTAAGTGAAATATCATTGGGTAATGGATCATTTCCTTTTCAGAGGGATTTATCATCAATCCCCCATCAGTACCATATTTTGAGAATACATTGAGGTTCTGTCAATAGGTTGGATGAAGTGAAGTACTTCCATATATTGATATCTGTGGTCAAGAAAGATGTGAGGATGCTGCACTCTTAGGCCATGATTCTTTAAACGTTTCACTTTTTCTTTGTTAGTTTCAGTGATCTCTCTGGGTCAGCATATATGCAGAGGAAACAGAAGTAGACTGCTTTGAAATCAGGTCATGCACTGCGTGTGTGTGTTTGCCTAACTCTGTTCCTGGTCTCACGTGCACATCTCTCCATAGGTAACGTCAGCTGGTGGACGGCCGCCTGGGCGTGAGCGTCAGCTGACAGCGTTGAAGCTACCATGGGCGAAAATGGCTCCCTCCCCGAGTCGGCCATGTGCTTCGAGGAGGTGGCGCTGGACGAGGATGATAATATTGGCGGTTATGGCAGGGACGACGATGAGGACGACAATGACCTGGACGACAATGACGGCTGTGGCGACGACGGAGGCAGTCTGATACACCCCTCCACGTCCTGCATGGGCCGCATCTATGACCGCACCACAGTGCTCATCGAGCAGGACCCAATCCGGCTGGACGAGGAGGGGGAGGAGGATGGCCACTGCGGGGCAGACTGCGACGAGGACAGGATGACCTTCCTGGACGAAGGGGAGGGGGACGATGATGATGACGACGATGATGAGGGCGGCACGTTGGTCTTCATGGGCGACCCGGACGGCATGTCCCATGGCTACGTGCACCACACCATCTCACCGGATCAGATCCAGTTCACCATCAACCCGGGCTCTACACCCATGCCGCGCAACATAGAGGGAGCCACGCTCACCCTGCACTCCGAGTGCCCGGAGACTAGGCAGAGAGAGGTGAGGGGCCTCCCCGCTAGAGAAAATCGTTATGTTAGAAAAGCCCTTCATTGAAATGTAAGCATCATAATCCTCCCACCGTGCAATTGAAAGTTGATTGTGTATAGCAGTCTTTCTCTTTCACTTCTCCTTCTTTGCTCACTCCTACTTTCTCTTTGTACAGCTGAAAAAATCTCCAGGTTTGTCTACCCATCAAGCCCATGTTTGCTTTTCTGCATGTTTTGATTCAATATCAATATCATACCATTTTATTTCAATATCAACACTAGAGATTTGAACAATATGCACACTGCTAATATAAGGCCTTCGGAAGCTCAGTGTCTATTGTATTTCCTGGCCATAGATCTGCATCTTGCCTTTACACAGCTGCCTGATTTCATCATGGTTTTCATAGACAGAGGTACTCTCATTTAGTGGTGATTGTGAAGAGAAACTTCTGAGAATGAGAGGCCGTTGTTTGTTCACGGAGTGGAATGCCCCACAGGCCTTCCTATTCCACGTGGTTTCATATGATAGATCTCTTATCTCCCTCCCCCCCTCCTTCAAACACACACACACACACACACACACACACAAACACACACACAGCTCCCAGCCCAAACACACCAACAGGAGTGCTGAAAATTGTTGTCTGGCCTCTGGCATGTGCATCGCTGGTGTTTTCTCCTCACTGAACTCAATCTGCGCTATGCATCGATCTGGTGTAGTATAATGGCACACCGATTTGTGTTGAAGTGAATACGCTATGGTTTTGTGCTGGTGTCGAGACTTTCCGGCTGCTTGGTAGTATTGATTGTGTTTACTGGTGTGTTTGTGTTTTGGTGGCATTGCTGTTTTTAACGTAGCCTAAATAGCTCCCTTCTAGCTGTTTGTTTTTGTTTTGTTGTGGTGGTTTTGGTGTGCATCAATGTGTGATTTTGATGTATGTGGTTTTGTTATGGGGGCTGCTACATACCAATCTACTCTACCAGCTCATTAAACCTAAGATGCTCTCAAAGGGATGGAAAGTAGGCCAGTGTGTGTGTGAGTGTGTGTTTCTGTGTGTCTGTCTGTGTGTGTGTATGCGTGTGTGTGTGTGTGTGTGTATGTGTGTGTTTGTGATAGACCAATATGGGGTTTTCAA
This sequence comes from Sprattus sprattus, assembly GCF_963457725.1. Lineage (NCBI taxonomy): Eukaryota > Metazoa > Chordata > Actinopteri > Clupeiformes > Clupeidae > Sprattus > Sprattus sprattus. The sequence goes on along the minus strand of NC_137917.1, from coordinate 15,072,659 downwards.
TGGCCAATGCATCTGAAAATACAACAATTAAATGATAATAATAACAAATGACACACATTTACCGTCAGCAATTTGCAGTGTGCTGTCTCTTACCAGAGGTTTGTTGTTTGGGCTGTCCTCCGTGATTTCATTACTAGGCTTCAAAGGGAGCCAGGCTAGATGACTCAATCATTCTATGGTGCCTTAGGTAGAACCCTGGGTCATCTTTTCTGATGGATAAATCTTTGCCGTCCTCATCCAGAAATCAGCCCCTTTGTCAGATGTCACTTGCAGCCCATAGTGCAGCGGGCCCGTGCACCTCAGAGGGCATATGAGACGGCCTTTGCCTGCTCTCCTCTTGTGTGTGACCTTTGGACAGCAGCAGGGATGTAGTGTGAAGGGGATTGTCTAGACAGACACTGGACATTCTATCGCCCTCTGACCTGCTCCCATGTGAGCAGCTGCACTGTGTGTGTGTGTGTGTGTGTGTGTGTGTGTGTCTGAGGCAACTGCCTGGCTTTGCCCCTAGCACACCCTACCTCCATCTACTTTCTCTCTCTGGGGTTTTAGGTTCTGACCCATTGCAAATCCATTCACCACATCAGCTTGACTTGGCACAAAGGAGTGGTGAGCGATTGCTTCCTGAGTCCGATCCTTAAAGCTTGGCTATTAACCTATGTTTTGTAAAATTAATTAGTTTTGCACTGAAGGTAAATAGGCCTACTCATGCGTCTCTTAACAAATGTCCCCTTCTCCCCACCCCATTTCCTGCTTAATCACATGAGTCACATTCAGTCGCCAGCCCAGCCAGTTCAGGGAATTATGACTCAGTGGCTCAGACTCGTACAGGCAGTGTCAGATCAATCAGGGGGTAATAGGGACAGGGCCTAAGCCCCCCCAGCCCCCCTCCTCAACCTCCAAGCTGTAACACACTTCACTGAAAATCCAATGGGCAGCTCTTGAGCATCTCCAGGCTTGGGTTTTCTTTAGGTAGGTGTGTGTGTGTGTGTGTGTGTGTGTTTGGGGGGTGGGGGGGTGCACGCATCAGTTTTCGACCAGTCTCAGTCTGTGGACGCTACTTAATCACATCATACGAAGTCTGAATTTAGTGCAGTACTTCTTCTACAACTTGCATCTCTTGTGCCTGCTTTTGTTTTGGCCTTTTTGGGGGGCATTTGTGTATTTCTGACTTTGCATAAAGACCCTTCAGCAGATCACAACATGTTTGGATGTTGTGATCTGCTGGTGTGATGGACATACACATTCAGAGATGACTAGAAGCTCAGCAGGGCAGCGTGTGACATTTGAAAATGGAAGAGCTAAAAATAACACTGCCTAGCTATGATGCCCTTTCTTCTTTGTTCCAAGTGGCCTCTCTCTCTCTCTTTCTCTCTCTCTCTCTCTCTCTCTCTCTCTCTCTCTCTCTCTCTCTCTCTCTCTGTGTACATGTGAGTGTGTGTGTGTGAGAGAGAGAGGGAAAGAGAAAGAGACACTGGGCTTATGTGATGCGTGTAAGCTGGTGACTGCTCATGCAGAGGTCCGCCAGGTCAAACCGCCACAGGCTTGATAGGGTTGCACAGCACACCATAGCGAGCAGAAAGCACCCCCCTCCCCCAATTGCCAAACTGTGATGAAGTCATAGGAGGGACAGAGTGCAAAAGGGACAAGCTCTTCATCCTGCAACATGGAAAACCTCATTTGTCCATGCGTTAAGGGCATACAGGAGCACATAACAGAGAACAGAGAGAGAGAGAAAGGGCAAGACAAGAGGAAAGCATATGTCTTAATATGGCTTCCCCTTAGGCTATTTAACAGGCAGAGTACAGAGGGGTTGCATTTTGCCTGACGCTGTGGTGCAGCAGAATGCTGAGCAGGGCAGGAGAATGGCAAAGGATGGGACCGGGTCACCGAGAGAAGAGGTGGGGGGATGAGGGTGGGTGGTGGAAGGAGGGGTTGGGGGGATTGTGGATGGATGGCATGGCTGGTCTTACCCACTCTGGCCCCACTCAAAGTGCCACACCGCCTGCTCCCGTTGAGCGACCACAGCCAACAGTGTCCCTGGGTTCACAACCTGTGAGTGAGGTCACAGCAGCAGCTTCTGGAATCTTAACATCACAAGCTATCTGAGAGCACCCAATAATTATGCAGCCTGTAATAGGAATCCATTATTAAAGAACTCTTCTCATTCAGAAGCTAATTTGGCCTTCCCCTTGGAGCCTGCTTGTTGTTTTGATGCAGCATGGTGCCACTTCAGAGGGTTTTTTGTGTGCCTGTCTTGTTTACTGGTCAGGTTGCTACAGGTTTCAGGGTTGTGTTTAATAATTCTGTGTCATGTATAACCTTTGAGTAACTGAGATGTATAATTTTAAGGTTTTGTTTGATAGCTGCCGACAGACCCAAGCTTTCTATTGCATCATCATACTTAAAACTCAAAATAAAACTCCTTGCCTTTAGACGTGCTTATCGTGAAAGTTTACCTAGCAAGAAGATTTTTTTCACAAAAGCAGAACTTGAAGACCTTGTCTTTTAAAGTTTTAAACATTTGTTAAATACTGTATATGCCCTGAACTTGAGTAGTAAGAGGAAGTGCATTTCATGAACTACTGTTCAGCTGATGTCAAGGCAGCTGCTACGTATATGTTCAAACATCTCCTCAATGAACAGCAACTCATCCTCATCGTCACCCTTTGTGTTTGCTCTCTCCCTCCCTCAGGTGAAGCGATACCAGTGCACGTTTGAAGGCTGCACGCGGACCTACAGCACGGCAGGGAACCTGCGCACGCACCAGAAGACGCATCGCGGCGAGTACACATTCGTGTGCAACCAGTCGGGCTGCGGCAAGGCCTTCCTCACCTCCTACAGCCTCAAGATCCATGTGCGCGTGCACACCAAGGAGAAGCCCTTCGAGTGCGATGTGCAGGGCTGTGAAAAGGCCTTCAACACACTCTACAGGTCAGAGCTGACTCCAGACCTGTGTGCCGAATGGTGAACACGTAGAATTAGAAACAGTACAGTGAACATTTCTATTCATAACAATGCTGTGTTGACACTATCGAGGCCCTCAGGGAAGTAGGAGGTTCTATACACATAAGAAGAATGCTTGCGTCCATTGTAGCCGGTCCAATTTCGTGGGTGAACCCACACGTGTATCCACAAATGCCGAGTTTGTTACAATTGGTTCTGGTTCTTGTGGTATTGTCACATGTTGTCACGTGGCACATTTGAAAGCAAATGTTGTAATAGTGAGCCGAGTCAAGAATTGCGTCATGACACTATCCACGGTTTCTGTAACTCACTGTTGCAGTGGCTTGACCTGCTTAAATGCATTGTTTACTTTTTCATATTGTATGTGTATTGTGGCTCATGACGAGTGGAATTGCTCGTAATCAGTGATATTGCAAGTAAAGTTCTTCCTCACAATGTTATTTCAGCAGGTACTGTACATGCAGGAAATAACCCGATGTGCAATCTCACAGCTGTTTCTCGCAGAATTGTCGTTTCTTGTCGTAAACACGCATCCATTAGTCTCCTCCTCTCTTTATTTAGTTTTTTCCCCGTAAAGCTGTTTTTGCATGGCTGGTCATTTGCATTCATCTGATATGCACATAAATCAGGCTGTGTAGCTTGGCTAAGCGTAAGCTGGGGCTCTCTCGGGATCTCGCTCTCGCTCTCTCTCAGCTTTTTAATGGTCTCCTCTCCGCCGTTCTCCAGGCCTCTTTGCAGACTGCTGATCTATCAGCTTGGCTCTACTCACTCCCCCGCTGCAGCTACTCGTGCTGTTGCTGCTGTGTTGGCTGGTGGAAGAGTATGGCTGCAGCTACTCGTGCTGTGGCTGCTGTGTTGGCTGGTGGAAGAGTATGGCTGCAGCTACTCGTGCTGTTGCTGCTCTGTTGGCTGGTGGAAGAGTATGGCTGCAGCTACTCGTGCTGTTGCTGCTGTGTTGGCTGGTGGAAGAGTATGGCTGCAGCTACTCGTGCTGTGGCTGCTGTGTTGGCTGGTGTAAGAGTATGGCTGCATGTTATTGACCCTCTGTCAGGCCGCATTAGCCTTTTACACGCCACACCGCACTACTTCCTGTTAGCTTCCCTCCTCTGGCCGGCTAATCTCAGCCCCACTGCCCTGGGCCACACACACCGGAAAAGACAACTTGTGTACCTGCCTGCACCGCCAGGCAAGAGAAGCAGCACCAGACAAGCAGCCATGGGAGGCCAGAGCGGGCCATTAATAGAGGTCATGATGGGGGAAGAGTGAAGGGGGTGAAGAGGGCTAGATTATGCAGGTTTTTTTTGGGATCATCATCTACCTCATTGTTCCCCTGTGCTGTAGTTGCCAGCAGGATTGTGCCAGTAACGTGCATTAATGGTGCTCTGGTGTATTAATGAGGAGACATGCTGTTCATACCAGAGTAACTCGATTTAATCTGGTGAAAGCTCATAATCTTTGCTAATTATTATTATTCATTTAATTCGTTTTTTAAGAATGCCAAGTAATCTGTCACCCAATAGCAGGCATATGTCATTTACCTTAAAAGTTTGCTGTCCTGTTTTAAGACTTACCCAGTGTTCACCAGGCATGAAGGAAGCCACTGAAGCGCAACACTGAACTTTTTTAATAGGATCCAAAAGCCTTGTGCACTTTCCCTGAGTCACACTGGATTTGGGGAATGGCACTTGCGTGCTGATGCATTTCAGTGAAAGGGGCTGATGTTCACTTTTAATGACAGCAATGTATTAAAAGGGCACGTCAGCAAGAAGGCTGTTTGAATTGTGCATCTGTCTATGTATCTGACATGCTCCCCTCCTCGCCCTCTTCCTCCTCGGCATCGTGGGCAGACTGAAAGCCCACCAGCGGCTGCACACGGGGAAGACGTTCAACTGTGAGTCGGAGGGATGCACCAAGTACTTTACCACGCTCAGCGACCTGCGGAAGCACATCCGCACGCACACGGGAGAGAAGCCCTTCCGGTGAGTCGGCACTCTTTGTTTGTTGGTTTGTTTGGTATTGTTTGTTGGTTTGTTTGTATGTTTGTTTAATGAATCATCAGTGAATGAGCTTAGTCATTCATGATACTTGTGCACTGATTTTAGTGTTTTCTTGTAAAGGGTGACGAGATGACTGCTTTTCAGTATATCTCTCACCTTCAAAAGAACCTTGTCATACTGTTCCCAGTTTGGTACAGCTTTGTTATTTGGTTGAAGACTTTTCATAGGTTAGGCAACATGCAATGAATCATTATACTCCTCTTCTCCCTCTCTCTCTCTCTCTCTCTAGGTGTGACCATGATGGATGTGGCAAAGCATTTGCAGCCAGCCACCACCTAAAGACCCACGTACGAACACACACAGGTGAGGCTCGCCGTCTCACCGGACGGCTTTGGGCAATAGTACGTTTTATAAGACGTCCGCTACCGTCACGACCGGTTTCCAATTAATGGGGTTGTCAAGCCTGGGTGAAAACGTCATACGATGTGGCGTTTTCACCCAGGCTTGACAACCCCATTAATTACACCCGGGGAGACCCCGGAGGGCAAGCAGAGCTGCAAGCTTGTTATGTATCATTCATCTTTCTCTCTCTCTCTCTCTCTCTATTATTTATGTGTATATACACACACACACATATACATACATGCACATACATTATTTTTGGTTTATTTCAAATGGAACATTTGGCATAAAAGGCCTATTTTCTGCCCCCATCACTTCTGTGTTTCATTATGTTAAGTAATCCTAAATGATCATGTTTCAAATGACAATTCATCATTAGAAATCCTTTTACAATTAGGTTTGCTGTTTAAAAAAAGGGCCTTCTTTGGGCTACTTGAGTATCTGGAGTGTTACGACCCGACTTGTGTGGCCTCAACATATATTGGAGCCAGACCGCAGAGTATACAAAAATAGGGCAAATCTAGATGCACAAAGTGGGCATGCACACACACACACACACACACAGACACACACACACACACACACACACACACACTCAACTGCAACACTCAAAACACTACAGGGTTACTCACCAAAAGTATATAGCCTACCTGCAATGACCACAAAACCATCAGAAGCAAATCGTTTCTTAAGAGCTCCATGCTCATACTACACGATAAAGGGCTTACAACAAGCCAAATAAAAACATCCGCTACTGAAAGTTCACCATGCAGGTCACAGAAATTCTTTCTAGTCTTCTGTGAAGACTGTTGTGCTATTTAAGGAAGCAAATTCTTTGGACTTCTTAAGTATCTGGAGTGCCAGACCCGGCTTGTGGGGCTGCAACATATTGTTCATACATATTAAAATGGTCAAGAGAAATAGCTTTCTTCAGAAATGCGTCAGTCAGTTATTTCTCTTAAGAAATTAAGGTTCTTCCATGCAAGAAATTGGCAAGAAACTGAAGATATCTCCCAAATGTGTGCACCACATCCTTGCCAGAACAGTGCAAACTGTCTCTAACCGGGGATACAAAGTGGAGCATGAGGCCCTGGTGCATAACTGTGCAGGTGGATGAGAACATCAGAAACTGTAGTTTGAGAAACAGATGACTCACAGGGCCTGATATGGCAGCTTTTTTAAATAGCACCCACAAAACACCAGTTGCATCGTCGGTAACTAAGAGGTATTGGAATTCTGGCCTTCTAGTCAGAGTTTCAAAGAGAGAAAGCTTTATTCGAGACACTAAAATGGGTATCTCGCACACGCATACACCCTCAACTTGGCTTGTATGATCTTCTATTTTACCCTTCATATTCATCACTAAAAGCTTACTATCAAAGCTTCAATGTAGGTCTCTGACGAAAGCTGCTTGTTTAAAAAGACACATAACTGGACGAGGAAGACATTTGCATGTCATTAAAAATGCCATTTCCTGAATATCTTCACAATGCATTTCACTCAACAGGCTTTACTTTGTGCTCTCTCCCTCCCTTCTCCTCCTCTCTCTTTCCCTCCACCTTTCTCTGTCTGTTCTCAGGCGAGAAGCCTTTCGGCTGTCCCAGTGATGGCTGTGCGAAGGCCTTCAGCTCTCAGTACAGCCTAAAGAGCCATGTCCGTGGTCACGACAAAGGCACCCCCTTCACTGTCAACCTCAGTCACCCGCTATCTGAAGTGAGCAGCCAGTGGGCCTGCTTGTCTCACACCATCGCTCTGCTCCTGCCTTCACACACACACACACACACACACACACACACACACACACACACACACACCCACACGTCCTGTGTTATCAGACATACATAGTGAATTTACATAAATAATTACACTCGTGTGGTCACACACAGGCACAATCTCAACCACATTGCTTGTCAAATTGAAAAAAAATTGTAATGGCAGTATAATAATGAGAAGGTAATTTAGTTCCCCAAAATCACTGTTTCCTGTTGATGCTGGTGAACCTGTGGCAATTACAGAAAAGCAAGAAATAATTGCTATGTCTGAGTGTCTGTTGTTGATCATTACAGGACGCAAACCACTCGCTTTGCCTCAGTGATCTGAGCCTCATCTCAACGGATTCAGAGCTCCGAGAAAACCTCCACAATGTGAGCACCTACAAGTTGTTTTTTTTCTATTTATATGATCACATGCATGTCATTATTAGATCTGTTATACGAGAGTAATATCAGATAAACACAGTGTGTGAAATGATTTATTTGTTTACCGGAGGTAGTTTTGTTCATGTAGTTGCAGCAGTTGTAGTCGATGTTGTTGTTGTTGTTGTGTGGTTGTGTTTGAGACCTACATGTGTTTGCTGGTTTTGTCTCCATGGCAGTGTCACAGTCTGGACCTGAACAGTGTGACCCCAGTGAGGATATTTGAGCTGATGTTTCAGAGCCCCGACAACAGCGTCAGTCAAGATGACGTCCAGCCCACTGGCAAGTGCCTCTCTAGACAAATCAGCCTGCAGTCCGTTGTCATCGTCTCTGGCCACTTCAGTTTTTACAAGCTTTCTTTCGTTCTTCTTTTCTTTGGATTTGTTAACTTACTCACTCACTCACTTTTTAATTATTTTTGCTCTGTCCCTCTATCTTTCCCTCTCTGTTTCGGTGTGTGGTTCTGTCTTTTGCTCTCCTCCCTGTCACTGTCACAGATAGCTTAGTGGAGGCGTTTGGCCTGGACACCCCCTCTCAGCCTGCTGTGCCGGACACCCCGGCCCTACTCCCCACCTTCTCGCAGGCCCCTTCCTCATCCTCCTCTTCCTCGTCCCTGGCCACCCCGGTCTTGTCCCTGGACGTGTCCCTGCAGGCGGTGTCTGTGCCCTCGCAGCCCTCCTCCACCACGCCGCTCCCCACCCCCCCAAGCTCCACCTTCGTGCCCCTGAGCGCCTCTGTGAAGTCAGAGCTTCAGACCATCTCCGCGGTGCCTGTAGCGACTGGCCCTCAGCACTATGTGGCGCTGCAGCCTAAGTTTCTCCAGCAAGATGGCAGCTCGGCAGCACAGCCTGTCGCGGCGACTGTGCCACCGCCGGTACCCGACGCAGTCCCCACGGTGCCAGCCAGCGCCTCAACGGTTGTCGCCACGGAGACAGACCCTCCCAGTGTGACCGCACCTCCCCCTCCTCCTCCTCTTCCTCCTCCTCCTCCCACTACTACTACCATCACCATAACACCCACGCACGGCATGCTGCCGCCGGGCCTGGTCGTCTCCAACCAGGACCTCCAGTGGATCCTCAGCAGTGTCGCCAACTCGCAGATCAACTCAGAGCAGCAGGTGAGACTCTAAAGCTGGAGGTCTGTCGTGACACCAGCCATCTCCACCACCTGTGCAGTCTTGCCAGAGCTCTTCTAATCAGAGTTCTCTGAAATCTCTCTCCTTTCCTCTAGTCTTATTAGTTTAGACATTTAAACGTTGAAAGTGTTTGGTTTTTGGTCACCGTTCAATGCAACCCTTTTTTTCCCCTGTCTTCATCTGTGGTTCATGTGCTTTTAAAAAAAAAAGAGTAGAGGTGATTTTGATCAGTCAAGGATTCCTGCTCCTTGTTTTCCCTTTACCACCTGTAAAAGCTTTTCACGGGTGCTTTGTGTGTATTTCCAACTACAGGGTACTACGATGGAGAAAGTGTTCTTCACCACAGCCATCCCTGTTGGAGGAACTTCAGGTACAACTGACTGATTCCATCTTTCACTTCTGATGTTTTTCCTGTGGTGTTAATGTGATGTTTTATTTTCAGTACAGTACCTCAGTGGGAGTCAGACTGTAATGTATGTCTAGCGGTTTGAATAAGTTGCACGTGTCCGATTGTGACCTCTTGCAGGAAACCCTGTTCAGCAGATCGGCCTGAGCCTGCCGGTCATCGTCATCAAGCAGGAGGAGTCGTGCCAGTGTACGTGTGCTTGCAGGGACTCCAAAAAGGACACCGCTGCCGCAGCCGCCGCAGGCACCTCCTCTTCCTCCACTTCTGAATCCACCTCCTCTAAGAACTCGTCATCCTCTTCGTCAGCACAGCAGCAGCCTGTAGACCCTCCTCCGACTGCCCCTCCACCCCCAACCCCACCCCCTCCTGTCAGCCCATCACAAAGCTCCCCTGATAAGCCGGACGATCCATCGCCCCATGATGGACACACGCATTCATCCAGTCAGCCTTCATCATCGTCATCGCCATCAACAACAACAACATCATCATCATCATCATCATCATCGTCGTCCTCCGCCTCCACAGTCAGCTCTCAGACTTTTGCCATAGCTGAGACGGCTGCCACGGACCCCCTCCCCCCGCCAGCAACGGACGGGTTGGCTATCATGGACGTGTCGGACTTCCTGTCGCTGCAGAGCCCTGGGGGCTCGGCCAACATGGAGGCGCTGCTGCTGGTGCCCGACGACTTCCCCATGGCCGAGGGAGGCACCCACAGCGCCCCATAGAGGACATCCGCCCGTACCACCCACCGCGTCTCCCTTAACCCCCCACCCCCTCTACGTCCTCATCATTTTTTCCATCCTCATCCCTCTCTTCCCTCTCCTATTCCAGTGCCGCAAGCCCACACACACACACACACACACAAACTGGGCCGTGAGTTGCACATGTGCGGAGCCCCCTTGTGGCCAATCAATGGAATGCACAGAAACATTTCCCGTTTGTCCCACCAGACCAAGCTGGATCAGAAAGCTGCTGTGCATGTTGCTCGTTTCACATGCAACGCAGGGTAGCGTGATGCTTTGTGATTCCGCCTCGCAGTGTGTCTCAGGCCGCTGTGGAAGCAGAGCCTCAGCCGATGGCTGTCCTGCCTTTTGGTAGAGAGGTAGTTTTTTGACTTGCCACATGTTACTGGACAAATTGCGTTACTTGTCATAACAGTACTCCTCTCTGTCTATATCTATATATGCAGCTTCAAAGTGATCAATGCCTGAATTGACTCATCTAATGATTGATTCACTTTTTTTTTTTTTCTGTGGTGTCATCAGGGGAAAAGAGGTTATTCCTTGATTTGGCCCAATTTGGCTCTGGAGTTATTTATGTGCCAGTACTTGAGGAAATTCTATCAAGCTCTTTCCGAGACTGCATAGTCACTTTTGCATGATGTGTAACATGGTTTTTGTTCCTGAAAGAACATGAAGCACTGATTTGCCACAAACTGTAATGAAATTACACACTATGATGTTTCCTATCCATGTACTGTAGTCAGAAGCGCTCTCTGATATAGACACATTTAGTCCAGGATTGACTAGAATGTACTGCATGAAAACAAATAGCTACAACAACGAAGGAAAAAAAAAAAAGGCGTTGGCAGAAGTCTTCTATGGAGTAGATGGTAGTTTTAAAAAAAAATCATTGCAAGGTCACTATAAATGGCAGTTAATGCAGCTTTTTCCCTTAAAGCAAGGTCTAGCGTGGGCCATGCCAACGTGAAGAGTAGCTGATCATAGATGTAAGGCTAGTGTAGTCCAGGAAATGTGATTGCAATTTTGACATTATTTTATTTCACTTATATTATCTGTTAATATTTTTATAAAGAAAGACAAGGACAAAAATAACTTTGCTTGCCTTTTAAAAAAATATATGTAATATGTAATATAGTCTTTACATTGGTAAAAACAGCTGCCTATAACTAAACAAGTATTTAATTTTTATATGTGTTAATTTATTTGAATACTTAATTGCTATCATCAGATCTGCTCTTCTGTTCTTACCGTTTAGTTTTTTTCTCTCGTAAAATGTCTACACCCCAGCTTTGTAGACCAAGTCCTGTTGCAACTATGACGGCGTGTGGGTTTCTTCTGAAGGCATTCTCACTCGGGGTAGTGAAAAGGCTCAGGTTCAGGCTTATGTTTCTTCTGTCCTTCCTTTAGGATGGTGTTACTGATTCCAGGCTTTCGCCCAGTCGTTCTCTTCCGCATCCCCACCCCCTACCCCCCTCCATGGCTGCCTGTGTGTTAGCATGCTATAAGCTCCAGAAGTGCTCTACTGAAGAAGAAAAAAGAAACATTTAATTTCCCGAAGTTGATTTCTTTTTTTTTCATTCATTGAACAGATTTATTCTGTTGGTGAACGTCAGAGAGAGGCACACACAAACATGTGAAGATCACCCAAAATGCTCACTGTTGAGGACAGAAATTGGCATCCTCCTCTTCAGTCTACTGTCTGCTAACTAACAACCCAAAACCAGACCCAGCATGACCCTCTCAGGGATAAAAGTTATGGTAGATGAAATTCCAGATCTGGAGCATTAAATGCTCTAATTTAGACCTTAAACTCATCACCTGTCATTGCTGACCAGCATCTGTCATCCGACTTTAACTTCTCTCTGTAGTGTCTTACATCTCTGAACGGCTTGCACTACCAATCGCCAGTGTAGTTAGTCTAACCCCACTCCTAATGAGTAGTCCGTAGCATATGGCCCTTGCTTGTACACCACTGCTGTAGTGAGTATTGTGTTGTGAATGAGTTGATCATAAATGTATATATTGCACATTTGATAATAGAAATACAATTATTCCTTTAGATTGTATTTGAATTTGTATTTTTGTATAGAGCGTGAAATATTTTATGTTTTTGAGATTGAAGACCGACCCTATCCCACACTGCCCTTTGCATCCTTCTCTATGATTGCAGACATGCACTAATTATGCAGATTTTTTTGTCTGTTTACTACTTTGTTTGTTTGTTTTGTTTTCTGCTTTTAAAATTGAAGCCTTGTGATGGTCCAACTGTGGTATTAGTGCAGGCTCTCATGACCTTCCCCAAACAAACTGTGTTCTGATGTGCATATGTGATGGGTGTCCCTGCAAGTTGATATAGACTCTTCCATAATGTGTAGAGTAAATATATTACATTGCCTTACAGCCTATCAATGATTACAGTTTGAAGGCAGTTTGCCTCTTCAGTGTTCTTCTTCTGAACGTGTTTGCCTTTGACTTACTCTATGACTCTGGTAATCTGTGTACATGTTGCCATAGCGTCTCAAACGCACATAACACAGAAGGCTCAGTTGGCAAAACGAAAACATCTGTCCATTTCGTTTGCTCAGTTGGTGTGTGTGTGTCATGGCATGCCAATGACCATGTTCTGTGTGTGAATTCATTTCTTGTGTGTGTGTTCCATTTCCAGTCCTTACACACCCTCTGCACTGCATAGTTCATCACTGTATGTATCCAGCTTGTCATAGAATTTATTGTGTTCATTGAGCAGCACTCTTAATAACGGCTTTTGTCTAATGGAAAGGCCCTCTCCAAGAATATGTTCCATCTTCTTATATCAAAAAGGCATCAGAGCAGAGGCTTCCTGTTATTGCTTCCATGCATGATTTCATTTCCTGTTGTCTTTGATAATAGGGCAGGGTTCTGTTGTGTTTATGTATACAGTATGTAAGCACTTGGTTTTGGATCTCTTGATGTGTCTTTTTCGCTTCTTTTGTTGTTTGTAAGCATTCTTGTTTGCTGTATTTCTACATGTATGTATGTATGTATGTGGTGCAATGTTTGAGTTTGGATTGGAGGTGGGACGACAGTGAATGTTAGATCAGCTTGATCCTTGTCACTACTGCAAAATCCTCACCATTTCAACCTCAAAATGTTGAACTATGCAAGACATCTTTCCTCTCTTTTCCTTATCAAAAGATGCCAATTATTGGTCATTGTTCCATCTTTTTAACAAATAGCTATTCCCAACCCACAAGTAGGACATTGTTTAACAGTGAATCTAATGTCCTTAATGGATTATCCAGGAGGCTCTCAAAGCCATGTTCACCTGATCTTGTTGAGCCGATATGCTTTTCTTTTTTTTTTTGCATTCTAAATGCATTTGTCTAACACATTGCATACAAAAAAAAATTGGGCATTGTAGATGTTATCGTGGTCTGTGGCTGTTTAAGGAGGAGGATTCTTAAATGGTCAACAATCGCTACCACCAAGTTACCATGTTGAGGACCCACAGAGTGTACCTGAAAGAGAGGCTCTATAATTCTGTTGTAAGAATTATTTTGATCAGTAAAGAAAAAATGTTCTGTATCGTTTCAAGGAAAAGAAATGTTTAAGGAATACAAATATAATGTTTGCATACTCAATCTGTATGTCAGTGATCATTTCACTTCCCACCTCCTTTCTCTTTCTCTGGCCTTCTTGAGCTACATCACCATGTTGCTCTGAAACCTTTATGTTACCCAGAAGGAAAAAGAACACTTACCCAGTCAACTGGAGCTGGATTTTTTTTTTTAACGAACAGCCGATTTAGTTAATGAATAAGTCAGAACAGCTCCTGTGCAGACTTCTTTTTTATTTGTGTTACGGAGTGGTCAAGTGCATTGTCATGAGTTTATATGTGCTATCTACTTTGTACGTTGTGTTTTTTTCATACAACATAAGGTTGCAAAGGCGATCATAACGCTCTAAGGGACATGGAGGTTAGGAAATGCATGTCAAGTAATCACGTGAAGCGCAAGAGTATAATTATGGGGGAGGAGGGAGTAAACACTTCCAAAGGATTGTCTTCAACACCCAAAGAATGAGGTTTAAAAATGTAAAGGATCTGTATTTTTTAAAAGAATGTATAATGTGAAAATTGTCTGCTTATGCTTGTTTTGTATAAAGTAAATATTGTATTATGAGAAAGTAATAACTTTGAATTGAAAGCAATACTAATTAAATCTCACGGCCTCTCTTGTTTGTGTCAACAGCGACACATAAACATTAAAACTGAGCTTTATTAAGAAATTTGGGGAGTAAATACATTTATTTCTGAAGAGCAAGTGGTGCATCCACCAAGTCTCTCTCCTAAGGGAAAAAAATAGAAAGGGCATGAGACAAAATGAAATATTTCAAAAAAAAAAAAAAAAAAGGTCAAATTAAAACACTATTGTCATTACACACAAATTATCCAATGTGCCATTCTTTGTTAGGATATCGCAAAAATGGCCTGATTACAACGGTTTACCTCTTTGGCTAGTATTCTCCATGTAACCCTTGACACAGTTCCGTGGACGCATACCTTTAAACGATCATGCAGGGCTTGCAGATCCTTAAGTATGAAGTCGCAAAGTAGAAGATTGTTGCTAGCTTGGGCTGTTGCATTCATGGTAGGGGGCCCCTGCTGTGTTGTCTGGGACAGATTTTTTGATTGAAAACCCATTCCCAGCCACACAAAGTTAAATGCAGATAAGTTACCCTAGAAAAATACCACTCTTCACTTCTGTGAAAGCAGTCCGAGGATTCATTATAGTCACCCAACACAATTGACTGTAAATCAAGTCAAAGTAATCTTTTTCCCCACTTTACCACTGATCTCTGAGCAAAGGCAATATGGTAAATGTTTAAAGGTTTACTCTACATACCTCTGTCTCTGAAGAATATCCATTGTTGTTATGAGATGCATTGTGTATGTTGCCTGTAAGAAAATCTTAAGCTGTAGTTTATAAATTGACATTAAAGATTTACATTAGGACGAACATGTCTTACCAGCACCAGAAGACATTTTCCCTACACAAAAGCGCGACTGAACTAATGACCTACTCAGCTCAACATCATTAAATAATACCATCTGTTGTAATTACCCACAGCTGACTTCGCAAAGGATGGGCATTACATTTTCAGTGACACCACTTGACGTAGGCCTATCAGTTTATATTTCTTAATATTTCTAGGTGAAGACGAGATCACTCTTTCCAAATCTAAAAATAGCTGTGCTGTTTTATATTCCAATGCGCAATGACCTGAACAAAAAAAAGCTAAAGTTGGACGGTCAGGAAATAAGGTATCGTGTGTCTGATAAATTTGTTATGAGACATGAATGGGTTAATAATAACTGCTACCCGGAAATGATGTTCTTGCGCTCCTCCGTGAAAACATTTCATCAGTCAGTGGCGGTCATGCACTGACTCGTGGAAACACATGCCGGCTCTGAGACATATTTATAAACAAATATTACTTTCACAAATTTGCAAGTTGTCTACAGCAGCGATGATAAAGTCGCCGGCAGCAAAAGTCTTAAACTTGCCACCACAGACGTCCAATGGCTGTTTGCTGCAGCCGGATGGTATTCAGCAAGGTAACGTCAGGGTAACTTACGCTAGCTAGCTTGGTAGCTAGATATCAGTTAGCACCGGCATTTAACTAAAACCTTGATTACCACGGCAGACTTGTGAACGACAGTAATAGTTGTTTACTATGAATGCTTTTTTCTATCAATAGTATATGGTAAAACCTTGGTGAAACTGAGATTAGCCAAAAACACGTGGGGCACGTCAGTTTCACAACTAGCAGTTAGCTTTCACCTCTCGTTCTAGTAACCTTGTTAGCTGAAACATGTTAATGTAAGTCAGTAGCATAACGTTGTCTAACATTGTCTAAGCGAACTAACAGGTAACTTGAATACCGCACTCGACTGCCGGCTGCCAACACACATTTGAAATTCTTATGGCTGGATGAATGATGGATAAATCAGCTGATCAGATTTGCATTGATGTCATATAAATGATTGGATACATTCCCCATGATGGCTTTTCATTTTACAGATCAGTTGGACATTCTGAAATCTACTGTCAACGCTCTGAAGGATGGGGAAGTGGTGGCTGTCCCTACAGATACGCTGTACGGCTTGGCGTGTCTGGCCCAGAACTCTGTGGCTGTGAAGAAAGTATATGACATTAAAGGCAGAAATGGACAGAAACCCTTGGCCATTTGTGTTGGCGAAATCGAGGAGATATATAAGTACGTACAGCCATTGCTGTCTAAGTTCAGGTGATAGAGAATGAACCAAAATGTTATACTAGTATGCTATGTTTGATTTGTATTTGTTAAGTTGCAATTCTACTAAAGAGCAGCCTTACACCTTGCACCAGTGTTGCTCTGGTATGTGTGTTTGTATTGTTGGTACGATAGACCCGTACCTAAAGAGATCTCGCAATAAACTAGATTTACCCCTCAACTCCCTTACAAACCCAAGGCTACCAGCAGAGCAAGGTGAGCTGGACTGATCTCTCTCTTGATCTGTGTTTCCAGATACTGTAAAGTTTCAGTGAAGAGGGAACTGCTGGAGGACTTACTGCCCGGCCCTGTCACACTGGTGCTGGAGAGATCTGCAGAGCTGAACCCCGACCTTAATCCCTTCACCCCGGTATGATGTGCATCATGTACAGTACACTCTATATTACACTCACATTGTTGTAAGTTCGCTTATCTTCTATGTTATGTGCTGTCCATGTAATGCTTCTTTTTATTTGTGTGTGTATGTGTGTGTGTGTGTTAGCTGGTGGGAGTGCGTATCCCTGACCACCCTTTCATGAGACGCTTGTGCCAGATGTGTGGAGAACCTCTGGCCCTCACCAGTGCCAACATGAGCTCCCAGACCAGCACCGTGGATGTCCATGTAAGCACAGCCTACACATTAAGCCTTCTTTGTAAACATGGGCTTTGGTTCAAACTCTCAATGAAATTTGGGATTTCCTCAAAATTTGGAATGTGGCTACAACCCTCCAAAGCAGTGAGCAGTTTGTGTCTTTGAGATCGCTAAACAGTGGACAGTAGGAAATTGACGAGCTGAATGAGTTTGGAATGTACGTTACCTTTGGCAGTGTTTGGTATCAACACATCAGCTCTTAATTGTGACCCTCCCCTTAATTATTAAATATATCAAGACGAGTCACTTTTATAGCACGTTTAAAAACGATAGGCGTTGCACCAAAGTGCTATGGCATGAATTATTACAGGAGTATAAATGATGAAAATGTTTGGCGCTCTCTTGCAGGAGTTCCAGGAGCTATGGCCGAAGGTGGCAGTTGTGGTGAATGGGGGCCACATTGGAGACCAGAGCAGACAGGGCTCAACGGTGGTCAACCTGTCAGTCCCCGGCAGATTCAGCTTCATCCGCCCTGGCTGGTGAGTCGTCCTCTGACAAGTAACTGTAGTGTGTGACTGTAGTTAGGATGGGTTCAATCTAGGGCTGAACGATTAATTGCATTTGCGGTTTAATCGCGATATGATGAGACGCGATTTTCAAACCGCAACTTTAATAAAAACCGCGATTACATTATTTATTTATTTTTTAAGATGGAAAATTTTGCACACAATGATTTAAAGCAGCATAATGGATCACTTGCTAATCACTAACGAGATGCTTGTGGCTCGAACTAGCGAAATCTCTTGAAATGTGCTTAGTTTGACACTATGACCAACTAGTTAGTCAAGAACTGTCCTAACACAGTCAAACATCAAGCAAGTGCAACACAAGATGGCAAATAAGCTACTTACTAGTTCGGCAGACAGTAAAAACCAGGCGGCTTCAGGCACACCTACATAACGCAGTCATTTGCCTACGGACCCTGGAATGGCAATGGCACAGAGGCGATTCTCCATATTAAAAGTCATTGTAGCGCCCCAATTTTCAAAGCAGTTATTTTAAGGTAAAACTGCTTATCCTAACCCTGAAGTACAATTACTGCATGAGGCCAATTTAAAAAGTGCATGCCTTGTGTTTATACTTGACTTTGTTAAAATAACTTAAATGCACAGTGGCAAAGCCACCTATTTGTTTCTGTAATGAGCAGTTAAATACAAATGTAAAATGTGGGAAAGAATATTTCACATTAAATGTACCTAATATTGTGTCATATTTAAATCATTCAGTACGTTTTGTTGGAGAAAAAAAGTAATCGCATATCGAATTGCAATCGCAATATTTTGGGGAAAAATCGCAATTAGATTATTTTCCCAAATCGTTCAGCCCTAGTTCAATCCATGGATTAACTTTTTAAAGGGAATTATTCTCACAACCAGGCTTGTTTGTTTTTAATAACAGGTTAAAACTTAAAACTCTTCTCTCCTCATATTTTCAGTGCCCTGGCTCCCACATTGAATGTACTCGACCGCAAGTATGGACTGTTGGAGGACAGTGAGAACCAAAAGCTTTGACACCCTCTGAAAAAAACGCATTCAAATACATGCAAACGCACAGTCATCTCCACTCTCAGTCTGCAAAAGACGGGAGGGACCTGCAGCTTGGAGAGACGGGAGAAGGGACCTTCAGCTTAGAGAGATCAGGGCGAGGAAAACAAGAAGTCTGTTATTTATAGCACCTGTCCGGCACTTTGATATATCAGCAATTCTGTGGGTTGTGTCGTCTTGGTGTTGGGACCTGATACTCTGTCAATGGTCTACAAATCGCAAGAAAAATTGTACAAATCCATCTGGTTCAGTCTTGGTTATATGTTGGAGGGGATCGGAGATACTTGTCTAGTTGTACAGAGTTGAACAGATTTCTTCTGAAAGTGCATGGTGACTGTTGAAATCTATTGCTGGAACATGTGGTAGGGACAGGCACTTGGACCTCAAAATTATTTTTTTTAAACCATGGTTGCACTCTGAAGATTTATTTTGTACTAATGGCCCAGTTTGGTGATGCAGACTTGCAGTGCATGGTGAACCCTGCATATTAAATTGACCTAGGACATGTCACTCCTTAATTCATAGATAATCATTTTTTAACAGTTTTTATTTTCTATTTCTATTTATGTGTTTTGTAAATATTTATTAGAGATTATAACTGGTTCAGCTGTAAAGCAACATTTCTTGTCACTACTTTTTTTTCAATCAGATATCTTCATCATAATCCTCTGTTCTCCTGCCTCAGATTCTTTATGAAACATACGAAAAGGCGGTTTAAGGTTCGTAATGGACCAAATTTCACCCTGACCTTTTTTTTGGTCATTTTCAGGAAAGCATATGCTACAATCTTTCTCTCACTCATTCTCCTGATGGGTTGGTTTATTGCAGCATTAAGCTTTGCCAAAACCTCTTTTATCTGCAAGCCAAAATAAAGAGAAGCACTAAGCCTTTTTAAGCCTGTGGTTTTCCATCTGTTTTTCGCATGCAGTCTATGCAGATTTCCCACCGTTATATCTCCAGATAATCTTAATAATTGAAGTTCATTTTAATAAATATTTAGCTTCATGAACATCAGTGATCATCAGATGGTGCAGAGTCAATTAATGCCACACCTAAACTCAGGATCAGTTTAATATCCAGAGAGACACTGGCAACTTATTCTTTTATCCTTAATTTTACCCTTTATTTATTTTTTCCAGAACTATGAACACAATGATTTCATAGAGCTTTTATACAAACTGGTCAGGAAAAGCAGGCCGTAGTGGTAGATCACACCTTTCTGACCCAGCAGCAGTAGCAGCACATCATCTGCCACAAGTCCTGTCAGAACGGGTCCAGAATGTAACGCTTTGAAATGTGCATGTTACACATATGCTTTTTGTTTTAAGACATTGCAATACAATTAAAAATAATGTGTGACAAAATTGGTTATGTTGGGGTGTTTCACCAAACCTGTGACGAGGTCCTCTTCTTGGTAAATAATAATAGTAATAATAACATAAAGAAATAACATTTCCCAGTCAGACTACTTCATTAACAAACTAATAATTTCCAGATCAGATAGTTTCCTACACATGAGGCTGTCCTCACTGTTTTGGATATTGTGTGTAGTGTCCTTTAAAATCTAGTTTTCAGGATAAGACATTTAAAAGACATTGAGAATATACAGCTCCTGGACTAAATGTAACAAAGTTAAATCTAATATATATGTATCTATAGAGATGCTTTCAGAAGATGTGAAGATGGAAAAGGCTGTTTCATTTTTCAAGAGGCTGGTTTTACGGTGAGACTGCAGTTTGACGAAGGTGAAAATAGAAGGTCTGCGGTAGCGGAATGTAAGTGAGTCCATGCGTCTCTAGTTTGGGACTGTAAAAGAGCTCTGGCATGAAAGCTGGCAGCAAGCAGGAAGCGGTGGTTTCCATAGTGAGGAAATTGTCTGCAACTCAAGGTCATAGCAAGTAGAAGCTATTCTTTTTCCCCGCAGGGACTCAAACACAGATCAATATCCCTGAAGATCATCCGAGGCGGGAGAGGTCTACTCATTTGATCTCGCATCCACCTCTCTCTCTCTTTATAGACAAGTCATCCAAGCCTGGGCTGAGTTTCCAAAAGACACTCTCGCACTAAGATGATCCTCATTAAGAGAGTGTTTGTGAGTAATATGCACTCTTGTCATTTCATGATTATCAGTAAAATGATTATCGTAGCTCTAAGAGGGGGTTGGGAATAGCAACCACATCTCACACACCCTCTAATCTGTCTCTCTCACACAAACAAACATACCTACGCACTCACCTACTCTTTGCATCACAGACACACACCCTCGCTCTCTTATTTTAAACACCTTACCTCCCTCACTGTGCAGCAGTGCCTCATATGCCATCTCTGGGTGCTAGGGAAACTCCCCAATCCCCCTAAAGAAGTCTGTCCATTAGTAAGTGCTCTTCGAAATTGGTTTTGAATATAAATAACCCGCACTGTCTCCTCCCTAGAAGACTGTTCTCACATAGGGGCTTAACACCCGTACCCCCCACCCCCCAAAATACAAATCAAATACAGTTCTGCTTCTCAAGCCTCTCTTCAGTTTCCCCACCCCCACCCCCTTTTGCCTGCTATCACATGAGCCACTGCTCTTTCTCCTTGCTGAACTGCTCGGCCCAGCGGCGCGTCAGCTCCAGGTACAGCTCAGGCCCATGCGGGTGGTAGTCCAGGTAGAGGCGCGTCACCGTCTTCTTGGGCGCGGCACGCTCGATCTGCGTGCCCTCATGCCACTCGTTGAAGGAGGTAATGCTGACCACATCGGGCCTCACGTTGAGCGCCGCCTGCAGGGCCGTCTCGTAGTAGCGGCCATTGACGCGGTTGCGCGTGTTGTGGTTGTTCCAGGGCCTGACGCTGGTGTCGACGTAGCCAGGGCCCACGCTAGGTATGAACAGCAGGTTGTTGCCGTCGCAGAAGGCCTTGATGGCCTTCCAGTTCTGGTGCGAGGAGCCGAAGGAGAAGCCGTTGGAGGCGAAGTAGGTGTACATGCCGTCGAAGCCGGACGCCAGGATGTCGTGCTTGTGCCGCTCCTCCACGATCAGCGCCACGAAGACGCCGTCGTAGGGTGTGTCACGCAGGCTGTGCGAACCAGTGGAGCTTAGGAGCTCCGACCAGGCCTCCGGCGGCGTCAGGTACGAGTCGTAGATGTAGAAGAGAGGCAGCACTTTGCCCGTGTTGGTGGAGAAGCGGTAGAAGGCTCCGTGGTCTCCATACCTGCAAGGATTTAACAAAAAAGACACGGCGCATCTGTTACAATTGTTTTCTCCTAACTCAATTCTCTTTTTGGTTATGGTTTATAAATGTCTTCCAATTGCTCTTGGAAAAACTTGAAAATTGAAGAGAAACATTTGGGTGTTTTCGTCTGTTTTTCCTTGCGTGATTTAGTGACTAAGTCATTGAGGCTGTAAGCTTTTGTCTGCTGTAGCAGTAGAACAGGAATGTCTGGGTTGCCGAGACAGGACAGAGAGATGCTCATTAGGCAAGCAGGTGTTCTGTGTCAAAACCAAGGGGGTGCAACGGCAGTCTCTTGAACGTCCGCACAGGAGGCCATTTTGAGGACAGTATACTTCCGGTAGGGATCAGTGGTACGTTAGGTAACGTCAGTGATCTTCACAATCGTTTACACTCTTATCTCGCGGACATTTTTGACGGATTTACAAAATGACTTGATTTACAATCGTCATTACCTTGGTAATAATTCTGGATGCTTGAACATGTTGAAATGTGCAGCTTAATTGTGTATCACGGCTATTGTGTATCAGTCATTTTATATCAATTGGCGAGGCATAATTGTTCTTTCTTTTCAATATAACTTAAGTTGCACATAATTAAACTGAAGTTGCACATGATTTCCAATCGGGTTGGTTTGTTAAACATCTTACATTATGATTTCGACCGGAAATTGCGGACTTTATTGCCAATGAAGATGCCAGAATTTTGTGCAACCTGCTCTATTGAACACTCCCTTGAAACGAGACCTGTCAGAGACCTGTCAATGTTATTTTCATATGAAAACCCATGTTTATAATTCTTCATAAGTATGTAGTGCCATAAGAAATATCTTACGTTTATAACAAACCAACCCGTTTGAAAATCGGTTGAAAATTGAGCAAGTTCTGGTTACTTAAAAAGTACCACTTCCAACACAATGTTATGGGGGAGTGAGCTATACTGTCCTCAAAATGGCCGAAATGTGCGGACATTCGGCTCCGTCGGCCAGAAACGCAGGCAGGATATCTAGCCTTTATTATAGATATCTATGGTCAAAACAGCCTCCTAGCGTTTGTGATTACAGCTGCAGCTGCCTCCCACAGCTGGTCGCCTTGTCCTGCTATGAGAAGGAGGCTGAAGCCACCCACCCACCTGCCTTAAGTGGACCGGACTGTGACTGGGCCACTGATGTGAGCTGCGGTGGCTCATACAAGGGATGGCCTTTGGAAATCAGCCAGATAAACACTGTAGCATTCCCGCTGTGTGTGTGTGTGTGTGTGTGTGTGTGTGTGTGTGTGTGTGTGTGTGTGTGTGTCT
Source organism: Sprattus sprattus (assembly GCF_963457725.1). NCBI lineage: Eukaryota > Metazoa > Chordata > Actinopteri > Clupeiformes > Clupeidae > Sprattus > Sprattus sprattus. The sequence goes on along the minus strand of NC_137917.1, from coordinate 15,049,821 downwards.
GTGTGTGTGTGTGTACATGCATCTGCATGTGTGCGTCACTTTTGTTGCACATGACTAAGCCTCACAGGAAAGTCACCCTGAGGAGGTGCTGCCATTGCGGCTTGTCACCCATGACGGGACTGCCGAAACGCATCACAAAGGTCAAAGGGCACTTCAGAGAGGAAGGGCAAACAGCGTGAGGCTCCTCATATTTATTCCCAGCACTGTTCATAACCTTGAATCAAAAGACCAAGACACTTTGAAAAGGAGGTGGGGAAAAACTTTGCTTGAGCTATTTATCTGCGACACCCGGTGACATTGCCTGAGAGATACTGCAAGGCATTAGCAGTCTGGGCTTCCAATGTGAAATCAACATCAAAAAATGTTGCCGGATATACAAAATAACCACAATGTATTATAAATATTACAGATAAAGATAACCCTAGATTTAAGTCAAAATCCTCCTTTCAAAATCTAGTGCTAGTTTTCCCTTCACAGAGAGTCTTCTGGATGGCAACAACTGTGGGGAAAAAAAGACAGAGGAGTGGCACACCTGTCGATGATGTATTTGATGTTTTCATGCACGCTCTGGTCACTCCTCCCTCTGTAGGGCTGAATGTGAAAGGCCACCTATGGGAAACAAGAAGACAGTTTGGATTATTTCTCACTTGTTGTGGATCATGGCGGGGTGTCAATAACTGATATGAATCCCAGGCTCCACCCTCTAGTGAAGCGAGGAGACGGCCCACCTGGGCATAAATCATCCCCCCTCGAGTGTTTCACTCTTTCATCATTACTCTCAACTAACACCTCTCAGGTAAACAAACAGAAATAAACATTCTTTCTCTGAGAATGAAATATTCTTGTTTAAGCCTTAAGCACTCTCCCTCTCTGTCTCTCTCTCGCTAGCTAGCACACTCCCTCTCTGTCTCGCTCTCTCTCTCGCTAGCTAGCACTCTCTCTGTCTCTCTCTCTCTCGCTAGCTAGCACTCTCTCTGTGTCTCTTTCTCTCTCTAGCTAGCACTCTCCCTCTAGCCAGCATTCTCTCTCGCTCTCTCTCTATAGCTAGCACTCTCTCGTTCTCTCTCTATAGCTAGCACTCTCTGTCTCTCTCACTCTCTCTCTGTCTCTTTATGCTTAGGTGCTGCTCGGTTCATTCTCTTGTCTCTTGTAAGATGTGTTGCACTCATATTACGTTTTTCATCAGCGGTGAAAAATTACAATACAGAGTTGTTTTCCTTTACCAACCCCTTAATTTGATTGGGTTTTTATTTATGAAGTGTGATTGAGCTTCTCCACTTGGCTGGGACTTAGCAATCACTATCAATAACACCAACGCCAAAGACAGAAACAGAATCATCCATTTATATGGACGGAAAAACAAAACATAATGCAGTACTCCTGCCTGTGCTCATTAATACAAAGAAGAATTTAAACAACTCCCTCTCTCTCTATCGCTCTCTTTCTTTCTCTCTCTCTCTCTCTTTCCCATCGTTCTTTTTTCCCACTCTTTCTGTTCTCCCTAACTCTCTGTCTCTCCACCGTACAAATAAATATTTCATGTAGTGCCTCGTGGATAAGTTCTCCCTGTGATCACTGAAGTGATCAGTTTGCAGTCAGGTTTGGCTCACCTCTCCTCCCCTCAGAGCACGCAGGTACTCTGAGGGGTTCATTCTCACTTTCATCTCGCAAGGGCTCGTGTTTCTCACCAGGTGCTTCTCAGAGTTAAGGCTCTGTTTTGAGTGTTTGAGCAAGTGTGTGAGGGACTAGGCCTCCAGAGACACACCCAAGAGACGCGAGAAAAAACTAATATTTTCATGTGTTGACGTTTTGTAAGACTGTGAAAGAAATGGCCTTTAATGCTTAGGCATAACATGGACTTCAGTTTAAAGCTGATGATGGTCTGTTATTATGTGCTAGGTTAGATTATGTATAATGTACCAGAGTTCAAGCGTAAGTACTTATGCAACACATTTATATAGCGCTTTTCAAAGTTCTCAAAAACGCTTAAAATAAAGACATAAGAATTGCACAAAACAGGTAACAGAGTTGCTTGCCTTGCTGGAGGAGATTGGCACTGATGCTCTGATTAAGAACTCATGAAGCAGCTGGAGAATGCCTTTCTCTAGCAATTATTCTGTAGTCTCATCTAATTATGCCTCCCCAGATTATCTCCCTTTGGGTCCTCCCTAACAAATGTAGACCAGGCCGTGGAGAGGCGGGGGAGGGGGAGCCCTGGTAGGCCTGTGACTTCTACTCCATTTTTCAGAATCCCCTGACTATGTTTTAAAATGCTGCCTTTGCGCAGCAATCAGATTGGGGGGAGAGGGCATAGCTGGGAAATGTTATGTCAGATCACGGGGGTAGGCAAGGGGAACAGGAACACAAAAATCCACAACTTTACAAAAAATTAATGAGGTCTGTCTTTTTTTGTTGTTGGACTTCAGTGTAAGTGTACTTAGTGAACCCGAGCACGGGGGGGGACGTGTTTACAAATACTACAAAAATAAAAAAGGTTTGTCAGTGACATTTCATTTTTGAGGGAAAGGCCATTAGAATGTTCAGAGTCCTTTGTTGTCCGCTCTTTCTAGAAGGTTCTTTCCTATGAAGGACCCACATTTAGTTACTGGGCATTCTGCATGCATTAGCCTATAGGAAAAAAAACACCATGTCCCTTAAGTGGAACGTCCAAAGCAGTATGGTGGCAGAACAGTGCATGAAATCACTTTGAATTATATATGATTACAGAGAAATAGCGGCTTTCTCCGAGGTCCCTACTGGGAGTCTGTGTGGGAGGGAAACATATTGGCCACTAAACCCTAGCCTCTCACTTTCGACTAACTGTAATCAAATTCCCCCATAAAATCTGCTGGTGTCACTTTTTCCGCCAAGGCTACGCTATTATATGAGCCAAAGGCTGGTTGTCATGCTCCAATATGGAGAGAGCTATTTGTCTGCAACTAAAAGGGTCACGTCAAGCTCTCAAAAAAATTACTTTTGTTGTATCTCCTGGAATATATCAAGAAGAAACTTAGTATTTCTGTTTTGCAGTGGTGCCATAATTTATTTTTTACTGTGTTCAAATAAGGGGAAAAAACAACAGAATGGGGGGATGGGAGTTTGCTCAACCCAACCCCCTCCAAACAGTTGCCGTGGCAATGCAGCTCTTGGCAACGGGCACAGCTCCTGGTGTCAGAGTGACATTGAGGCTTAAGTTCACTAATGGGCTAGAGTGGGCTGGAGTGAGATGAGACGGGGAGATGGGCAGTTAAAATAACACTCAAAGGAAATAAATGGGCATAAAAAGGCAGTGTTGCTGTCAGCATTATGGCACATAATGGCAAATAAGTGGTTTGTTAAGCAGTTGGAAGAAATCTGAATGTGCCTGCTCTCTCCAATTACGTGTTTGTCTCTAAAATGTCTCCGCACTGACATTCTCATCTTGAGTCATGTATTCCTTCCGTCAAGATTTCAGTCCTGCATCTGGTTTAAGTCGCTGTGACAGATTAGAGGAGGCTGCTCTCAGGAGGAGAGGGAGAGGGTTATCACATTTCCAATTTCTATCCTCAGAGAAATGGAAAAATTATACAGTGGGTGAATATTCGGATAAAATATCTAGTTTTATATTTCAGTTTCTTATTTCATCGGAGAATTACAGTGTTATGTCTCAGTGCTCAAAGAGTATGTCTAACTCAGTGTGTGTGTGTGTGTGTGTGTGTGTGTTTGTGCACGTGCGTGCACGTTTTGCGTCTGCATGTGTGGATGTACAGACGTATGTTTGTGGTTGTGCATTCATGCATCTCTGCATATATGTGTATATATATATTTTAAATATATTTGCATGTGTAGGTTTCTCTGTAGGTGTCCACTTGGATCTGTCAGCAATAGTGTGTGCGCCTGTGTATGTAGGTTTGAGGTGTGCATGCATACTTGAATCTTTCAGCGATCGTACTTCTGTGTAGGCTGTGTGTGTGTGTGTGTATGTGAGAGGGTGTGCATCTGGTAGCACCTCATCTCTCTGCACAGAAATGCAGCCACTGGAGGAGTGTGCTCATGCCCCCCTCCACACACACACACACACACACACCCACACACACACACACAGACCTCATAAGACCATTACACAACATCCTGAGCCAGCGCAGTGGGCAGACTGTGTGGGCCGCGGCTGTTTGCAGAGCTCAGGAACATGCCGTCCAACTTCTGCTCTCTGCCCCGTCACAACAGATGCTCTGGACCCAGCAGCCAATGGTTTCAGGCCAGATGCGGCCCAGATTTGGGCCAGAACGGGAGCAAAGGAAACCTCTTTCAGGCCCACACATAACCAGAACACTTAACAAACTGCAACCCATTTTCTGCACATAACATCAAAGATGAGAAATCACCTCCCATTATGTTTCACACAATCTGACCTTCTGTACACACTGTGTCTGTCTAAGAGACTTAAGGGGCTCTGCCTCCTGAGTGGAAAATACCATAGTGGTTTTCACAGAGTCTGCCACCAGTGCCTGGCTGGGCTAATGTTTATACTCTCCACGGGAGGCGCTACTCTTGGGATGGGTCCATGTTCTAAGGGACTCCGGTTCCATATGGCCGCGCCCCGCTCAAGACCGAAATGCTCTGCTGGGCCTGACAGCATCATTGCACACCCACCCGAGACCCCCTCTGCGTCGTGGCCTACTTACTGCTGTGAACATTCACGGCCCCTCAGGGTCCGAGTTGCTCAGGGAGGCACAATGAGTCATGGGACCCACAATACACACACACACACACACACACACACACACACACACACACACACACACACACACACACACACACACACACACACACACACACACACAAACACACAAACACATACAAACACACACACACACACATGAAGAACAGTGAATTCGTTTTTTTTCAGCCCTAAGGGGATAAAACACTGTTAATGTTGTCCAGGCAAAAAGCCGCATCTATCTGTGCTGAGTTGCTGTCTCTGATCTGCTCTGAAGCCACAGAATGCGGAGAAGCCGCCCGTGGCACACAGTCCCTGGGAAAACCTAGGACCCATGTCCTCAACGTGGAAGAAAATGTTTTGACAAGTCAAGCACAATGGCAGAAGGGATATGAAGACCTTCTCTCCTCTAAGTGTCATGTCGCGTGAAGCCCCACATTAAGTTTTTAACTGAGTGCCCTCAACTGTGAAAAGAATGTTTTGTCTTTTTTTATCTTGTTTAGTATTTTATAATGTATCACACAAGTTCCCAAACAGACAAATTACTCTTTACATAACACTTCTAAAACATGCACTCCCCATGGTATTACTGAGAAAAACAAACATTGTTTGAAGCAACCGTCACTATGAGGAAACACATGTGTCCTGGGACAGATTGCCAACTAGCTGGTGTCATTCCCAGTGTCATTCCCATTGTTATTCCCAGTGTTATTCCCAGTTTTATTCCCAGTGTTATTCCCAGTGTTATTCCCAATGTCATTCCCAGTGTTATTCCCAGTTTTATTCCCAGTGTCATTCCTGCCTGCTGTGAGGATCCATGGCCAAGGATCTCAGACAGGGCCAGTCACTGATGCTAAGGCTGTGGCTGCAGCTCTGTCACCTTACATTCCTGCATTCTGTGGAGACTACAAAAACAGTACCCCCACCCCACTCCCCCGTCGGTCCACATCGCCCTGGACAGTGCCTGATCAGACGTGAGCCACACACAGAATGACTAAGCAGGTGCCGTACAGCAGGCACAGGACAACAGGCTAGCTCCAACCATGAGGCGGTCCTTTTGTCAATGTAAAGATACAACAGTCTAGGAAGGCAGCAATACAATCCTCTAACTGCATCCCCCTGGTCCATCATTTCTATGGGTTGCCTGAAATATGATTCCACTGGGCTAGATGATACTTTATGCTGAGTATACACACACACAGGGTTCTGAGAGAAGCTATATTTGCCTTTCCTGCTGAAGTCCACCCCAGACTTCACCCAAGCACCTCTCACCTGCTAGCCTGCTTCATCTCCTAAACACACTTACATAACTACATGACTATTCTTCCCACTTTTCAACCACTCTCCTCCATGGTATGCTCCATATCTTTATTTAAATACAAGTGTGTGACTCCACAAAGGCATCCTGTATAACCTCATCGAATTTATTTTAAATTTTTTCCTTACTCCCTACACTGCCTTACTCTGCTCTTGGGTATGCTACGAGACAAGTCATAAATTACACCCCCTTTTCATCTCTCCCCCTTCCTTAGAGGGGAAGCAATCATGCATTCGATTAAAATGCGGAGGGGGAGCTTATTTTTGCTTGGACCCCATATAAGTGCATTTTCCAGGGCCCCTTGGAAAGTAATATTCCATCTTCTTTAGTCTAATAACAAAGAAAGCAATTACATATCCCTTCCATTGTCTTCTGCGCCTGTCATGTTTCTGAAGCACAGCGGCAATCAAGCTTGCATGTCGTGGCTCATCTTCCACTTCCTCTCAAAGGCCAGTGTGATGCACTATCTGTGTGCCTGCAGCACAACTTCCAGAGAGACAAAAAAGGCAGGAAAGACTAAAAAAAGATAAACAGAGAGAAGGGCAGTACGGGTGTTAACTTTGAACTTAAGAGTCGACAGCAGTAACACAAGAGGTAGCACAAGAGGTGAGAGGTCAGACGTTAGAAGAGGGAAGCCTCCTTTTTGAGGTTCAAACTGGAATGAGGCCAAACCCAAGCAGCTACCTCATTAGACATCACCAATTCTGTTATCAGAGCGCCCCAATAGCCCATCATGGCCACCAATGCACTCACTCGTCCTGGCTTGGATAAATAAGGTATGAAATGATGAATAAGTGGTTAGCCGTGTTGTGGTTTGCGCCTGGGGCGCGGCAGGTCTGGAGCCGGTCTCCCGTGCCTAGGCTTAGCGCGGCTGGCTCTTAACGAGCTGATTTACCATGTCAAATTGCTGCGTGTGCCGAACAAACACAAGCCATGCATTATTGATAGACCTCAGCTGGAGAGAGAGGGTCTTGCAAGTACTCTGCCATTCTCCCTCTTAAGCTTTACGCGTCTCCAGACACACATACACAAACATACACACACACACACACACACACACACACACACACACACACACACACACACACACACACACACACACACACACACACACACACACACACACACACACACTCACTCACACACACACACACACACACACACAAATGATTAAAAACTCCACATGTCAAAACACACACACACACACACACACACACACTTTCAAAAACATAGAATTCCCATTCACCCAACTGAACCAGACAATGCACACACACACTAACGCACATAAGCCTCACTCTGCCTACTACACACATGCAGTTGAAGGCACCTTGCGTAGCTGTTAACCACTGTTAACTACCCTGAGGCACAACAACTTATTACAAAACAGAGGCTTCAACTAACACACACACACATACATAAACACACACTTAACCATGACAGAACACACTGTGACAAAAAGAACCAACAAATGACAAGCCAGCTGACTTAAGAATGGAACCGGCAGCTCTGCAACAGGAGTCAGCTGCTAGCTGGGCAGCCAGCCTTGACAAAAACAAAGTGCCTGAACACAAACTAAACAGCCTCAAACGAGCGTTAGAAATCTCATCAGACGCCCCCACACTGGCTAATAAGGACAAAAAACCCATTTGCTTTTGCTGCAAGGCAAATGGACACACACAAACATGCACCATGGGATAATCACAGAAGCCTGTCTGGCAGGGAGTGTGTATGTGTGTGTGTGTGTGTGTGTGTGTGTGTGTGTGTGTGTGTGTGTGTGAGTGTGTGTGTGTGTGTGTGTGTGTGTGTGTGTGTGTGTGTGTGTGTGTGTGTGTGTGTGGTTGTGTGTGTGTGTGTGTGTGAGAGATGTGTGTGAGATGTGTGTGTGTGTGTGTGTGGTTGTGTGTGTGTGTGTGTGTGTGTGTGGTGTGTGTGTGTGTGTGTGTGTGTGTGAGTGTGTGAGTGTGTTTGTGTCACATTACCAAGGAGCTGGCCAATAAACATTACATGAAGGCTGTGAGATTTGAAGGTGGGGTGGGGATTGGCAACAGAGTGGGAGGGGTGAGTGAGCGAAAGAGAGGGAACATCGATAAACAGTTGTTTGTCCCTCAGAGAGCATTTTCCGACCTAATTGGCCCTCGGTCATGATGTGCCCAGTGACAAAGTGTCTCCTGTGCCTCGTCTGTGTCTGTGAGCTGTGAAAGCAAGCACATCTCAGTTCTATTAAAAGGACTCGCTTTCACCGGCCAAGCATGCACAACTCTAATGCTGTGAGCTTCTCTCCAGCTAGAAGTGAATAACAAACTGTGCTTGACTGCTCTCACATAGAAACAAACCCTTACCGTGCTTTGCCTCCACCAGGGTTTCTTGTTGTTTGTTTAGGACCTGGTAGTGAATGATATACAATCTCTTCCATAAATAAAAAGTAAGACTTGTGATTTATTCATTTGTTTTCAGTAAAAGTCTGAACTAAGGTCATGGTCATTTACTGTAACTATTTTATTATTTAACTACAAACTATTTACTATTTTATAAAAGTAGTAGTTGGATATTGACCTTGGTATTGTCTGGGATGATATGGAATTGGGGGTTTCAGTGCAAACACAAACATCAACCCTTTGCATGTGTTCCCCTCATCACAAACCTACCTTGAGGCCGTGTCTGTGTGCTGCCTCCAAGATGACCGGCACAATGTCTTCGGTCGGTTCACCGTTGTCATCGGACAGACCAGGGGGATACCAGGACACCGCCACCACTCCTAAGAGTGAACAGAGCATTGCGGTTTAGGAAGACCTAGTGCATAAGAAACCAGGCCCACCAATACTGCACCCCGAGACCATAGTGAACCAGCCCATTGGTCCTCCTCAGTGTTCTACACTTAGGAGCTTGCCTTATACGTTTTGAGTTTGAGATTCCAGTTTTGTTGTGTTTGCTCTAAACTCAAAATAGGGGTATCTCGTGACTTTCACTGTAACAAAACTTCTTCTAACTAAAATCTTTCCAGTGGATCTAGTGGCATTTGTAACAGTTCATACACCACCATGCTGGAAGGAAAGACAGACAAAAAAAATACTGAACCTTTAATTACATGTAGCAAATATATGGATGATATTCCGGTATCATTTAGCCTACTTCATAACCTTGCCATTGAGTTCTGTGCATTTTCACACCCTGCTGCACGTTGAGTTTAATACGTTGAAGCATATGTAATGTTTTCATAAAGTGCTTCTTGGCTTTTCATTTCATTAATGGGTGCCGAATGAAAAACATCCGTTATAGCAAACCAAGGCCTTTCACATTTGTTTCGCGCATATTTCAGCCATCGCTCTAATTAAATGGACTTGCTTGGCGCTCTCAACTTGGCGTTCCGCTCCCCATCTGTCAGGGCCAGTGTGAGTTGCTCAGAGTGGATACAATAACCATTGAAGCCGATGTAAGTAAGAGGACGCCTACGCTCGGTATCTAAGCCCTTGTAAAGATGTCATAAATGTTTAAATTCAGGACCACGGCTACTCAACATTGTTCTCTCACTGAGCACCAATGTGCACACAGAAAAGAGACGTTTTCGCTTCTCATTCCCACATCCTTCTTGATGCATGTAACTCCTTGAAATGATTTTAAGTACTGGCGACTGATGGGCTAGTTTGGGAATTTAACTTGATTAGTCGGCTTTATGTTCACAATGCCTTCTGATTTTGTCTAAGTTTCATTACTGCTACCTTACAACAGAGCTAAAAACCTAGGAGCTGTCCCAGCTGTAGGTGCTGAATTCACTGCCAATCCTTGTTCAGGTATGAAGGAATCTTTGCAGTCATCACAATTTTACACAATAAGGTGTCACAACATCTAATAGCATAAGATCTCAAGGCATATAATAGCAGATCTTAAGGGATAGACATACGTAACACAGATGGGTCATAACATAAGGGTCGTAGGAAATACCATTTTTTGAATCAGTAGGGAATTATAACTGCACCTTCAAACTCTACCTGCTCCCGCTGCTTCGATCTGCTCCATGTGAGACTCCAACACCTCCGGGTCCCGGGAACTGTACGGACCCAGCTCTGGGTAAAAGCTTGAGCCGATGTCATCTGGAGGTGTGTGCCTCCCTTTTGGGTAACTCGCAGCAATCTTCGGGTCCCAGTGTGGAACTAGAACATGGTCCCAATGCAAGTACTTTCCATCCATTTGTGGATTCCCATACCACATGTAATAAAATATATGAACGTCGTAAAAAAGACCTTTGTCTTGGCCGGAGTTAGAGAGAGCTGCTTTTGTGTCGCCGGCACCAACCCGAGCTTGACCCGGGGAGACTACGTCGCTGGACGAGGAGCGACGGTCCACCTTCCCCCCGATCATTGGCATGAGATCCAGTCCAGGGGCCATGTCCGAAAAGCCATCAGTGGGCTTCAGGGTTCGCAAACCCATTAGGGTTCCGAACACAAAGAGCGTGAAGAGGAACAGAGCCACACACGCTTTCCGCCTGAGCCGGGCCATTGTTCTGAAAAGTCACTTAGAAGGCTAAAAATACAGATGAGCTATGCTTTAAGAGTTCGTGCTCTTGTGAACCAAAGATAGATGTAGGCTTCCCAAAAAACAGCCAGTAGCCAAAGATAAATTTGTATCTCTCAGATACAGCTTGTTAGTCAAGACATGTAGTCTAGTTTGTGCGTCTCACAAAAGAGAGTTTAACAATGGGAAGATTGGAGATCTGACAGTTATTATGTAACATGGCGCTGTCTACATGCATAACTTCTTAAGTGCAAGTATCTGGTCTACATGATTTCAAGTAAACATGATGTATATTCCATATTATGTTTAACTTAGCTATACGACTTGGTGGTTGATTAACATACACGCCCAGACGTTGAACTCAACACTACCACACAAAAAGGATCAAGAAGTTTTATGCAAATATTTGGACATCCTTTGCATAAACTCCTTTGCTCCTGTTAGCAGCCAAGTTATGGCATTTATTCGCTCAACGCACACGCGTATACGCTCGGGCGACACAATTTTCAGTAAGGAAACCGCTGTAAAAAATGAGAGGAAACAAAGCTAGCTGAAGGTCTTTCTGTACTTCATTCGAGATACGAAGGGGGGGAGTTTAAACAAGGACAATACCTTCATGATTTTCCCAGAGCCGCTTTCAAAGCCTCAACACTGACTCCAGCCCCGGTTAATCGATATGCTGTCAAACAACCGGGTAATCAGCCCTCTCATCATCTCCATCCAATGTCTACAGTTTTGTGACTATAGATGAAGCTTACATCTTTATCCCTGTCCTTCCTCAGCAGAGAAACTTGATGCGTAGCCTGCTTATATTAAATTCATAAAACCGTGACCGCATCCTTGTGTGATGGTAGCCACTGGGCGTTCGTCTGGCGGTCCTCGCTGACTGTGTTGTGGTTGTGATATTCCGGTTGGGCTACGTGGAGGCGGGGCTTGCCGCCGTTCACAGCGTGGCGCAGCGGGGGGAGCTGTGTTCTGTGTGTGTAGCGGTGGAGGGGCGCCCTCTCCGTTTAACCGTTTAGTCGCTCTGGCCACCATCAAAGACAGTTCGTTTTTAAAAAACCAATGCTCATTGAGGGATATCAGGGATTTCACAAGCCCTTCAGTCTGTTTGAGCATAGGCCTACTGCATGTTGCAGGAAGGTCACAAAGTCAAAGAGGCATCGAATTCTTTTCGCTCGCACTCCCTTGACTTCCCACACTCAAGGGCCGTTGGCAGTCATCTATACCTTAGCTTCACCCCTCGTTGTATAGGTGAGGGCAAGGCCCTCGAGTGTCTGTTACATCGTTTTCAGATCCTCATCATCTTTCGGACAATAAGAAAACAATTAAACAAACTACCATGCTTCAGACAGAGGATCATAGAACAGTCAAGTGTCAGATCAGAACATGGTGGGTGAGGTCAGGGATGGATTACCCAACGGGTTTACCGCACCCAGACCCAAGGACCCATGATCTTCTGCGAGAAGTCGCTGTTATTACTGTAACTATTTAGTGTACCTGCACTGTGTTAGGAAATGTGTATGTGTTGTACGCTGTAAATCCTGTTGAGGTACAGTTGAATTTAGTTATTGTGCTGTTGAAAAAAATGTCATTACATTTTAGTAATGTTTTGCGAGCGTGCAGGGAGGGAAGGGGGCCCTTTTAACCGTCCATGACCAGGGGCCCATAGTTTCATAATCCGCCCATGGGTGGGGTGTGTCTTGGAATGTGGGGGGTAGAGAAGGAGGCCTGCGTGTTACTCATTTATTGTTGATTTATTATTACATACATAGGCTATTGTACACATACTGTACATAAATGTAGTGTTTGTGTGTTGGTCTCTGTGTGTGTGTGTGTGTGTGTGTGTCGGTGTCCACATACTTTGAAACCTGTCTTGTCTCCTGTACACCTTTTCATCCCACAGCCTTGCATCCGAGAGATAGATACCCCAGAGTGACGGCCTTTGGTAAAGGATCCATTTGGTGTGGTACTGCACTTGTTTCTAAGTGGTGCAGAACACAAGCAGGCCATATAAAACTACAGGAATAGTAATGCTTTGCGTTTATGTAAGCACTCTCCACTGGAGTGCCCTCAAGCACTTTGAGGGGGGATGATTTTTAGCTTTTTTTCCCACAGAGTTGCATAGAAGTGGTGCACATAAATCTGCAAGTTTAGAACTGGGGCAATACTTCAGTGCCACTGAATAATGCTGACTGTAGCACAGGGGCGAAGCGTGAAAACAAGGGTATATTTCATATTATTTGGTTTGGCGTCATCCAAATGTATTTCTCAATTTCACAATAATACCTAATCTGAAAAGCCATAGATAATGACCACTTTGGATTCAGAAAAACGTCATTTGATTTTGTACTTGAATAAAGTCAACGTTAAGAGCGGCACAGATAAGGATGTCCAGAGATGTGTACACAAGCGTGAAAACGAATGAACCTCACCGCTGACGACTAGTTTAGAGAGCACTAGAGGGCGCTATATCATCATTTAAAAGTAGAGGCTGCTCCATGCCTGCAGGCACAAACATATCAAAATCAAATTACCCCTATGGATCGGAAGAACAAAATAAACAATTGAAGTCCTTTTAAACATATTTCCCATATGGCGTAACTGAATTGTGCTTGCAAGCTCTGAGATGATCAATCAAAGTTTGTGTTGTGACTGACCAAGGAACATGTAACCTCATTCTAAGTTATATGCAATTCATCTGGTCCATACCACAGTTCAGTATTTTGTTTATATTGTTAATTTGTCTAGATTAACCACAGTATTCGTCAGTTTAGTGTTCTATGCCTCCTTTACTCACTCCCATGAATGTTATGAAGGTGCTGTCCATGGTTCTGAAACCACAGTAGTTCTCACTGTCCCACAATCTGCTCCATGAAGCAACGTCCAAGCTATGTTATGGAAACCTACCCAATCACAAGCCACTGTACACGCTCCTTTCCTCATCAGTATCACTTAGAAGTGGGCCAGTGATGGTTCTGGGAATGGGAGAATCGATCACCTTGCAGCAGCTGATCAATGTGATTGGTGGGTGTGAGAGTGATTAGTGTTCAGAGGACTGCTTGTCCTCGCAATTCTGCACACTGCACACACAAGGCCATCCACCACCACTGTATTGATATTTCATGTTGTTGTGCAGACATGTCTACCCTAGCCTATTGCGGATTTGCTGGAGGTATATTCATGCATTTTCATAACACCGCACACAGGTGTGAATCACTTTAAACAGCTGCCCACATGACCTGGAGAATCAATATTTTCAGATTAGAGCATTGATCAGCATTCCGATTTAGATATTGATTATCTGGTGTAACACTGATATAGTAAGATGGGGGAGGGGATGGAATCAATGCTCTTTATCTTACCTGTCCACATCAGTCACCGCTGCTGATGATATGGCACTTTCACTGAGTTTCACAGAGTTCCACAGCATAAAGTAGTTCAGTTGGACTAAATAAGATCAAATACGTGATACGATACGATACGATACGATGCGATACGATACGATGCGATGCGATGCGATGCGATGCGATGCGATGCGATGCGATGCGATGGGATGGGATGGGATGGGATGGGATGGGATGGGATGCAATACGATATTAAATTATATGATATGATATGATATGATAAGATGATTCTTTTTGAAACAGAGAGCTTTAAAATCATCATGACAGTGGGTATTTATATTATAAATTACATTTACAATGAGAGTAAACGTTGGAGAAGAGGCTTTCCAGGTCCTGACAGATCCAATCTCTGTCCTATATCGACGCGTTTACAGTCTCATAACAATAATCATATCTATAACTATGCATACATCATATATGTACATTATGTACATTACATCCTATCTGGCTCTTTTGAGTATACATGGATACAATTTATATAAAATGTCCTTGTTTTCAGTTGCAATGCTAATCTTGTTTCTCTCTAATTATATACATCATGGCATCCAACCCAATGTGCAACACTGTCAGGAATATTCAAAGACGATCTACCCCTCCTTCAGGTGCCACTGATAGTGATTTCTGAGGCTGAATAATTATTTAAAAGCTAATAGAAGTCTACACAATGTGTTGTGTAATCACAGGCACAAGTTTAAGAAGTGTGATAAAACATAACAAATATGTAGTGAGACATAAGTGATACCCAGCAGGATAAGTTGTGACAAATGTGTTTGTTTATAGCAACTCTGAATTAAAAGGATAAGAGGGTCTTCATGGAAATGTACCATTGTGTCCCACTAAATGGCAAGGCTGGTTAAAAAGATGTTGTCCGAGCGCATAAATAAGGTCAAAAAGGCTAGATCACACAATTCAAGTATATATTGTTATATCATAATATTATAAGACGATAGGTAAATTACAAAAAGATTATATATTATATGGTGAAACCTTTCAATAAGCCTTAAAGTTCACATAGTTACAGTAAGAAATTAAATATCTGTGTTATTGGCACAATTACTATTTTCCTTAAATTCCCATTTTTTATACATGTATTTCAATTCATCTTCAATCAGAAATAACAGACAAACAACTAAGACAAACGACTCACTCATCCATTAATCAATAGACTTTTGCTTGTCAGATGGTCATATTTACAGCTAATCCACAACCGTTCAGCAAAAAAATGTAAACAATAAACTGATTTGTATTGCAATGCCTGGGGTACCAGCTGGTTATCTAATTAACTGGACAAACTCTTCCTTTCTGTACCCCCATGGATTCGTTAGCATATGCATGATACAACTGTCGCTATTTATATTCTCCAAAGCCTGATGGCAAGAGCTGTTAGTTTCATGCATGTCTAACGTGTCCAATTCCAGCTAGACTGATTGTGATACATGCCCCCTCATTTAGAACCATTGTGTAGGCTATAGGCCTATGTGGAAGTTTTCTTACATTTTTCGATACTAGTGGGCTATTTAAATGTGTATTGCGTTAGGCTGTAAAAAATCACTCCACTGATCAAACTGTACGATCAGATTGATTTTATTGGATTTTTTGCTTATGCCCACTTGCGTACACATTGATAACATACAAATAAAATAAAGCTGATGTGATTCAAATTGGTATGTAAAACTAATAAAGACAAATAACCATATCCGCTTTGAAAAAAAACTTTTAAAAATATATTTATTATTTCAATAGTTCTTTTTCAACTAATTTTGTCTGGGCTTTGGGAGAATGGTTGTCTTTGTTAGAAGACAGATGTTTTTTTTTCTGAAGTAACAGCGTAGGCTAACAGTGTTTCAACAGACCAAAAAATCACTACAATTAGGCTACCGTCTGACTCGTTAGAAAACGCAAGAGATGTAATTTATCTAAGGTCGTTTTAAAAATGATGTAAAGGATTTTGACAGTACTTTTGAACTTTATAAACACTTGATCACGTACTTATATTGTCGTTTAAAAACTCTAGGGTGTATCCATTTGTCTTTGGATTTCTACATTTTATCGTGACGGACGAGAAATATGCAAAAGATTTACATAACTAACCCAAGTCGTCTCAGAAATACTAGACCTCGACCAGAAACATTTTGAACAGGCAGTATAGGGGTTTCAATAAAAACGTCAAACCTGTGAAGTTTGAAGTATTTAAGTAAAATAGGCTATATTTTTCGGCAGTTTATTTCCACCTATTATTTATAATAACATTCTGATCTCAAGGAATGACATTTACTCTGACTATACGATAGCAGCTCTTTAATTACAAGTGCAATTAATGCAATGGCATTTAATGCGATATTGTACATTTAACACATAATTAAATGTATTGCATAACTGCGTTAAAATAATACCACTGTCAGCAACTATGTCATGGCGCCCTTTTATTTGTATTGCGTTTGTTTGTCTGAAAAGGTAACATCAGAGACTAGATCAGTTCAGTGACACAGCGATATAAGAGGTGACTGAATAATATATTTTGATTTATCAATGGCCAATTTCTTTTGGTTTGTTAAATTTCGACCGAACTGGTTTTGTTTATAAAAAGTAATGCCCACTACAATGTAGCCTAACTGGCCTCCCTGTTAGTTTCACATTCACTGTAAGCAACAGTCGCACATGGCTACTAAAAGAGATGTAAACAGCCCAACCGTCTGTATTGAGAGCATTAAAGTGCCTCGTTGCTTAGTTCATTCCTGATATACACAGCAACTTATGAAAAGTGCAATTTGCATGGACTGAGTAATATTTTCGAATGTGCCAGTTAGTGATGTTTGTTTTTGTGTGGTAATCAGTGCTCCTGTTACTCGTGTGGTAGGACAATAGCACAACAAATCAGGGGTTCGATTTCCTGAGCTCAGGACCTAATACAATTAATACTTGTAAGATGTTTTGGATACAAATGTGAATAGAGGTATCTGCTCATTCTAACTTACTCTAATTTAAATGTCACTTAACCAGACTGAGTTTGCAAGTAGTTTGCAAACTGAGGTTTCCCAAAGACGTCATTTAGAGAGACGGGCATCTTCTGGCTGTTTCAGTGATGCTTGGTAGCCTCGGCTTGTGATTGGTCAAACAGTGAAAACGCACTAGTCCTCTACAGAATGGGTAATTCATCAAGTAGGAGAGAGAGATACAGAATCACGTGGACTTGACCGAAAACCAACTGGGGGTCGAGTGTGTGTTTTAGATGAGAGATGAGGGGGACAGATGAGCAGGCCAACTGATCTACGTGTGGAGCAAACTGCAACGTGCTGTCTCGTTTGGCCAAACATCTGTACTGGAGACGGGGAAGGAGATTCCGAGAGGGGCCAGCCATGGCAGAAGGTATACCTCTATAACTTTCACGTTTTGGGTGGTGTCAAGGTGTGCTGTAGGAGGTAAGGGGAGGTGGGTGTGTGGGGGAGGGGTTGCGTTTCATGTCATTGTCTCGAAGATTTTGGAGGATTCTTCAACAAATCTTTCGCAACGACCCTCCCACTATTTGGCGCTGGGGCTAGCGACCCCCCTTTGTTTGTGTCCCCTCTTGCGCTTTGGCTTCTCCGAAGAGCACCCTTGATGCCTTCAGTTCCTCACATGAGAGTGCCAACCAGCCAAAGGGCCACCACGGTGGGGCGAGAACAGGATACTATTTCTCAGGAGATTATATCAGTCGAGATGGGCTCTGTTTCCACCGAGGACTTTACAGGTGAAGTTGAAAAAAGTAAACGATTGCTCGATTTGATTTTGATTCGTGTTATATTGCAACGGTTCAAGTCTTGGGCCATGAGCGGGGCCAAATGGTGGTTGAGAGTCGTAGGGGATTCGAAATCCATTAAACACGGTGTGCGTGTGTGAGTATGTCTGCGGGATTTTGGTGTTTGTGTTCTGTCGTATGCATGTATCAGACTAGGACAGTACAATCCAACTTAACCAATTTTGCCACCCAATGTTGTTGTATTGAGGCCTTATTTACTTCATTCATTCGTTCTTCATTCTCGTTCTTTTGTGGAGCCCTTTCCGGGGGTTTGCCCTTTAGGAAATATCAGCATGAATAAGTTGTGTATACTAGTGTGGCCTAGGCTATTGAGAGATGTAGTTCTAAAGATTTGTTCTTTTAACATATTAACTTGGGTGGACATATTGTAGGCCTATTACCGTTTTTGAGTTTGATTTAGCTCTCATAATATAAATAAGACATTTTCCCCCTCTAGCTCCAACTATGTTACTATTTAAGCAGTACCAGTCTGTGTGTGGTCTGAGCTTCTACGCGGCGGACAAAATCGTTTTTTGTTTTTTCAATGAGGACGTTTATTCATTTAAACTGCAATTCTATAGGGGGCTGTACGAAAACTGAAGAAGATGATGGTCCCGACACGGAGGAAGACTCTCAATCCTACCATGGCGTCGGCATATGCAAATGGTTCAATGTTCGGATGGGTTTCGGGTTCCTGTCCATGACTAACAGGGAGGGTGCGACACTGGACGAGCCGGTCGATGTGTTTGTGCACCAGGTGAGTAATGTGTCCACGGCTAGTGACTTATCTAAGTTCCCTCTCATCTCCCCCATAATTTAGTTTTATAGAAAATAAGGTATTAGTATTATTGGAGTCTTTGAGTTCACAAGTGTGACCCCTCAAAACTTTTTTTTTCTTATTCACTATCTGATTATAGGGCATTATACTGGTTTGCGTCTGAGTCCATATTCACGTGAACGGTATCATACATTTATTTACCAGCCCAGCAGGCGACATTATTTTAGGAGACTCAGGGAAGCGTTGGTTGTTGTTTATATCTGTAAAGAAAGTAGTGGCCATCATGTGCTGCAGAGTGTAAATGTGTGTGAGCACATGGATATCTGATGTTTGTGTGAGCACATGGATATATGCTTTGCTTTATTTCTCATTCAGTTCCTAGTCCCCATTTAAGTCAAAGTGAAGGTCACACATTAAGAGTGACATCCTCACCCTCACAGTTCTCGTCCAGCACTCATTGCATGGCCTTGTTCTATGGAAAAGTACCGGTAAGGCTGCCTGACTGCCTTGTCCCCACTCGACCCAGCCCACCCTCCCCCATCCCAATTTCCCACATTGCTGAGAGCCTCCAGTCTGTCTCAGCTCTCCATTGATAAGGTAAAGGCCCAGTGGTCACTCATTGAGAAAGACCCCCTCCTTCTGCCCCCATTCATTCTCAGTTCCTGTAATAAAGTCATTAGGAGCTCTCTGACGTCTCCTCTGTGCCCGGTGCCCTTCCCACCCCCGACAGACTGCCCTATACACATGTTAATGCCACAGGGAAGGGCAGAAGATTTGAGATTGTTTCTAAATCTCTGCTCACTTTCCCCTCACACCATTTCAGACCCCCAGCCGGGGAAACATTTGTTACCCCAAGTGCCTGTTGTCTTCTATCCAGACCAGGCTGTTCATTTCTATCCTTCACTCAACTAATCAAGCTCTTGTCTTTTGTGTTTGCCTGCCTGAGATTCCATGAATTCTTACACAGGCACTTCTGATTGATCGTTTTGCAAAATATGACTTATTGATCTATGACCTATTGATAAATGCTGGAGCTGAATTAAAATGGAAGAGCGCGGTGGGATAGAGGGTCGTTTTCTGATAGCACTGATTGATTGATTGATACTTGTTCAGCAGATTGCATTTGGAGAAACAGAAGAAGAGAGTCCTTTTGTTTTTCTGTGTGTACTTCTGCACTTCAGACTTGCCATAGATGATACATGCGCTTTATTGTGATGAATTCTCTGGGCCTTGGACTTCCTTTGTGGACTCCAACATGGCTGCCTGGTGGCTGTTGATGGAGGTGTGATGGAGGGTTTAGGCAGGAGATTAGGGGCCGCGTGTCAGGGAACATTAACTCCTGGGCTGCGCTGGCCTTTGTGTGGACAGACAAAGGGACACGCATCCCCAATGAAGCACTCTCATAGTCCTTGGCCAAAGCCCTCTTGGCTTGATGAGTACTACCACCCATGCTTCTGTGGGCCCCTCTCTCTCTCTCTCTCTCTCTGTTCTCATGTCATCTTCATCTTCTCTAAATGTTCTCATACTTACCCTCCACCACTGGGCTTGATAAGATAGGCACCAAATGGGACACTTTTTTGGAACCTTTGGATTTTTTGGCCACTGTTGATCCCATGGACAAGGCTGTTTGTGTGTGTGTGTGTGTGTGTGTGTGTGGGGGGGGGGGGGGGGGGGCAGGTGATGGGATGGGGTTATGTCAGAGGATCGGGGGCAGAGGGGTGGGGTTGGGGGTGGCGGGGTCACACACACGAGAGGGAAATGGGCTAACGGTTGCAATGACTGACACACAATGGACAAACGTGAAAAATGGGACAGTTGCATCTGCCCTGGCTGCAGTTATGGATCACCAGTTATGTTTGGTCAGTCCTTTCACACACAGATTACAACCCTTACACTGGCAGTGGGGCCAACCCAGTTCTCAAGCACAAGTACTAGTAGTAATAGCCACATTCACAAGTTGTGGTAATCTGCTGGTAATTAAATTGTCATGCCGTGGCCCATATGCTACCATGTGCTGCAGGACTCTCTTCTGTGACGGCATTAAACTGCTACCCAGATTCACTCCTCCTTATCTTATAACATTCTATCAGAGACACTCAGGGGCCTTTTTTGTCCTTTGGTTAATCTTCGGAGACGTGGAGATTTTGTGGGCACTCAATAACAACAAGGGCTTTGTCTCTGGCTCTTAGATCTAGATCCTTTGTTGAGTTGAAGTAATCAAGGCACTATTACTGCCTTCTGGGACAGTGTCAGTCATTGTCGAGAGAGAGAGGGTGGGGGAAATCCTGTGCTTGCTAAGGACTATCTAAGTGAAAGAAAGCAATTTTTTTCCTTTACTGAAAGATTTTATATAGAAGTTGAGTGTCAGATAGAGTATGTTACTGGAGGAATGGATTGAAAGTTGAGATTACGGCTTCTGAAAGAGATATTATGATTTGGGCTCGAAGCCAGCCAGCAGAGCCTTCCCTACAAACACACTAACACACACACACACAGGCTTCTAGTTTGAGTGTTTGCCTGCGTTCGGCACGTGGAGGAAATAAAACATCCCAGTGTGTCCCCAACCCCCACCGGGCAGCATTGCATTTTAAAGACCCCCACCACACACACACACAGGGGTGGGGGTGGGGGTGGGGGGTTCAGTCCGTGTACTCTTCCTAATGACCGCCTGGCTCTGGTCCTGGGGCCGGAGTGAGAAAAAGGGGCTTGTTTTTAGACTCACACTGACAGGAAGTCCACACTCGTTTTCCTCACATGAACTACAACTTTTTTTATTTCAAGGCCTTTATTTTACTTTCACAGTACAGTTACAGCCGTAGTTTTTAAAGTAATCTGTCCTTTTTGTATTTTCATTTCTGTGTATCCACCTGTACAGGTCACCTGTATCATAATGGTGATGTAACATGTAAGTTATACTAGTAACAGTAGCAGAAACTGGAGCACTCTTGAAAGAATTATGAATATTGAAACCATAAGCTGGAGTAGTGCAACGCGTGCTAACAGCGTAAGATTTAGGAATCATATTAATAAGGTGCTTTAAAAATCCTACATAGACTATTTTATATTTTGAAACTACTTAAGCCAACTGCATTATGTTTCCTAGATTTCAGTGATGGATAGATGGTAACAGGTATGAGGTATCACAAAGGAATAAAGAGTTATTTATTCTTTATTCTATCACATATTTCAGTACAAAACAATGAGTCACTTTTTGTCAAATGTTGTTTTATGAACAATTAGTTTTGCTATCATATGTGATGATATGACAGATAAATAAAGCCCTCTAGACAAGGCACTGTGTATTTCTGTTGTTGGGTCAAAACACCCTGTGAAAATGTAAGAAAACTTTCAGAGCCAATCACCAATAATAACGCCAAAACTGTGCCAACTGAGCTGTTGGTGGTGTTTGCAAGATTTTTGCATCCTTTTTTGGAAGGTGTCTTGGTAGTTTTAGACCGAAACTCCATAATACTTCAGTAAGTGAAATGCAAGCAGGTCAGGAATGCTTACAAGTCTCAATCTCACTTCATCGGGAAGCTCTCTGTGGTCACTTTGTGAAGGGTCAAGAGAATGTGTGTGTGGTTTCTGGGGAGGGTGTGTGTGTGAGCATGTGTGTGTGGCACTAGGTAAATGTGTGTTAACCTGATAGGATAACAGTCCCCCATCCCCCATCAAAGGCACAGCATTCCAAACAGAGACACACACATTCCTGCTTTGGTGAACTGTTGTGTGAGGCATTGCAAATCTCACAAATCTTATCATCTTCTCTTCACTGGGATTGTCCTTTTGTTCTCTGAGACACAGATAGAAAGCCACCCCATGGATTGGTCTCATGTTTTGAAGCAATTAAGCCAGTTTTGCAAATGAGCAGGGCACAAATCAGTTTAAATGTCAGAAAGGTAGCATGTTAAACTCGTGTTAAAATTCAACAATAAACGTCAATGCACATTCAGTTCAATTACTTTGATTTTGTTTTGAGTGACATATATTCTTTAATTCTACATAACGATATAAGTACTTACATTCTGTATTTATATATATATATATAAAATCTCCTGCAAAATCACCACCACATATGATGTTTGATAAAGGGCGATGAGTTTTACATGTTGAACCTTCAGGCATAAGAATGGTGTACGGTAACCAGGCATAAAACAGCCAGTTATGATTATTATCAAGAATAACTCATTATGATGGTTCAGCCTAGGTGAGGATCAGCAATAGGACTCATTCAGTTGTCAGGGTAGCTGGAATTTGTCATATTAGCTGCGTGATGTTTAAGAGTTGTAGAGTCCATTGCATTTCTGTTGCATTTCCAATGAAATCTCATGGGCTGTTCTGCTTTCTCAGAGCAAGCTGCACATGGAGGGCTTCCGCAGTCTGAAGGAGGGCGAGGCCGTGGAGTTCACCTTCAAGAAGTCCTCCAAGGGCCTGGAGTCCGTGGAGGTCACAGGGCCAGAGGGAGCCGCCTGTGTGGGCAGCGAGAGGAGACCCAAAGGGAAGAGCATCCACAAACGTCGGTCCAAAGGAGACAGGTGAGATCATGTTCACTCTTTCTCTTTCTTTCTCTCTCTCTCTCTCTCTTTCTCTTTCTACTTCTCTCTCTTTCTTTCTCCCTCTCTTTCTCTCTGTCCATTTCTGGCAATACATTTATCTCCCTCTGAGATTTGGGTTGTGGAAGACTTTGGAAGAGCAGTCGACACTTTTATTTGGTCCGAGTTAGTTGTCCTAAAATCTCATAATTCCAAAAGGCAAGGTCATGGTAGGGAATTTATAACACAGATTTAATGAGAGGTATTGTTTTTTGCAAGACACACTTGTATCGGTTAATGGCTCTAGAAACATGATTCTCAACAGGCATTGTGGACAAGCTTCATTTTATAATTTAAATGTTTTTAGCAGTCTCTCTCTGGATCCTCAAGAATAAGAATACACATTTAGCCATTCCCACTGATATTTGCCATTTAACCATCATGACAAGGGTGCCCCTCAGTCCCCTTTGAGCTGTTTCAAATTAAACTCCAGTTATTTACCATGCTGGAGATATGCATCTTTAAGACAATATCTTCTGAGAAAGGCAGAGGTGCGATGGTCAGGTTGCTCAACCTGGTTGTTGGTGTGTGATTTTAGTCCGAAGAGAGGAACGGCCAGTTTTGCCTGTTTGATCCCTTGTGTAACGCTGTTATATCGTCTCAACCCCCTCCTCCACTCCCACCTTGCCCTCTGGGGCTGCTTAGGGTCGCATGGACAGGCTTTGCCGATGACCTGGATCAATAGCTGTTTAAACTATCTGTCCACTGGGGTATACATACTCAGCAAATCTCCATCCAGCCCCTTCCTCCTCTCTTCTCTCTTGTTCTCTCTCTTTCTCTCCATGTTGGTGTTCTCTTTATCGGTTCCCTTCCCCCTATCCTAGTCAGGTGTTTGAGGTGAGAGCTTGGAGAGCAGCATCCATGGTAGACCACTAGATTGCGTTGCCAAAAAATACATACTCACTAGAAATACGTAGATTTGCATAAAATGTTGAGGGTGCCTTTCACTATCAATAGTACAGCCACCAAAACGATAGACAAATGTGTTGAAAACTATAGATAGAAGTATGATTAAAAACCCTTGTTTAAAAACGTTTCTAAAAACTAAGCGTTAAAATACATCAAATAATTTGATTTACAAACACATTCAAAATGAAGGTCACTAAAGTATTTAAAAACAAACATCATGGCCACATCGGATAAAGATTCCACACAAAAAGCCTTACCAACAACAACAAAGCCTCCACAGCCTCCCTGTCCTTTGGGGTTCCCCCGCTCCAAGCTCCCATTCTCCAGGGGCACCCAGTGCTGGCTCCATGGGAGCGAAGGGCACTGCGAGGGGTCAGAGGTGTACTGGTGTGCATCGCTGTCCACTCTGATTAGAGTGAAGGCTCCGCATGTTGACAGAGGTGGAGCAGTGATTGTTAGGGCCCCACAAGGGTCCAGGGAGGCCAGGGAGACGCAGATAGGGCTGTGCCTATTAACCATGTTTGAAATTGGAATATTCAGCAGTGTCCACAATCAAGTGTTAAGTTATTAGCAGGGGCTGGCCGTAAATGGAGATTATATCGGGAATGAAGTACAAGCTTGTGCATAGAACTGTAACGTTTTGTCACAAAAAATTTAGCCCATGGCAGGATAAAGGGTTGTTTGATTGGTAGCCTAGCGTACCATAGTGCTGAAACTATACCGTCCATTTTAAATTACACAACGTTGACTTCTAAAACAATACAAATATAAATATCCAGGCCCCCATATCCTTCCTGACATTCTTTTCAAGTCAGTCTCACAATTTTACAAGAAGTTCCCAGCCTCCAGGGAAATATACTGTACTCCAACAAAATGTATCATCTAGTAGTCATTAGCCTAAGCTAATATCCCAGTCATGTACAAGTTTCAACATAGTGTGTTACTTGTCGTTCTTTCAGTGCCATGCATTTCTCGTCCATTTCAGCATGTCAGTTGCACAGAGGGGTACAGTAGGCTACTAAGTTATCCCACCTCCTTGATGAAGTTAACTCAGATGCCTACCCCAACCAATAAGATCCTTTGGGGTACAGGTCTCAGGACTACAGGACTGTTCCGCAGTCGAATCATGGAGCAAGTTCCTGCCCGCAACACACATGAACAAGTGTAATGCAAACAAAAAATGTAAAAGCCAAGTGAACAAAAGGAACACTTTGGAACTCATCCTTCTCAATCACTAAAGAGATTCATTCCTAATGACAAAATAGTCCCCAAACGACACAGTACTACTGGCAGCTCTATAAGAACAATAAAGGCCTACAGGGTTACAAATAGACCAAACCAGGGTCTGTTTCCCAGCTTAGAGTACTGTATAGCCTATCAGCAAAAAGCATTTTTGTTGTTACTTACCATAAGTGATATGTGATCATTTGATTCAAATTAAAAAAGAAGCACTGAGACATTTGGGCTAGCTGTTGTAGCAGGCAGACTAACAGCCTTTTTTGACAGCATTTGATTATGCTATGATGTTATTTCAATGCTACTCCTCCTCTGATTGGCTATGACAACGACATGTCTCACATACACCTTGCTGAAAACAGGTTTCTTCTGTTCTGCTGTTTCCTTTTCACTCAAAATTGTTAAGCCAGTAATTGTCTACCATCTTGACAATCCAGTCTTTCTTACTAGTTAGTTGTTTGAACTCCAGAGACTAATGTGCTTTCCTGCCAAATGCCCCGATACGGCTTATGACCGCTACAGCCATCTCACTCCACAAATAAATACCCAAATTGTTGTGAGTGTGCATACCATCTCCCCTAACAGACAATGTTATTATTTGAAGTGAGCATATGCGAAAGTATTCCATATTTTCTCATAACATCACAAGGTCGTATACATGTAGGCTACAGAATAACCAAAAAGGGATACTAGTATTTTAAAGATAATGCTGTAAATGGTTATTTGGATATTTGGTTATGTGTGCACAGCCCTACACACACTGAAAACCAACGCTTAATCTGGCTTGCGCTCTCTCCTGCTCTGCACTGTGTAGAAGTGTTCTGTGCTGCTCTTATGCACATGTATGGCACAGTTATTGACCACTGGGTTGTTTTAGTCCATAGAACACCATGCATTTCATTTCAGTTGGTATGTATTGAGTGCACTTCTTAAGAATGTCTCGCTGTTTAGGATGGACACAGTGTGTATGTGGTATGCTTAGCTATTAATTGTCCAGTGACTTCAGTTTCTTCATTAATTTGATACGATATGAAGACTTGTTGCCAAAACAGTGTTATAAAAGTCCTGCTGTGTGCCTATTATGAAGCTACCAATGTGTCACCAGAGAGCGTGCAGCTACAGAGACTGAGCGGGTGCCAGAGAATAATGAAGTGCTCTCTTTTGCTCTCTTCTCTCTCATTCACAGTTGTATTTTGGGCTTCTGTTGAACGCCTGGCATGCCAGAGTGAGAGAGAGAGAGAGAGGGCGAGTAAGAGAGAGAGAAAAACACTGCGGTCAATTTAACTGATAACAGATGTAGGTGCCTGCGAAGGGTCAGGGGTTGCCGTTGCCACGGTAACCGCATGTGCTGAAGGGTGAAAGCGGTAGGGGAGGGGAAAGGGTTGTGGGGTGAGATGGGGGTTGGTGGGGTGGAATTGGCAGTTTTTGGGGGGGGGTTGGGGGGATAGAGTAGCAGGGGGTGGGGTTAAAGTTCAGAGGTCGCCACTGCAGCAGCTTTGGGAAGACAAAGGGCCTCCCCCCCGCCTCTTCCTGCACACGCTGCCTCTGATCAGCTCCCCCGCCCCCCTCCACACACACACACACACACACACACACAGTGATTTGATGAGGGTGACTTGCAGGAGCACCAGCGGTGGCTCATCTACATGGACATCAATGTGGATGTGTCACCACGGTGACAGACCCACGCCCACCACCCATCTGTCACCTATGGACAGACACATGTTCACGCGCACACGTGTCAAAGGGTCAGAGGCAAAGACACCTCCAATGGCCACAAACCACTTGGCTTCTTGAAAGGGTGAAAAGATAGTCCAACTAGTGCTGAAAGCATTTGGCACCCGAATGCTACTTCCAGCTGCTTCTTTTGACTTGATATAAGGACAGACTAGGGATTCAAAGATAAGAGCATTTAAACTGCAGGATTTTTACTTAAGTATTCAGTATTAAGTATTAATGTTCTAAGTAATAGCATATACACTGGCTTTGGTAAAATGAAAGGCAAGTCTGAAATCAGGCGTTATATCATAGTCCATATCACAATCACATAGTGCTCTCATATTGTACAAGCTCTAAATGTAAATATTATTAACCAAAGTAAACCTAGGGATGGTGTTTGAGATATGAGTATTATGTTATTTGTCAGCTTCATGGATCCTTTAACAGTTGTAAGTGTAACATCGAATGTGTAACAGTTTGCCCTCTAGTGGACATCTTGAGGCACTGCGTAAACCACTTTTAAAGTTCCCGCTTTTGTGCTGTTAAAGACTAAAGACATGGAATCAATTCAGCGAAACACAGAAACTTCTCAAGATTCCCATATGCTTAATGTATAAAAGTGTGGAGGCATACAGACATACAGAGAATGGTGTGAACACACACATTACAGTATACTAACCTTTGCCTTTCTCTGTTTAGGTGCTATAACTGTGGAGGTTTGGACCACCATGCCAAGGAGTGCAAACTCCCACCACAGCCCAAGAAGTGCCATTTCTGCCAGAGCATAGCCCACATGGTCGCCAACTGCCCGGTCAAAGCACAGCAGTCCTCACCCGGCTCTCAGGGAAAGCCTTCGCCACAGAAGGGTGAGGAAGAGGAGCAGAACCCCTCACCGCCGCCCCCCGAGAGTGCTGAATGAAGGCCATTGGTTGGCTCCATGATGCAGGGCGGGAGGAAATCATAGGACACCAATCAAACCACTTCACTGGAAAAAAAAAATGAAGGCATGTTCCTACCAGTGCTGCTTTTGGAACTACCTCAGGTTTTATGGATAAGATTTATTGCAACAAAGAATGTCATGTGTTTTGTCTTAATCGCTGTAACACTCAGGAATGTGAATGCTCTTGTACTCAGGAAATGAAAGCATAAAACATATCAAGTGAAGAGAAATTGCAACAAAAATCATTCCTCACTTGTTGCATCATTTTGTTCTTTCTCCCAGTAAAGTCCATTGACAAGAGCTGGAATCCTTCTATCGGATTGGGAAGGTTTTCTAAGCTTAAATTCATTCTCATAGTCTTTATAACGAAGAGAGTCCATTCCTGGTTGTTACGCTATGCTGTCCGACGAAAGCAGAGGTTGTGTTATTACACTTCTGTGTGAATGTTTCTCTGCATTTTTCTCAGTGGGAAGGGATTGGGTGGTAGGGGCGGGTTGGGGGGGGGGGGGGGGGTGGGGTCGGGGGGTTTGAAGAAATAAACAAATGGGAGGGAATTGGTGCTTTATGTCTTGGCAGCTGCCAGTTTTTGCAATCGACTGTCCAGATCAGCTGGAGCCGAATTAATGAATGTTTTTACCTGCGGTGTGCCTCTCGTTTACGCCAAAGGGTCCTGTTGGGACGCCAGGCACTGTCCCGAAGTTTCCTGTTGGGACGACTGGCTCTGTCCCGAGTCCACAGGGCTGCTGTGTGTTAGCCTGTTCTCTCTGTCTACCTCAAAGGCAGCGGTTTGCCTATCCTCTCAGTAGCCAAGCAACCTCATTAACTCCCCTGCCCTTTCCAAAGCATTGTATCAGGAAAGGGTGATCACACTTGGTTGTTGATCTCAGGGCTAGCGCCAGTCATCTTATTATGACAATAGACAATAGCAAGAGAATTAATACTTCTTTATCAATCACCTATGCCTTTTGTTAGTTTTCTCTTTGAGTGTGTTTCAATCAGATATGTAGGTCTGGAAACGTTTCATGCTATTAACTCTCACAGCAGCTGCATCAAGGCTTATCTGAGAGTAAGACATTAGTGTAGTATTGTAGTTTAGTGGCCAAATAACAGCTAATGCCATTCCCTCCATGATATAGTGGCATGTTCCAACATCGTTTAGGAAGAGGCAGGTTCACGTAGACTTAGATAAGTCTTTCTTACCCCTGTTTAAGGAGAAGTTGGCAAATCATCTAATATATATGTGTAATTATTATAAAGTCTCTTACATAAAACGATAGTATTTATTTGTAGTCATCCACGTTGCCACTTCTTCTTCTTCATGCAACACTTTTGCCTCTTTCTTGGTGCCCTGTTGAACCAGTTGCTTTGTTGTCCTCCCAACATTCTTTTGAAACAGCTCTGTATGGTTTGTTTTTAGGCTTCTGTTATTTTATTGATGTTTTTTTATAAGCTGTATTATTTTCCTGCTATGCACAATTGAACTCCTTGAACTGTTACGGCTATGCATTGCTATGAAAGCCAACGCAGGGTTGCTCTGCACTACTGTAAGACATGATTTCTTTGTGTTGATTTGTTCAGTTACAATCCTTTGTATTATTATTCTTAGAATTATGTGTAATTTTTTTTATTCAGTCGATTTATCAAAAGAAATGTGTTTGTATTATGTGACTGCAGTAAGACAGAATATCAAGTGGGTTCTTCTCTCAGGAATCTCTAATCTGAAAACTCAGGGAAAACCTCAGATTACCTCTCTATGAGAATAGAGATCAGGTAGAGAGAATCATGCCAACATTTTACATTCCTACTTTGAATCATGTTTGATCTCTGATATACACACTACTATGAAAACTCTGTGCCAGAATTCTGCATTAAAAGGGCCGACTTGTCCAAACAATAATGTGACCATTTTATTTATTAATGAATGTGAATGATTCTTTAAGCAGATTAAAAACACTATCCATACATTAATAACATACATTTACATTCATTCTGTGGCAGTAACATTATTTATAAATGTAGGAGTTAGTCATGTCATCTGTTATCATATTTAATACTGAAGGAAAGAGTATAGCCTGGCATCTTTGTATGAAAAAGTAGTTGGTTAATTCCTCCTGTTTGCTGATAAACGGTCTTTTCCACACTCAGAGTGTTTGTTAACTGACTGCTATTTTGTGTTAGTGCCCTCGATGGAGAGTGTCTGAAGGGCAGAAGATAAAAGAATCTGAAAAAAGTCACTGGTGTGAGGATGAAAATGGCCCGTTCTGTAATGTGAAAGAGGTCATGTTCTATTTCAGACTTCTATTTCTATATTTTTTTTTTCCAGTTTTAGTTCTATTTCATTGCTATCTTAGTATGATAGAGGGTTTCTGCTAGATGGACACGGACCACAGAAAATCCACTTAATGCCATCCAGCTTCATTTTAAGATGTACTTATGTACAAATAATTATTAAACTGGTTTATAGTACATATGGTTGCCATGGCATATGTCACAGCGTCTCCTCACAGCTCTCTGGCTTTGTGCGTGAAATAAAAATGTCTCCATTGACCAATTAAACAAAAATTTAAGGTATTCCTACACATGTAGCTCAATCTTTTATGAAATGAAGGGGAAGAATATTTTATATAATTTCCTCTGAGATTTAAGATGACATTCCTCTATGACATTCCTGACATTCCTCTCAGTTTTCTTGTTATGTGTAAGTATAGCTTTATATATTCCGCCAGAATAGTTAAGCATTATGCAAAAGTAAAACTAAAAAAGAAATTCAATATATAATTGATAATGGGGTAGAAACCTGTCTTTAAGGAAAATACCAGTAATTTATACCCTGAATGAATGGTGAACTGCCTAATGCTAGCCATTCATGCTGCATGCACTTGCCTTTATCCAGGCAACACTCACAAGTGGCTCATGGTTATCTACTGTATTAACTGATCTGTGCTCTCTGTGGGGACATCTTCCCGAGGCCAAGTGTTCAAGATGATTGCGTTGATGTAAATTGCCTAATGGGCTATGAACTGCATGATACACATGATAGACAGACACAAACATCTGTTATCTGATTATAATACAGGGGTTACTTCAGGGAAACGTCTCTTAAATGTGTTGACAGATGATTAGATGCATGCAGTGCAAATGGACTTGGATGATCTGTTATCATTTGGAGGCAATCATATTTTTTCTAATTAATAAATATGAATTGAATCAACAATTGATTGGAGTGTCTTTACTTTGTCAGCAACAGAATGTTCAAGTGATAGCCATCCATTTGTATGCTGCTGATCGGCAATTTTGCTAGTTCAGATTTGTTTTTTTTAATTACCTAAGAGAATGAATGCGGTTTTGGAAATCCACAAAATATGGCCCATGGTATTTAAATAACTGTTAAATAACTTTGTCTCTGTATAAACCTTTGACCCATTCTATCCCTAAAATATGTGTCTCAAATGCACCTGCCTCTACACTGGTTTCCTGTCAAAACTTTACTCGACTTCAAGGTACCCCTCCTAACACACCATGCTCCAAATTACCTCAAGGATTGAATTGTGCCCCCCCCCCCCCCCCCCCCCCCCCCCTGCCCCCTAATTCCCAGAGTGCAATGTATCTTTAATTCCAAGAGTATCATAAAGCAGGAGGCAGAGCCTTTTGCTATTGAGCCCCCCCTCCTCTGGAATAACCTTCCTATCTCCAATCGAGAAACGGACACACTTTCATATTGAAATCTAGACTCTAAAAACATTCCTCTTTAGTGCATCCTATAATTAGGCATAATGCATCAAGATCCAGCACCTGTTGCAAGATACATCATGATGGGGGAGAATCAAATTCCTACCCGTACACCCGAGAGGGTTGCCGTAATATAAATTAATGCCATCATTACAGCGCATGAAATGCCCTGTATTGTTGACATTGAGGTTTCTGCTTTTTGGTTCTGCTTATTCTTATAAATGTAGCCTCGTGAGCATACTTAATCCTTCAATGCGGGCTCTTTCAATTTGTATCCACTATCAATCGCGTATCCTTGAGTGTATGCCGCACGCTAAAATAAATCCAATAGTAGCCATTACAAAAAACTTGTTTTTAATTGCGCGTCAATTCCAGGGAATGTAGCAGTTCGCCGAATATATTGGTACCGCAGATACTCTTTGCAATACGGTAAACAATATGGCTGCGCTGTCAACCTGACACGCTCAGTCTCTCTTGATAGTTGCTTTTCAATTGTATTTGCAGAATAGACTAACTTAAAAGTCAGCCCTCCACTGAAGTGAAATGAAAGCGGCAAATGTTTCATGTTTTGTTTTCAAATTCATTCGTATACACAGGCGTGAATTATGCCGAGCAAGGACAGCAGGTCAGCAGTCCAGCACAACCCAGTTTCAACAGGACTGCTCGCCCGGTCATCACTTGGCATTTAATAGATGTATAGGCCACATACTCCACAGGAGATATTCAACGGAGTCATCTGTCAAAAACTGCCAGGGATTGTTATATAGGAACCATGGAGACCCTTCGCAAGTTGTACAGTAAGATAGAATGAGACTCAAAGCATGAATTTACCATTTAGAAACTGTCCAGCAAAAAAGCAAAAAAGCAAACCACATACCCCCCACCCCGGTAGCGTTGCAGGCAATAACACGTTTAGTTATGTTGCAATAGCTTGTGCGTGAATCTGAATTACTCTCTCCTTTTGTGGTAGATTGGAGCCCATGGAACTACCCCCTGTGGGCGCCAAGAGTGTGCTGGTGAAAATGCTGGCTGCTCCTATCAACCCATCAGACATAAACATGATCCAAGGTGAGGTCAAGTTATTATGTGTTACTTTATGGGGTAACACAGTTTTGCTGGGTTAGGCACTGTCATTCTGACTATCTACATATCAGAGATTATTTCCTTTGAATAGACACTGATATTCTGACCTTGTTTTCAAAGGCACCTATGCTATCCTACCTGACCTGCCTGCAGTGGGTGGCAACGAGGGCGTGGGCCAGGTGACAGAGGTGGGCAGCCAGGTGACAACACTCAAAGTAGGCGACTGGGTGATACCAAGAGACGCTGGTCTTGGTGAGTCAGGGGAGTCTTGGGGCAGGAGGCATTACTGATCAGTTGGACAGATTGTCATCAAAATACTCTGTCAGGATAGACTGCTGACTATCCACCTCATGTCTGGCTCATATTTTAACTTGGTCTACTCTGAACGTGGGGAAGCAGGAGGAGGTTGTTGATTGATGTGTTGAATGATGACCTAAGCGGATCCTTTTGGGTGAAATTATTGATTCCTGGTGCACTGATATCCTCAGCATTCTTCCACACAGTCCAACCAAATTCAACAAATTATCTGGAATTAAGTTGTGTTTAACCAGGGTTTAATTGCGTGTTTCTTGTTGAAACAGGCACATGGCGGTCAGCTGCAGTGTGGAAAGAAGACGACCTGATCACATTGCCCAGTGACATTCCTCTGCTGTCTGCAGCTACACTAGGTGTAAACCCCTGCACTGCTGTCAGGATGCTCTCAGACTTTGAAGCCTTAAAGTCAGGTGTGAAAATTGCACACACAAACAGAGAGACCACCACATTCACACTTTATGCATTTACCTTTATTTTTTAGCCATTAGTTTTTCCCCCCATTTGTGCTCATGTTCAGCACGTTGTTCAGCACTAACTATTTTTAAATGTGCTCTATGAATAAAGGTTCTTTTTTTCTAGCTAATGCAGTGAATCTTAGCTTCATACCACATCACTGAGAGTGATAAGGCCTTGAGAGGCTGTTTGTTTAACTGTTTCCATGTGTGTTGATGTCCAGGAGACTCTGTGATCCAGAATGCAGCCAACAGTGGTGTAGGCCAGGCCGTCATTCAGATAGCCGCCGCCAGAGGAGTACACACCATCAATGTGGTCAGAGACAGGTGACTGTCATCATTTAAGTGATTTCTGCTCCTAGACACGTTTCACTGTCAGCTATTCTAATCACAAACTGACACTCAGAACTAAAGTTTGTGAAAGTAACATTCATTGAGCTTGTTCAATTTACCGCCTCTCAGTAACTCACCTCCTCCCTCTCTCTGTCAGACCAGACCTTCAGCAGCTCACAGACAGACTGAAGGCCATGGGGGCCACTCACGTCATCAAAGAAGAGACACTCAGACGCCCAGAGATGAAAGAACTTTTTAAGGTAAATTAGCACAGACAATTTTGTAGTTCATAAGCAGATCCTTCATCATTGCAAACATGTTCCACAGTTAGCAGTTTGTGTGAAATATAAACTGGCTAGTATAATTTACTCACTGTGTTACAGACGTGTCCTCGACCAAGACTGGCTCTTAATGGCGTTGGGGGAAAGAGCGCCACAGAGTTACTACGGCAACTTCAGTGAGTACTGACTGTTGCACTTTAACATTATGTCATTGTAAATGACAGTTCATATAATGCAACATGTGGACATATTTAAATATTAGCACAAAACTGACACCCCGTAAGTCATTACTCAGCTTGTTGTAATTCAGTTGTACGTGAGAGCCTTCATGCTGGCACAGATAAGATCAAATGGGGAACTATATGGATACACAGAGTAAAAACTTATGTGATATGATAAAGGTAAATAATGTAATAGTTATGTAATGCCTTAAGTATTTGTATTGCTGAAGCATATATGAGGATTATCCATGAATAGTCACAGAGTCTATCAGAACTGTTCAAAATGTGAAGTTATCAAAATGAGAAGTGGCTGTTTGGTTAGGGTATGTGATACATGTGTGATCAGGGAAATGATTCATTTTGATTCATGATTGATTCATGTTTCCTTACCCAGGCAAGGAGGCACCATGGTGACATATGGGGGAATGGCGAAACAACCAATCACTGTGCCTGTGGTGAGCTATTTGTTGCTTTCTGTTCAGCAAAGTTGTTGCTTTCTTTTCTTCTCAGCTCTTTTTAACTTAGTAAGTATTTCAATAATGAAAGACACATAATATGTAGTGTTCTTTATATTCTTCATGTACTCATTCACCTAACTTTTCTTACGTGGTTAAAACTTTTTTTCTTCCTTCTACCAGAGTGCACTGATCTTTAAGGATGTGAAAATACAAGGGTTCTGGGTCACACAGTGGAAAAGGAACCACACCCAAGGTATAAGGCCAGCCGTGGATTTCAGCCAAAAAGAAAACCATTAGAACTGTGAAAGATATAAATAAATATATCGATATGAAAATATGATCATATCTGACCAGATGTACACCTAAACATGTATGACAAAACACATCATGTAATGTTAGCCTCATAAGATAACTTAGGGAGAGTATGTTCTTTGATGCCTTTGTATGAACTGACTGGTTGTGATAAACTCAAGCAAACATTAACATTGATAGTTCCCTCTGTGACGCGGTGCCTTTTCCCCCACAGACGAGGGGGCCATGCGCACCATGCTGGACGAGCTGTGTTCCCTGATCCGTGCAGGAAAACTGTCAGCCCCGGCCTGCGCAGAACACAGCCTGCAGGACTTCCAGAAAGCTCTGGACGCTGCCATGCAGCCCTACTCCTCTGCTAAGCAGGTGGTGGTCATGTGATTAATATCTGCTGGACAGCTGACCACTTGTTTCTTTGTGACCTAAAAAGTCATGCAATGCACTGAGCATCACTCTTTGTGTATGTGTTTATCAAGCAGACGTGTAATAAATAGGTATCTTGCATAAAAGCTCAAAGTCCAGCTTGCTATCAGTGTACGATTTGTCATCTTTACGAAATAGTCATTGGTTGTTAATAAACCCCACTAACATGCCATGGAAATTCACACTGTGCTTGCATTGGAAGACGAATGTTGCTTTAATTCACACCTCATCCTGGCCACAATGCTCATCTCTCCCAAACAATAGTTTAATAAACATTTATGGCACTTATTGAAGGGACACATAGTAAAACTGACTCAATAAAGCAATATGTTTTTATTGTTTTATCAGATTTTTATCAGATATTGTTATCAGATTGCTGTCAAATCCATTCAGCACATCACGTGATTGTGCTCTATTTCAATTTCTCAATACTGTTAGTGATGCCACAGATACACACGCACCAGTATCTTCCTGTCCAGCTTTTACAATCCTGAAAAAAAAAATCAAACGTTGCCCTTCAAACAAGTTCACAGGATGGATAAAGTCTTTATAGAGCATTTAAATCAAAGGTCATGCTTGTTTCATGTACAGGATGAACATGGCTGCTCCATACAGTGGTTTAATGAGCCTTTAGCACGGGACAGATCATGGAACCTAGGACACACCAAAGGCCTCTTGTTAAAAATGTTTTGATGTTTCGTGTCCAAAGCATTATCTACACTGAAGGCAATTACTACCAGCGTGTCCTTTAGTGGGGCACAAATAGATATCGTTCTCATAATGAGTAACATTCACAGATTGCTTAAAGTAAGTCAATACAATGTGAGATATCGCATATGATGACACAAAGAAAAGCAATACAACAAGTCAGATAATATAGGTGTTGACTCTTGATCTTTAAGTAGGAATAAGCACTTTAAAGTAATATTGTATAGTACATTATGGACCAGTGATGTGCGGTGAGGGTTGTGGCTGGTGAGGCACTGACTCTTTCAGTCAGATTTACAAATAAAAACCCAATTGGCAGCTTGCACACTGACTACTGGTGGTTTTTCATTTCAGCATTCTTTACACACACATAAGTAAGGTACATACAGTTGGCAGCTGCTGGCTTGTGATGAACTTAATGTGTTAATATGTGTGAATATGCACTAATGCATATGAACTCTTTCATACGAAGTTGCACAGGCAGCCTGATGGTTTCTACCTTGTCCCATTATAATTTTAGTTAAATCAAGGAGACTATAACAGCAGCGTGATAACTAGCTATTATTTCATGCAAATTGAACTCTTCCATTTTAATCGTTTAAGGTTATTAAGTGTTCTTAGCTAGCTCTGCCTCCCCTGACTGCATGTCCCTGTTATGGACAAAGCTGAACAAAAAATAAATATAGCATGCTTTCAAGCATAATTTGATAAAGCATTGAAAAGAGTGATCTGTTGTGATCATGAACTGAAATTACTTGAGAGCATTACAAGCTTGACCATGCAATGCTCAGTGTAGCAGAAAGTACTGGAAGCAGCATCACAAATAGGCCATTAGGAGGCGCACTGTCTTTCAGACACTCATTATAACTCTTCTCGTCTATCCCCCTGGCAGCACAGATGTGGTCAAGGCGACAGTTGGCGTCACAGGCTGACAAGTCATAGCTGACAGAGTTCAACTCATAGTACTTCTGCAAGACGCAGGATTCCTCGGCCATGCGATCCAGGATCATGTTCATGGAGGTGGGAGAGGCGTCTGGCACACGGAAGGCTTCTGTCAGGCGGTACTCTTTCTCCCATCTGGCCTGGGCCATGTTGGCATAGGTCAGGTTCAGGTAGTAGGTGACCATGTCCTGAGTAAACAAGGAGTTCCACCAGTTAATCAGTTACTGTAGATCTGATGATGCAAAACCTGGTGAACAACATGCAAAACCAGGGGGGAAAACATGATTTTTTTTTTTTTAACTGCAAAGATTGCTCCATGCTGTCATACTTTGACCAGGAGAGAGTCTGTGTCATATTCAAAGGTGCGAATGCCAGGGTTGTTGGCACCATCAACAACCCCTGGCAGAGTGGTCTTCCATGGCGTTACCCCTGGGGTCAGGAACATGGTGCTAATGGGAATCTGAGAATCTGTGAAAAGATATCATTTCTTTAGACTCTGAAGATAACAACATAAATGTCTCATAGATATAGTAACACAAACTAGGGAGCCACTGGCTGAAGAATGCAAAAATGATCTCGCTGTTTAAGTACCATCTGAGCTGTAGAACATGCGAAAACAGTCTGTGTGATGGTGGCCAAAGAACTGGCCTTCGATGACAGCATGATGCTTCTGAATTAGCTCCAGGTAACGCTCATTGAAGTTTGGGCGGAACCACATTTTACTTTGCTTCTTCTCAAAGTACCCTGGAGGAACATGTCCTACAATGTATACCTTAAACACAGAAATATTTTAAACAGTCAACATATCACCAAAGCATCACATTTCTCAACAATGAAGAGAAAGCTCATTCACACCTTCTCATTTGTACTTGCTGCATTTGTTAATATTGTGTCCATCCAGTTGAATTGGTTTGCTGGATCTGGGATGTCCTGTGTGGCTTCATTCTGATCATAGTAAAGGTTGGTATTGAGCACTAATATCCTGTATCCTGGTCTATTCAGCAGCTTCTCTGTGTAATATCCACCTAGAAGGAACATTAAAGACGATTTGGAATAAATATGACTATACTTTTTTATCAGACATATGTGCTTGAGTGATACACATATAAGACAAATGAAATGCATGGAAACTAGCCAAGTACAACAGTAAAAGTACTGTATAAGGATGCAGCTTGTTTGGGTTATTCTCTGGCGACATTTGAGAAGCATAAATGCTAAGCAGATTCATTTTTTTTGTGTTGCCATCAGTAAATTGAATTAGCCTTATTGATTTAACTCAGGTGTACTGTTTTTGTGGGTGTGACTCTCAGCCTTTTCAAAGTCTCGTTGTGTCGTTTAGTAGGCCCTCATTTCTGTCTATGTTTTCATAGGTCAAGGCATACCCTGCATTTGTCTCTTCAGATTTGAACTACAACTCTAACCATTCACTCTATTTCATGTCTGCATATCAGCTTCAAGAAAAAGGAAGTTGCTTGTCAAAATAGTATGACTGGATTGGGTTAGTGTGTGTAAAGCATATAAAAAAAATCTTCCTTATCTTTGCATGATGTTTCTTTTTTATCTTGACCCGCCTTTTCAGGACATGCGTGCCTCAAGAAAATAGTGATAGAGTGATAGGACCTATTGCCTTGTCTTGTTATTTCAATGCAGAACACACAGGAAGATGTTTCTTGTTACTATATGTAACCGTAAGTGATCTCCCACAGTCTCACTAATATCATTGTCCAGTCAAAGGTGTACCATACCTATTTTGAAGAGACTTTGAGACTCTGGGTCAAGCCACTGTTTCCACATCTCTGCCGTCTGGTTATAAATATAATTCTGTCCAGGTGGCAACTGGTTCTTTGGATGGTAGTCATGGTTACCCAAAGCAGCATACACTTTGGTGGCTGGAATGAAAAAATATTGCTTCAATGTCTTATCTATTTTTACTAGCTTAGATTCATTCATAATCTTACGGAGTTCAGTTTATAACTTTTAATTTACTTGGGAATACTTCTTTGATAAGCTGGGTAAGGTTTCCGATTATGGAGACAACTGCCTCTTCCCCAAGATACTCATTTGGCACGTGCGGAGTTTCATCTCTACGGATACATGTTTAACAGTTAAAATGAGTTGAAAAGGGACACATTGACATCAATTAAATAAAGACATTATATTTCCATACCATCTCTATTACGCATATCTGTAATCATGGCTTATTGTATCAGGCCACTTTACATACCCAGTCCAAAGAATGAAATCTGGATCTGGTAAAATGCTTTTCATGGCATATATGGAGGAGTTGATAAGGTCCCATGGTGCGTCACAGAGATAGTCCCCAAACCTCCCTGCCTTCT
Source organism: Sprattus sprattus (assembly GCF_963457725.1). Lineage (NCBI taxonomy): Eukaryota > Metazoa > Chordata > Actinopteri > Clupeiformes > Clupeidae > Sprattus > Sprattus sprattus. The sequence goes on along the minus strand of NC_137917.1, from coordinate 15,010,346 downwards.
GCGCTGGACGACTCCCACTGGAGTTACACACCAATGTTGGGTCATCACCCAACTTGTAAGTGGGGTCCCAGTGGAGGTCAGTGATGTGCCAGAAGTTCCCTGAATAAAGAGAGCATTCAAATACGTTGATACATCCCTCCAGTCACTACGCCTTTTTCCTTTAAATCATGGCTCATTTCTTGAGAATACTATACCCTACGATTTAGTACTTTACATTTAATGTAAAATTCGACACTGATGTGTGGTTGTGTATGCGTGTTTCAATATGTTGAGTGTGGTCTTTAATATGAAACATTGGTTTTGTCAAATAAACAGTTAGGCTGAAAGAAAAGTTTGTCATTTAGTTTTCAGTTCTCACCTGATGATTCTCCACCTCTAAACACAAGAAAGACACTCCAAATTAAACACGTCCCGACCCGAGTCATGAGGTTCATTATCGTTGCACTGTAAAGCCAGAATGGGAAGCAACAGAGAATGTGTCGAGTTACCGCTCACAACCACAAATGACCATAAACCGAGATAAGAACTCGACTATGTTCCTGCACAGATCACCCATGACTGTTTTACATTGTATGCGTTGGGTTAAAGTGGCCCACCGCCGTGTTATTGAATTAGCGGCTCATACAAAGTATCCAACTACTCCAACACCCCGTGACCACTCAGATCATGCGAATGGGAAATATAGTTTTCTGAATATTCATCTTGGAAATTCCTGAATTGGTTTGGAAATCATTTGTGATATCCGATGCTTAGTAATGCCATAGGGGACATTTGAGGTTGCAAAGTTTATAAATATATACATGAAATTATTTGTATTTGTGGAAAGGAGGACACACCTTCAAAGTTATTGGTAAAATGTTAGGCTACTTATATAATAAACTATAATAAACTTACAATTTTGCTGTAGGCCTACAGCGTTAACTCTTTGATTTGATTATCTACGACAGAAAGATTGATCAACTTCAGTAACTCTGAAAATCAATGAAGAGGACAAAGAGATATACCGTCGGGAACTCTCTCGTGAACCTCGTGTTCGTCACATCATGTTGTTTGAAATAGCACACTTTTGATTGGATAAAGAGCCGGAAATACATTGAGTGTAAAGAGCGGTTCATTTCGCGGCAAAAAGCCTGCGCCTGAATATGCAGCGCGCGGAATTGTAATAACACATTGGCAAGACGACTGGCCTGGGGTGAATTGCAGCAGTAGCCCATATCGTCAACTACCAGTATTCCGAATTGTACACTTTTCTATCCGCATTAAAATGTATAATCATGGTAAGTTTTAGCGCTCTAATTTGAATGGCACTTACTCCAAAGTATGCATGTTAACAAAGTAGTAAGCTAGCAAGTGAACATATGTGACGTTACGATGTTGGCTAACGTTAGCTAACAAGTTATTTCGTGTTCTAGCAGCTAGACTGAAGTTACACGCGTACGCTGTAATGGCTAAATATTTCATATTTTCAATATTTTCATGCACACTTTCATGTGCATCAGCTCAAAACATCCGCTTGGCCATGTCTTCGTGGCCAATATAAACTACGCAGTATAATCCGTGGAGTTTGCATTAGCAATCCTAGCTGACTGACTAGCTAGTTAAAGCAACTCTTCTGACACCGCCGACGTGGTTAATTCATTTTTTCCTAATGTAGTTAACCTACGACAACCAGCTGATGCAGAGAACAGACTGGCTAACGATAGTTGTATTGAAGACGCGTGAATTGAGACCGCAGTATTTCGCAAACAAACGAAGCGAGGAATGAAATATACTCCAAGCGCTTCGAACTGTGATCATGTTAGCTTTAGCTGACTTACTCAAAGTGTGGTCAAACGACAATGCAATAACTTTACAACAACAAACTGATGCGTGTGTTCACTCGAACCGTTTATTTGGTTATTCTATCGAGGCCTCACATGAGCCTGTGTGTGACACAGTATGATCGAATGCCCATCGTAAAAAGGGGTTGGTTGTGCATCAGTTGATATGTCGAATGTCAATCTGCCGTTGTTATTTGGGCTTGGCTTTACTAACCTGACATATGCCTAATGTTGGGAAATCACTCCAACTGATTGGTTTGAAATCTCTGTATGGTTCATGTCACCCCCAGGTGGTTATGGAGATAGCATGGGTGGTGGAGGAGGGTACACCCAGTCGCCAGGAGGCTTTGGGTCTCCTTCAGCCTCCCAGGGAGGAGAAAAGAAAGGGGTGAGAAAATCCCGCGTACATTGTTTGTATAATGATGAGTGTTCAGCATTAACAACTTGCTTAGATACTTTCAGGAACTAAACATCCTTCTACAGAAGTTCTCAAAATATTGAAATAGTCCTAAGGCTTCTTCTGTTTGGATTTTTAGAGGACGCGGGCCCAACACATCATCCCCTGCACAGTATCCCAAATCAAGACAGCTGTCCAGTCAGAGGATGTCTTTAAAGTAGGGGAGGTGGAGATCGCCCAGGTTGGTGAAGCATTCGTTAGGCCCTAAAGTACTGGCCATCCCTGTCTAAAGTAGAGGGCTGAGGGCTGTTTTGCTACTGTTCTCATCCCTGTCTGGTAATGTGTTATTGGCTTTGGCTGTAACTGAAAAAGTAGAGTCTTAACCCAGCTAGATGAGCAGTGTCACCATAACAGTACAAGTGTTCTAGAAAAGCATTTCAAACAGATGCCAAAATGAAGGTGGAAACACTGATTATAATGGATTTAATGTTGAGTGGTTGATCTAACAGCCGAAATGGTCAGAACTGAAAACATCTTTTAAATCATTCTTTCTCAATCAGTCTCTCTGTCTCTCTCTTTTTTTTGTTTTTACCGTAGGTCACGATAGTGGGAGTGATCAGAAGCATGGACAAATCCATGACTAACATCCAGTACATAGTGGATGACATGACTGCTGGTCCTATGGATGTGAAGCAGTGGGTGGACACAGAGGTAAAGACTGATGGACACTAGACAGAGGCCAAATGGTCAAATCTTTCAGATATCTGACAGACAGCTGTTGGTCTATTACAATGATCAGGAACTATGTAGATACCTCTACAAGCACCAAACAATTAAAATAAGGAGCCATGTACATATAGCTGTAAACGGATGCTGTTGTACCACATTCAAATGTGAGAACCATTCAATATTAGGATTGGACCGTTACCTGTAGACTCTGTTCATGTGTTAATTCTGTCTGTCAGGAAATCAGTGTGGACAACACAGTCATCCCCCCAGGCACCTATGTCAAGGTCTCTGGGAATCTCCGATCCTTCCAGGTAAGAAACTGGTGCCTGTGTCTTCTCCTTTGGGTCATTTTCGAACTGCTAATAATTTGGATTGAGAAAGTAGATAGGAAGACATGGTTTGTGTTTTTTTGTTGATTTGTTATTCTTCCTCCATCTGCGATCTGTTTCTCCCTTCTTCCCTGTAGAATAATCGCTCTCTGGTGGCGTTTCGCGTGAGGCCCTTGGAGGACATGAATGAGATCACTTCGCACATGTTAGAAGTGGTGCAGGCTCACATGCAGCTGAACAAACCACAGGCTATGGTGAGAACCATCTCGCAAATGTTGCGCCCAGTCCCTCATTAAGGGCCGTATTCTCCCATTCACGCTTAAGCCCATTTTTGTGCGCTTCTTGTTATGCATGTTTCAGTTACGCACATTCTCTAATTTCTAAACCCATATTTGAGGTGTTGAGATTCTTGATTTTTAAAACTCACAGTTGAAAAGGTTTGCTACATCATATGCAAGTTTCTTTATCCCGGCTCATGTTGCGTAGTCTATTATTAAACACTCGGTAAACAAGTAATCAAACACCTTCCCACGGATGACTGAGAATGACTAAAGACTAAAGATATGTGTATCATAGCAGCCAGCCTCCGAAACGAACCAGATGCACAAACAGAACACTTATTATTTGGATGAAAGCTTGAAAGGTATTTAACCAGGCATCCGCACAAGTGATGTGGATTATGGCTTCACAGTCAAGTCGAAATCACTGGATGCACTGTGCGTCGTAAACTCCAGTATATGATCGGAGGTTTGGAGATCAAACACTGGCGGCCAGATTCTTTGCGCTTGCCAAGCTCTTTTCCATCTTAAGTTCAATTGCAGTAAAACTCAGAAGTAATCAAATATACTGTATGTTACACTGTAATAGAAAAAGTAAACTTATTTTAGTAGTTTAAAGCAGAAATACGGAGTACTGTTCCAAAAGTAGTAGGCTAACTACCTAAAAGGCATGCAAAAACCTTTCAAACCCCACCATCAGCCAAGCTGACACTGATAGACGATTGCCAACACACTAACTGGTGTCTTTTGGCAGTTTAGCTGGCAAAGTAATGCGTGTGAAAGCTTTTCTTCCATTTTTGCAGAGTGTACCAGCCCGTTACACAGAACTAAATAGGGTATATCCTGGATTGATAGTGGGGAAAACACATCTGTCCTTCACATGACCATATGCTATCAAAATTAATTTGAGGATGGTACCAAAACTAGTTGCCTGTAAAACCATATCTCCAAAAGTGTCAAATTGTTGCATAGTGTTACCTTAAAACCAAAATTTGACAATCAAACATTTACATGTATAATAATTAGTGGTGTCAGTTTAACGAAACTCATTTTAACGCCGCCAATTTTTGTATCACACGATTAACGGTTTTTTTTTTATTAACGTTCTTTTGGCCCTCCCAAACTGTGTAGTAGGCTAACTGCACTATAGGCTGAGTCCTTGTTTATCTGAAATGTGCACTTTATAATTTTATTTTGTACCACCCTGTTTGGCAATGTTGTTTTTCAATAAAATAAAACATTGCATAAAGCAAGCCAATCCACTTTTCCATGTTAATAAGAGCATTAAAATAAAAACATTTAGACATTTAGAATAGATAAAAATGTGCGCTTAATCGCTTAAATATTTTAATCGTTGCAACTATAATGACAAGTCTCATTATGATTCTCATGTGATTTTATGTCCCTGCATAATTTTCAACCATAAGTTTTTTTTCCTTTTGCTTATTTATTCTCTCTCTTAGATGGTCAGTGGTGGTGGTGGAGGAATGGGCATGTCCTCTGTGCCCGCATCTAACATGGGCATGGGTGGCACGAACACCATGGGAGGCGGCAGCTATGCAGGTGCCAACCCTGTGGTCTCCAATGGCCTGAGTCCCAATCAGAATCAGGTGAGCACTAAGAGAAGGGACCTCCTCAGTATTGCATTTCTGTGGTCCTCAGCCCCCTAGTGAGGGTTATCTAGCCCAGTGGTTCTCACCCTGATTACTGACAGAGCTGGGGCAGTTAGATCGGAATAACACCACGTAGGACATTTGATTAACACTTTGAAAGAATTTTCGAAATTTTATAAGATCAACTTGTCAGGATAGAGGTTGACGGCATCAGAGCTGAGCCGCAACATCTTTTTCGTTCAAGAAAGGACAGATCTCTGTAAATGTAGAAGGAGAATGTCTATGGTGTTCCTGTAGCCCAGCAGGTTCTCACAGTAAACACCATGGATAAAACAATTTGCTGAATGAGTAAGTGGAAAGGTAAACTCCTAGATAACTTCTAGTTACAGCCACTTTGAGCTGGGATCACCTTGCTGTGTGCCTGCTCGGCCGGTGTTTTTTATAAATGTAAACTGACAAATGCTTGGCCGAATGTAAACTGACAAATGTAAACTCCTAGCTCGTGTGGAGATAACTGAGCTGTGGTGACCCCGGCTCCGTGTGCTTGTGTTGGCAGGTGCTGTGTCTGATTAAGAGCTGCCCTGAGCCGCAGGGCATCAGCATACAGGAGCTCAAGCAGAGACTGAGCGGCATGAGTGTCAGCATCATCAGGTGAGAACATCGTCACTCAGCACCAAACTCATGACCAAACTGATTCCGCACTGGCAATACACATATTAATCATGCTAAGGTGATTACTCTAAGGTTGGTAAGGTGAGTACTCAGTGTCTCTTCTCTAGCCCACCTCTTAAAAAGGTGAAATCACCATTCCCTTGCTAGAAAAGAGGTGCAGAAAATGTGGTAATAGTATGGTAAAGTAATGTCTAATAAATACAAAAAATGGTAATACTTTTGTTTAAAGCTTTGGTAATAGTTTGGTACGGTATTATAAAAAAGGCAAATTCTAATACTAAAAATAAGTGAGAAGCTTTAAAATTTGTCTGGGCCAATAAGCCTGATAGCCTAATTCTCTCGAGCCTATGTCGGCATTCATCATCGTCTACCCACTTGCCTATTTGAATGCATTGTGATGCATTCCACACACCTCGATATCACTATGACTTATGGTGAACTTATCAGCCAGCATAGCATAGAGTTGACCACACTGCTACTGAGAAATGCTAACTACTCCTGAAAAGAAACCGGAATATGCCAGTAGACACATCAGGTCATGGGCCTTTGTTTAATTCTACAGTTAAAATGTGGCTTATCAGCAGTGAGCTGTGGTACTTGTACTGTTTGGCTATTGAAACGTGAGCATAATTCCTGTAGCTGTTAGTATCACTGGGCTGTTGCAAACATTTCACACATTCTGTTGAGGCTGAGTATTGTGTGTGTGCACAAGCAAATGAGCTCTGAATTAGCGTAACCATCTTGCACCACTGGCCTTTCTACTCCAGCGAACTTGATACGCACAGCAGCAGAGCGTACTTATACTAATACTTCCAACTCTGGTCTCTCTGGGTTCACAGGCAAGTGGTGGACTTCCTCAGTAACGAAGGACACATTTTCTCCACCATCGATGAAGACCACTTCAGATCAACTGACAACGATGCCTAGGGCACCCCTTCTGCCCACGGCACTTGGGTCCTCAACACACGTCGTCTCTGTCCTGCACTTCGGAGTCCTCCATCTAGTCACCAAGAGCAGTTGGCCACTGAAACCACCATCTAACAAAACAATGGCCTGGTTTCCTGCCCTGTCTAGCTGGTTTCATAGCATCTGTTGTGTGCTTCCTGAACTGCTCTTTCAAATTTGAACAGTTTGATAGAATGAGCATAGGAGCCACTAGTAAGGTATAAGTTGTTTTATGATGTAAGCAAAATTACACATTACTCATACAATACTTGGTGAAATGTCTGTAAATGTTCTCATTTGTCTGTTAAAAGGATTAAAATATCTTTTCTTAAATATGTATATACAAATTTCAGTCTTGCTCCAAATCTTGTTTTGTACAGAATATGCTTCACATTGCTACTGCATCACACCATAAACATTTTTATTATAAAACATGCTAGCATGTCTGGCATGAGGTTGACTTACAGCGTTTAGAGTCCTATGTTTTCCTGTTACTTTACCAAAAACATAATGTCTCGCCTGTATTCAATTCACTTGGTTGTATATGCATGTACACAAGTGAGAAACGAGGGATGTTTGGCTTGCCGAAGGACTGATTATCTCACTGGCTGTAATTCCTGTAGGTCAATAATGTATGATGTTCTCCTGGGCTATCCTCACAATGTCCTCCACGCTCTCATAGTCATGGTCGCTGTCTGGCGCACGCCCCTCTGTGACAACGGGAAGCATAAAAAGGCATTCATAGCTGAAAAGTAGTTGACAACCTTCATTTTTTTTGGGGGGGACTAATTGGGATTGAAGAAGATAAATTCAAAGTACACTCTTAAGTAAAACTTGAATTGTTTGTGGTTTTGGTGGAGCATTTATACTTAAGTGAAACCAGAACAATGTACCTTTGGCCTTTTTTTTCTGAGGCCTCTTCACGTAGGTGTTTGGTACTGAGATACTTCCTCTCTGTGTGGAGGGTTTTCTAGGAATCACTGGCGGGGCTTCATCTTCAGTGCTCTAAAGGGGGAAAAAATAAATGTCCACACACACACACACACAAGGTCAGCTTTTCTCTGGAATGAAATTGCTGTTCTGTGAATTATACTGTTCACAAAGGGCGTACAATAAGGAAGTCAGGGGGATGGGTGCTGCATGTATGTGAAGTCTAAGCGCAGCAATACACAGAAAAGAACCCAGGCTTCGAAACCGAAACAAAATCTACACAGGGTTTCTCCCATAGCTTTGTGATATCATCGTTTGTTTCACATATGCATATAGCAGAATGTCATTTTAATATTCTGTGACATGCCATAGTAAGATGAAATTGGAGTTATGAGTAGTGAGCAGCTGCTTTGTTAATAAGTGTGTGACTAAGAGATCTGCCCATTGTGTGAGGCCCTATTTCAATAGTACAAGGAATACAACCTTGTACCTTGAAATCTGTAGAACTGAATTCAATTGATTTTAATGAATCCAAAACTTGGACATTTGAGTTAGTTCATTTCATGACATGATTGGTTGATTTTTAGCTCAAGGAAATGCATGTATATGTCAGTTATTGACTGGGGAGAGTAGAAAGACTTACTGTTGGGGGAGGTGGTGGAGGGCTTCTTTTTTCACTGCTCATAGATAGTTGGCAGAAGCTATCGGGCAGGCTTTTGCTATTTTCTTTCACAGTGGACTTGTCCGGGGCCGATTTGGCTAGCCTTTTTGGCTTTTCCGTAGACATCTGTTTCTTGGGCGGTCGTGGGGGCGGCGTAGCCTGCACATTGGTGAGCTTGCGGAACTCATAGTAGAAATGCTCCTTGACCTCTGTGACAGTCTCCTGGCGGAATTTCGGGGGCTGACCCTTCGGCCAGGGCAGGGGCTCTGAGGTGAAGAACACGGACATGTGCAGCCATCGAGTGGGCAGCTCGAAGCACCACTCCGGTTTCTTCAGCAGGCTGACACGGATGGTTGGTTCCACCGAACCCTCCTCCAACCTCAGGGCAGGCAGCCCCGGCAAAGGGTCCTTCTCCAGGTCAGAGTCCCGTGTGGCCACCTTGATGTCCAGCGGCATCAAGGAATCCTTCCCTAGCTCGGCCAGGCTGTACTTCTTCTTGTCCGAGATGATCTCCACAAACTGGGCGTCCATGTACATTGGCAAACAGATGGTGTCCTCCCTGTTCTTCCCCTCTCTTTCCTCATCTCCTTCATCATCATCATCATCCACTGTGCGCTTACACACAAGTGCCCCCACCCTCTGCTTGTTCCCACCGTCCTTACCAGGTAGCTCCACGTCCTCGCACTTGAGCACCTCCAGCTCATCCCCGACACTGAGCTCGGGCAGGCCCTCCTCCTCCATCGCCTCGTAGTTCCGTGTCACGCTGACCTGCAGCCTGCTAGTCCTGGTCGAGGCCACGTACAGCTCGTACACTGAACAGAACTCCCGGGCCTTACGTCGGAGGCGGCCGCCGTAGTCACTCGATATGAGGAAGTACTGCTGGGCCTTGCGGCCCTTGGGTGTGGAGGCCAGGACCATGCGGGTGTCCCCGTGGCTGTGTAGCACCAGGCGGCAACCCTTCTGGAGCTGCGGGTGCCAGTCGCAGCTGAAGAAGTGCTGTGAACCCTCTGGAGCTTCGAGGATCTCTGCCACGGTGGGGAAGGCGTCTCGTGGCTGGCCACTCACCTCCGTCAGAGTGAGCGGCTTGACGAACTCCAAGTTCTGGCATTCTCCGGTCACGTCGGTCACGTCTACCTCCAGGCTGGAGGGGAAGTTGACTATGTTTTTCCTCACTGTGTTGGGAGAAAGCGGTTAAATATCTCAAAAGGAAGTAACTCTACAGGTCCTAAATTTCAGTTCTGATTTCTGTGTGCTTCCAACAATGCTGCACATGAGGCAGTGCATCTCACAGGACAACCTGAGCAGGCAGTCTAAGTTACAGTGCAAACCACAAGTGAACCCTAAAATGAAGAAGTGGTATTAACTCTACACACCCTCAAGCCATAATAAGCTAACTGAACTGGAGCCTGCTGTACACTCACTGTGCATAATGGCCTCGATCTGGTAGACAGGGGAAAACACCAGTGGGCCTCCGCAGGCCTTGGCCTTGACGCAACGGAAGCGGCGGCTCTGGAGTCGAGTGGAGGAGAGGATCTCCCGAAGAGAGTAACCGTGCTCGCTCTGGCACTCGTAGAATGAGCCAAGGTGCTTCAAGGGAATGAGTATCTCAGCCTTCAATCCCTCCGACCCCATCACCTTGCAACGAACGCTGCCCTGCTCGGCCGACAGGAGGGTCAGCTCCTGGCCTGGCGCCACTGTGAAGTTGTTGATGGTCAGCTCGGAACGGCTGATAAAGGAGAAGGAGCCGACAGCATCCACCCCCACAGGTAACAGGCCCACCATCTCCTCCAGCGAGCTGTACGGCATGTCATCAGCAACCACCTTAAACAGGCCTGTGAAGACCAGCAGTGGTTTTCAATACATGACCTTAGCACATATGAAACTTTTTATTTTATCTTTTTTATGTGTAAAATTCTTTCCATTATTTCAAATTGTTAAGCTGAAAACAGGGTTCCATATATGGCTGTTCCGGTACATATTAACACTGTGAGAAGGAGAACAACCACCCAAACACTTCTCTTTCTCTTTGTGAAACTACCCAGAATGCAGAAATCGCTGCTCATAATCTAGCTCATAAACTCTCTGCTCATAAACTAGTAAAAGGTTCCATTAAGCCTTTATGCAAAGCCCTAACCATCCATGCAAATTTCTGTCATTTAACAAAGTAGCCCTCACTGACACAGTTAGTTGAGCAAGATACAACAACAACTACTTCTACTACTAAAAAGTGGAATTCTGTTCTCAAAGTAAATGCGGCCTATTACAGGCTTCATGCAGGCTTATCGTGATTTGTTGTGTAGAGGAACAGATTAATTCGTAGTATTTTGAGCTTATTAGTATGGCACACTGATCCTCTACCTGCTGTCCGAAAGAGTTGACTGTATTCCCCATATGAAGTGTTAGGCTTACCCTCATGGTCAATTGGAAGTTCATATGTGCTATTGGTAGCAATGTCTACGCAACTTGCTGATTGGAGTTTCAGGCCAATAACCTTGATAAGGTCACCAGTGGACAGGCATACCTCACACCCTGACAGCTCATACACTGAACCTGTGGACAAAAGCAAATGTATGCCATGAATGTGAAGAGGTAGACTAAACACACAAAATCAAACACACCAAAAAGCCAATTCCCCTTGGCTAGCTATCAAATTAAGTTTTTTAAATCAAATTCAAATTAATCATTTGTTTTGTTTTCAGACATAAAAATGAGGTAAAATACACTTCTGATAGTAGACATGCTTCTTTTCATAGCAAAATGAAAACAAAAGGGGAAGTCAAATGTTTGTTAGCGTTACATTGTCTTATTTCTAAGTCTAATTTTGAGACTCGAGGTACCACTTACATTATACATTACCCTTTTCGAAACACACCGTTATGAACGCTAAAACAAATGGATAAGAAACTCTAGACCGTAGGCTACTGAGCGATGCAGCAGTGCGCATGTCACTCGACTCTAGAACTTTAGAGTGAATTGTAGCTAGTTGACTTGTTTGTGTTGCCCTCTCTTACAGTTTCAATCTTTTCATTAGCCTATTGTTAATCGCCACATTACAGAAGACAAAATAGACTAGGATTACTGCTGGTTTGGTCTTTGAATAAACAGTTTTTCTGATATGTTTTATATTGTATAGGCTACATTAATTTGGAAGTATTGATTCTACCTTGGAAGTAGACCCCTGAACAGACTCGTAGAATCCGAGGCAGTGAAGCATGATCCAGAGATGAAATTAATTCTTGCAGGGACAGAACTGCCTCTGGTTCGTCCATCGTTCAGTGAAGCAGTGTGTGGCTGCTCAATGCGTTTCTGTTCAAAGACACGAGTAGCATGAGAGACAATTGGTTTCACAGAACTACAATGAGGAAGTCAATTTGACGCATAAGGGGCACATTACGTCCATACTAAAGTAAACAAAAAAGGAAAGAAAAACAAACAAAAGGTGTTTTATCATTATTTTCGATATTGGAATCTATTTCTGCAGATTATAGTCTCATATCAAAGATTAACCCCTTTGAAATAATTTGGTTACCTAATATTGATTACCCCGTTTTAAAAATAGACTTCAACACTTAAAAAAATATATAAACTTAGGCTTCATATAGGCTAGGTTATTAGTAGGCTAGTCAAAGTAATTATGATAAATTAGCTCAGCCTGGGGTTCTTTTCACCATAGTAAGCCCTGAGAGCATTTTTTTTTTAAAGCGTCTATATCAAAAGTTCCTGACGCTTTTATTAGTAGTTACTGTAAAAAAAAAATATATATATATATATATATATATATGGCTGTTTAAATAGCGTTCCAAAAATAATCAGACAGACATAAAAGACGATTTTCCTGAAAGACCTAGGCCAACCTACCCAATGAGAAAGGCTATTGGATCAAATTGTAAATAAGCTATACCTTAAATATGTGTATTGCATTCCAAATTAAATCTAACCAGTAATAATGCAGAGGGTATGTGTTAATTTATAATTCAAGGGGTTAAATTAAGCGTAGGACAGGATACCATTTTGTGATAACCTCCAGTGCTTGTAGTAGCCTACTACCCCTTTCGAACTACATATCCCTTATCCTGGTTCTGAACGGACCTCCGAAATATACCCGGCATGCATTCCGATTCTTCGTGTGTATGGAGAATGAAGCGAAATGGCTAACACCATTGCTAATATACCGAATTTTGAATGTCCCTCGTGGTGAGTCTCACCGCTGTAAAATGCGCTTATGTATCTTTTTGAGTCACACGTGTGTTGGTAATGAAAATAGATTATCTGTGCGTGGAGAGCTGTTAGATGTCCACTCATACCAGTTCCATTGCTAATAACTTACTCTGTGTGAATGAACCTACCTAGCTAGTTGGCTAGCTAGCTAACGTAACCTAGCAAGGTTCATACACACAGAGTAACTTATTCAACATCGGAGTATGCAAAGAGCAGATTTATTTTGTAATAACATATAATCGTTGAACAACAGTGCATCGTAATCTATTTATGGGCACAAATGTTTAATCTGTTGTTTGATCTGGTGAAGTTTTCTCAAACTGCAGCAGGCAAGCCAGGCTATCAATTTTATTTGATCATCAGCTTTGGTGTGCAGAATGTTTCAGACTTTTCTCACCCCCTCCTTGTAGTTTGTGGCAATAAGGGATAACGGTTAATCGTTATTAAAGCCTGCAGCATAATTCTCATAATGTGCAGTAATCGTGATCATGGCCCAGACTTGTGCTCAAGTAAACATGATGCTTTTACAGGGCAGGGAAGCCTCCCCCTGGTCTCCACCTGGACGTAATGAAAGGAGATAAACTCGTAGAGGTAAGTGACGTGCAGTTTGTCAAGAACATTTGCGATAGTAAAGCTTTCATATGCATATGGTGAACTCCCACAGGTGTGTGTGTGTGTGTGTGTGTGTGTGTGTGTGTGTGTGTACACACATTACCTTCCATTGTATAATTTTGAAGGCCACTGGCATGTTGGTGGCCGTGTGCATGTTCAGGCTTTAATGCTCGGCACATTTAGTTTGGTTTAGTATGGCAGTACTCCAACTGTGTTCCCATCCAAATATAAACATCGACAAGAAACTCACTCACACCCACCAAAATTCCTTGTTACACGTAGATCTTAAGGTATTTTCAGACCAAGATGTCCACGTACTTAGGACTCGCATCATACAATTTATTGCATTAATCTACTGTGTAATTATTTTATGTCTCTGAGATTCAAATTATATTATATCTGTAAATTCTATTGGACTAATTATTTATTTGTGTCATGCTACATACATGGGACCATGCTATATGGCAGGTCCCACCCTTTCCTTTTGCACTTGATACTAACCTGACTGTCTGCAGCCCAGCAGTGTACGCACTCTGGTGTCTGTTTGGATGTGGCTGTCAGGTCAAAAGAGGTGCTAGACAAAACCCCCGTGAGATTTAAGCCCAGAGTCTGAAGGACTGCTCTCTGTGTTATGACTTGCGGAACAATGACTGAAACACACACAGTTTTCAGTTTGCTTCGTTCACCTATCTATCTATCTATTTTATTTATCTATTATCTGTTTGATTTAATTTATATGATTGTAACATATTAATAGAAGGTAGACTGAAAGACATTAGTTTATTAGTTGATGTTGTTCACAGTGACAAGGATATTGGTGTCATGTTGCTGGTAGCGTAGGGGATCTAACCCTAATCGCTTACCTCATCGTTAGACTGTATTGTTTGGGCCTAGTGCTTTCCCGGTTAATGGATGTGTTTTGTCTAGAAACTCATAATCGACGAGAAGAAGTTCTACCTGTTCGGGAGGAACATGGACATGTGCGATTTTACCATTGACCACCAGTCATGCTCCCGCGTGCACGCTGCCCTGGTGTACCACAAGCACCTCAAGAGGGTGTTCCTCATCGACCTCAACAGCAGTGAGTCAGCTCTCGTGTTTACCAGCTTTTACCAGCAAACTGCAATACATGCCACTGTCTCTCTCGCAGTTAAAACATGTCACTGTCTCTCTCACAGTTGAAACTGGTTTAGAGAAGCTTGTGGTTGAGAGAGTGTAAGTTCCGTTAGAGTGACAGAGAATTCTCTCCAGTTTTTCTCAGACAATCTTTTAACATATATATACCTTCAGAAATATAAAATGCTTGCTAGACCTGTAACCATTCATTTTTAAAGGACTAATGTATACTGTGCATTCTTACGCCATGCCAAACATTTCTACTCTGGTGAACAGAAATGGCTTGCTGCAAGTTTTACATTTGTTTTCTGAAAGTATGTTTTATCAAGGGTTATATTGGAGTATGTACTCATGTATATTCTTCTTATTAATTTAGTTTTATTGAAAATTTGCTTCCACTCTCAGCACACGGTACATTCCTGGGCCACATTCGACTAGAGGGGGATAAGCCCCAGCAGGTGCCTATCGACTCCACCATGTCGTTTGGGGCCTCCACACGTCTCTACACCATCAGGGAGAAGCCCCAGACCCAGCCTGGGAATGCTCCAGGGGACAGCAAGGCCGGAGAGGACGAGGAACGCAAGGGCCTCCTGGGGCTACCGGAGGAGGAGACTGAGCTAGAGGTTTGTGTGTGTGTGTTTGTGTGTGTGTGTGTGTGCTTGCGTAGATGTGCATGTATATGTGTGCGTGTGTGTTTCTATTTAGTGAGTGCGTAGATGTGTATGTGTTGGTGTGTGTTTCTGTTTGTGAAAGTGAGTACATGTGAATGTGTGTGTGTGTGTGTGTGAGATGGAGCGCATGTTGAGCACATATGAGTGTGTGATGTTCTGTGAATGTATGAGAGAATGGCTGTATAGAAGATATGTTTAAGTGACCAAGTATTATAAATGCATGCAGGCTGTATTAGCCTTAGAAAGAGGGAGGAAGTGGGTTCTTTGTTGGGAAGTGGTTGCATGGGTATTATTACTTACCCAAGCGTATGTCACTGAATGTGTCTGTGCATTTGAGATGCATCTCTGAGCAGGGATGACGCATTACTGTAAGACAACAATAGTGCATGGTCATCTATATTACATATTTGTAACTTCAAACTGCCATGTGATCCCATTACTGTCTGTATAATAAGGATCAGTGATCTTTAGCTAGACATCTAAGCCAGGCTAATGGTGTTTTCTTCGTCTTCCTTTTTTTCATTTTTTTTGTGTCTGTGATAGAATCTGACTGAATTCAACACGGCCCACAACAAGCGCATCTCAACTCTGACCATCGAGGAGGGCAACCTAGACATCCAGCGGCCAAAGAGGAAGCGGAGAAACTCCCGAGTCACCTTTAATGAGGACGACGAGGTCATCAACCCAGGTGGGCCTGCTTCTGATATCTTTGGGTTTCATTTAGATACATATCTACAGGTGGATGAGTCTGTGGTACTAGCAGTCACAAGATGTGGGGTGCAATATATAGTGAGCACACAAACCATTTGCTCTGAGATATTGTAAACCACTTTGAAATCCAACCACAGGTCAGACCATGGCATCTCAGGTTTGCCATACCATATGCATAGAGTCTGTGCTTTGTAATTCTACTGTAATGAGGTTCGTTGAGGTGGGGGGCAGAACGATTTTTCAGTGTTGGGTTAGGCCTACTTGCACTGATGTCAACCTTGGAAGAAATCGGTTGTTTGAGTGCAATGAGTATGAAGATGTTGAGATGAGAATTGCTCTGTGTGTATCCTTGTCACAGTGAGACTTTGTATGCACTGTATCTTTGACATTTTATGTGTGTTAACCGCTGTGCGTTCTGCATCATTGCAGAGGACATAGACCCATCGGTTGGACGCTTCAGGAACATGGTGCAGACTGCAGTGGTTCCCATGAAGGTGAGAATTTATAAGACAGGAAACCCCCTGCTTAGTAGAGCACAGTAGCTCGCTTCTGTTTTTGGAACTTTAAATATTTAGATTTCAACATTTGCATGCTTTAGAGAAGAGCTTCCTGTATTGCCTTAAATAGTTATCGATGTTCACAAGGGGAGGGCGATGTGTGGGGGCAGTTGTCAGAGCAACAAGACTTGTGTTGCGTCTCGGTGTCCAAACATCAGTAGAGCTTTCACTTTTGCTTCTTCTTTTCTGACCACAGAAGAAGAGGCTCGAGGGCTACCAGAACGCCCTGGGCCTGGATGACTCGGTGCCGCGTTCTCACACCCACAGCCACGCCGGCCGTGGTGGGCTCTATGCCGACCTGCCGCCCACCGGCCACGACGGGTACTCTGCCGTGGCCCCCGGAGCGACCATCCTCGGAGGGCTGCCACTGCCCCTCCCAAACCCTGCGCCAGAGGTGGACCTGGCTCCCGAGCCACAGCGGCTGCCCGTCACCCTCAACCCCATCCCAGTGACTGGCCTCTACCCCCCCGAGTCCCTCAACGAGCCCCGCAAGAAGAAGTACGCCAAGGAGGCGTGGCCTGGGAAGAAGCCCACTCCCTCGCTACTCATTTAGCCAATGGGGGGAGACCTGGGGTGGGGGGTGGGGTGCTGTCTCAAGGTGGCAATTTCATACTAACGGCACAAGAAGGGGTACTGAAGGACATGGACGTAGCTGTGTATGGACTGACTTTTTTCTCACGTTTTTTTTTTTTTTACACAGATCTATTTATACAGGGTTTGTTTGTTTGAAGAGGGGGCAGGGGCAGAACTTGCATTAACTATTGATTGCGATCGTTGATATGCATTCAACCAGTTGTCATCCAATGCAAGGGCCTGCATTCCACGCTTTTAAGTGATTGGTCCGTTTCCCCTTGTCCTCCTTCTGTCCTGATGAGTCGGTGATGAGGTCGCCACGTAAAAAAAATTGTTGCCGCTCTGTTACCCTGTTGTGTTGCAACCAATTGTGTTAATTTTATTGAGGATTTCTAACATGTACTGTGATGCACCCCCAAGCATCTGTGCAGGTTATTTGGCCCAGTCTGAGGGAAAGGCTCCTTTTTAAAGTGAAGCTCTACGATGAGTTTTTTTCTCTGCACTCAGGCTTCTGGGTAAGTCAGGGATGACCTCTCTGTGACTAGTGTGCTTGAGTCTCTTTAAGATGATATTTACTCTTTGGTTTGTTTGTGTTGTTTTATTTTTGTTTTCTTTAACTGTTTTATACTTTATTCTCTCCGCACATAAAAGGACGAAATACAACGTATGTTTTTGTGTGTCAGAGATGATCTAAAACTCTTCCTCGGTTCTATAGTGGATAGTCTGACCGTAAAGTCAGCCTGTGGTCAGCAAACACACTGGCCTTACGTCATCAACAAAAGTGAACAGCTGAAGACCGCAGTGAAACGTGTTAACCACACTCCCTAGACTGGATAAACATTTGTCTGCCATTAACCTCACCTATTAGCTGGACTATCTGTTATGGCTACAACTCTAATGGTAACTGTCGCCCTCTGTACACAATGCTTCTTTTTTTGAAGACTGGTCTTCCGAGCAACAGGGAATATCCACATCCTGGCTATTGACTCATTGCTGAAAACTAAACCAAACAGTCAAATGACCATCCTTACGAGTTAGTTGTGGTTTATATGTGTAGTCTTTTGTCTAGGATATGACCACTGCTTAATTTAACCTTTCCTTGTAGGAGGCATTCCGGGCTGGTTCAACCTAAAGTGCACTGAATGAAGGAGATCTTGATGTCAGCCTAACTTTGTTCTGGTCTTATACATGGAAACTATATCTGAATTACACATCATCATAATGTCAGACAGTTTTTTCTCCCTGGCTGTGTAAATCAAAACATTGTTTTGGCTTAGGCGGTGTCCAGTGTGTCTGATACTACAGAGAGCAAATAAAAACATTTGTACTGTCTTTTTTTAACAGATGTATGCGGTCACTAGTGATTTTCTATCCAGAAGAATAGAGGTTTTGATAAAAGTTATATTGTTACAACACTCTCTCTGTTCATCTGAACCTCCTATATTCTCTCTTCGCATGGCTGAGAAGTTATGTGATATGACCGCTGAATAATGCATGACAACACTACTTGGATAGCGTGTCAAGACAAGGCCTATCATTCATGGCCCATGGTCAATGCCCACCCTGTCATTAATAATGATCAGCTGATGTCCAATGATTTGATAGTGTCATGATTCTATTGTCAGTAACTAATTGTCATGACCATGTAGAGGCCATTTCAGTTTATGTCAGATGTTACTAAGCTGTCATTGCATCATGCATTCATGCAAGTTACAGCCTGATGATATTACGCTGTTAAATCTGGCCACCGACTGCTACTATGCTTACTTACGACAGGATATGAATAATTTCTGCACACTCACAAAAGGAGAAGAGTTTGTGATTCTGTAAGATGGGAAATGTGATCGCGTGTAGGCAAATCTCATCACGGGGAACTCCGCATTCATTACGTCTCTTTAGGCTTCTTAACCAATGCACCCTTCACTGTAGCCCCTCCATCAGCACATTCTTATTATCAGAGATGCATTGTTGATAAAGCAGCACTGTCAGCCCGAGACAGTCTGGAGACTTCTATTGGCTATTCAGAACACTGCCCTCTTCAGACTAGTCTGCTGCCCAGAGAAAGAACCTTCATCGCACGTATAGAAACATATACGGATTTGTTACTAACAGGCTGTGCAGAACAGGGAGAATGAATGAAAATGAGAATTAATAATACTGCTGCTCTTGTCAACCACTATGCGTTCTGGTTGTAGGCTGGGCCTTTCCCCACCTAGGCGACAGATGGGAGACATGCATTCCTGATGAGATGAAGAAGAAAATTGATTTGTATTCTCCCACCACGGAGAAGTACACAATGGAAATGAGAGAGTTCATGTGAAGTGCATATGGTTCTACAAATAACCAGTTTTCTTATAATTGTAATTGGAGTGTTTACTCTCCCCTTTTCTTCTTCCGTGTTGTGTTGTGTGTAACGTGACGCCCTGACTAGCCTAGGTCTCGCTTATGCATTGCCAGCAATAACCACCCAATCCTCAGCCCCTGCTCTTTACAGAACTGTGGGGAAAAAAAAGGCGCAGACAGAAGTTGCACAAACTAAAAAAAGGGAAATCCCTTTCAATCCTCCTACAACAGGTTATTGTATCATTGAACTGAATGTTTTTTTTTTGTTGAAGTAAGTGATCTGACAGCTTTGGTCAGATGTCTCAATCGAACTGAATGTTGTGGCAGAATAGAGACTCAAGACACAAGAAAGGAGAATAATGAGTTATTTAAACATCAAATTCAGGATCACAGACTTGACTATTCCTAAGCAGCAGTAATATCAACAGCAACACGCTCAAATACACTTTTCACAATCTTTTTAGTCAGTTTAAGGACTGAATTCCACAGGTGAGACATACAGTATTCATACAAATGATTACTTTGTTAGTATATACAGGAATTACTATGAGCATGTTATCTAATTCCCTTATAAGTTACAAGAATATAAGTTCTGTTTTATGACATCCACGTTTTTTAATATGTGTGTTGGTTGGCTAATGAATCCACCGGTTGGCCAATGAGTCTGTTCCACATGTGGCTCACGGAAGGCAGGGTGCTGCTTAGGGCTCTGGCTCCAGGGGTTTGATCCTCAGGTAAATGCCGTTGAGGGAGCGCAGCACCAGGCGTGGCAGCATCTTGGGCTTGAGGTCCGGATCAGTCATGAGCTCATACCTCTTAAGGGTCAGACACACCGCCACCTTCATCTCATTCATGGCAAAGGTTTGGCCAATGCAGTTCCTGAGGGCAGGAGCAGAGAGACAAGAGTTCAGTACAGCAACGACAAGGTATACAGGAACTGAAAAAGTCACAGACATTTTAGGTCCAGAAATCGATTTTAAATAACCGTTTGTGACTTGAATGACATTATGGAACATGAAACTGGGATATGGAACATGAAACTGGGCGATATACAGATTTTTTCCCTTGAGAAATAACTTTTGAGGCTTTGTTTTTATACCTAGTTTCAATCTTATAGGCAGGCGATCTCGTATGCAACGTTATGATGACCTCTGCTGGTTTCAATTTCATTTAATTTGCACAGATCAGCATTCAGATGCAGATTTTATTTAAAGGAGGCAGGCTGATATTTGTTTTGGTAATAAAAAGAATGTTTGCCTTTAAGCAATGGAAGTTCATTGTAAACCACATTAATTTCACCCAAGTAGAAGAGGCTGAGGTTGATAACACTAGTCACTGTATTACTGTATTACTGGGACAAGTATACAAAGAACTCTAACGCTTAAAAAATTTGCCAGAGCAGACCAAGCCAACTTTCTAACATTATAAGTATTTATAATTAATCTCAATAGTGTAGTGATGAAAAACTAACTTCTAAACTAAAAACACAAAACACCTGTATCAGATTAAAAGAAGTTGTCCAATCCTAGTTGTCCAATCCTGAGAGGTTATTGTCAGCAAAAGGTTGTATCAGGGTCAGAGGCATAATGGTTCCAAACTCCATTCAGGTAAATGAGTAGCCTCCTCTGTCAGAGAGTAACATGAGAACCTCAGTGCCTGCATGCCTCCTCTTAAAACAGTCCTGTGACAACCATGATGATCTGGCAAGCTCACAAACCTGGGACCAGCCGAGAAGGGTACAAAAGCATGGGGCGACCTTTGGGCACAGTTCTCTGGCAGAAACCGCAGCGGGTCAAAAACCTACAGTAACACCAGACACAGGCAAGGACAAGTTAAAGTTAATTTAGTTTTCAGGTCCAAGACTGTAAGATGAAATGTGCCTAAATCAAACATTAAAATAAGGTGTCCTTTTAACACATTAGAATATACATGCTTTACTTTCTCTCCAGAAATGTTTAAGTCTTTAAGTCTTGCCTAATATGTCTAAAAAGAGGCGGGCTGATGTTGCAGACAGCTCTAGTATTTCTGTATTACAAAATGTCAGCAGAACAATGAGAAAAGCAGATGTTCAGGCAGCCTTCAATGAGGACAAATTCCTTTTGGTAGTCAGAAGATTAGACATTTGCCAACTACTTGTAGTCTTTAGCACTGAGACGGTGTGGTTCACCGTATCATAGGAAAGACTATTTCACTTTGATCAAACTGTAGCCACTGCAGATATGGTTTATACTGTAGTTCATAAGCACCACTTACATTGGGGTTCTCCCAGACTGTGGCGTTCCTATGCATACCAAAAACACTGGTTCCTACAAGAAAACCTGTAGGACATAAACATGAGATAATATTTTGAGCAAAGTCTCATTAAACCAAACACAAACCGTGTATCATCGTTAAAGCATTTATGAGTACAAAAGCACATCAAACAGACAGTAGATGCGGTTTTGGCTCTGTATCATTGCATGATCACATTTATCCATTATCCTATAAGAGTGGCTAACTCAGACCAAGCTTACAAGACCACTCACAGGGTCCTCAGAGTACTTGTTTCAGCCAAACAAAACAGATGGGTCAATATTTAAACCTTTCATGCTACCATTGCACTAAGGCTAAGGTAAAATCACACTATCTTTCTGGTTCCTGGCTTTGCTTGTTTTGAAGGCTGTGAATGGAGAAGCTCCAGCCTATATCTCTAATATCCTGACCCCTTGGACACCATTAAGGACTTCAAGGTCCTCCAATGAGCTTTTACTGATTTGACCTCAAATCAAATTTTAAATCAAAGAGTGGTTGAACTTTTACTGTCATTGGTCCCAAATGATGAAATAGTCTCCCTGCTCGATGCTCCATCTGCTGCCTGCTTGATGCCACTTTTAAAATGTATAAGATTTTTAAATATAAAAATATTTTGATAAATTGATAAACCTTGTCCTTGACTGAAAAACACTTTGATACAACTACTGTTGTTTTAAAATGTGCTATAAATAAATGTGACCTGACTTCAAGACTACCCAATTTGATTATACAGTAGCCCAATTAAGTTAAAGTAAGTTCAATAGCATCTTTCTTGTCAACAAACAAACGAAAGTCCTAAAGCCAACCTGCGGGTACAGTCCTGCCATCGAAGAATGTTAATGGCTTGGTCAGCTTCCTGGCGATGCCAGGTACAGGCGGGTACATCCGCAGAGACTCTTTGATGCACATGGTAGTGTATGGGATTTTGCTCAGGTCCTCCCTGAGAGGGAAACAAATAGTTGACCTCATAGGTGAATATTTCAAATGCCTGTCCATCAAACATTTCTCAGAGCTACACTTTGACCTGGGCATGAAACATTTGTGACACATTCCAAGAAAGGTATTCCGAATGTCACTTTAACTTACCTTGAGATTAAGGTGTTTATAGTTTTATGGAGAGCATTTATGTAATACCACAATCCCACTCTGAATTCACAGGGACGTTAGGCGTTGCATTACAATGCCACTCAGATCACGTAAAATCAAATCCACTCCAGTCAAACTCTACAGAAAATGTTTTACACTGTAAACATGAAATATAAATGCAAAACCTTGTCTAATAATACAGGATGTATTGGGCAGATGTGGCCTCAGGCAGTACCAGTCCATGTTGTCCTTCCCCTGCAGCACCTGGGTGATCTCCTCCCTGCACGTCTGCTGGTGCTCTGGGTTGCTGGCCAGACTGAAGAGGAGCCAAGAGATGCCGCTGGCGGTAGTGTCGTGGCCCTCGAACATGAACGTGTCAACCTCCGCTCGGATGTCCTCGTCAGCAAGTCCCTCCTGGTTGTCATCCTGCCAACAGTAGATGATACATGTGAAAGTATGAAGTCATGAAAATTTAAATAGTTCAGCAGATGACACGTAAAATGTACGGCTAATATCATCAGACATCACACAAATATTTACTGTGGTAGCATTACCAGGGCTTACATACTGCATAACAAACATTGCAATTACACTACAATTACACTAGTTAACTAATACATTGTGATGAGGAACATAAATTGCTGTCAGGTACATCCTGCAACTCTTGAAAAAATGAAAGAAGTGTGTTCAGTGCTAGTTATGCAGTGGGCAAAGACCCTGGATTAGGTGACATACCCTTGCACACAAGAGGATATCCAAGAAGTCCAAGTGCCTCTTCGTCTGAACTTTCTCTTGTTCCCTCTCACTCTTCAATATCTCCTTTCTCCTTGTGATGACTTCCTCTTGGAGAGTTATAAGGACACATTACAGTATGTTAAATAATTGAAATATCACTGAAATATTGTGAAGATGTGGTGTCCTAAATACTTAGCTGATACCTGTATGGCCATGTGCAATTTTGCACGCCTTCCTAAATCTGTAGCCATGCGGACTGAGATGGAAGATTATATCACTGTGGTACGGAAAGGTCCGAAAGCGGAGGTTCACCAGGTCACACAGCTCATACACAGCCTTTATGTATGCATTTGTCCCACTGGAATGAGTTAGAAAGGAAAACAGAACTATTACAAGCTGGCTAGCATGTTACCTTGTGTCTTTTGGCAATATAGTTGTTTGGCAATATTTTGCTCCTCAAAAGCTTTTTTGACATTAACTCGGGGTGGGCCATACTGGATCACAAAACAACATAGTGCATTGGTTGGGTTTCTAGTGGTAGTAACAGGTGTGTTTATATGTCTTTCACTTGACCATATACCATCATAACATATTTGAGGATGATACCAAACAGGTTGCCTGCAAAAACATACCTCAAAAGGTGGCAAAAATGATGGTTTTGGTTCAAAGAGCAATTACCTTTCTGTCTGGCAGTTACTGTTGCAGCTGAAGCCACATTTCATAATGCTGTCCAGAGTCATCAGGCTCACATGCTGAAAAAGCTCGAAAGACTCATTTGTTTTCGCATAGTTCTCCCATTTATCCTAAGAGAGATGGAAGCAAGAGGAACAAGGAGTAGAACCTTAAATATATTATAAATCTGCTTTCAGTGGTAAAGTCCTTGATTCTTGCATTGGCTTAATGATATTTGAGCTCAACTGCCAATCCAATTAAACCCCCTCTCTTCTCATCCCTCTTTAAAATACCTTTAAAATACCAGGGTCAGTATAACTGTTGTGAACCTACCAGCATAACTTTGGTCGAATCTGCAATCAGTTTCACGTAAGGTTTTAGCACATCATAATGAAAACCAGGGGTGAGTAGTCTTCTGTGTCTGAACCACTTATTTGAATGAGACACCAACAAGCCTTCGCCTAGAAAGCACAAAGCAAAACAATAGGCAACATTAATGCATATATAGATGATGTCATGCATTTAGCAGAGAAAATCAAACAGACAAACAAAAACTGCCTTCTTGTAGTCAATTTTACTAGCAGTAGCATGTGACAAAACATACTCGGAAAAAAACACCATTGCATTGTTCCAAAATGCAAAGTCAGTGTCACATGCTATATAGAATTCTGTCATATGAATCTCACTATCATTCCAACCCATGGGTGCCCTACCTATCCATGGGATAAGAAACCTGTAGGCAATATCATCTTTAGGCTCTGTGGAGGAAAAAGAGCAACATTTACCAATCATTCAGAGGGCAGTTCATTCATTTATATGCATAAAGAGGCCTAGATATTTAATAAGACACCCACCTGTTGAGGCTAATAGAGTTTTTGCATAGGATGGATGATGGATGTTAAGAAACGCTATGGATGGTCCAAACCACAGAGGAAAGGCATAGGGATATGCATCTCCCCATTTCAACACCTTGTCCAAATCTGTCCCGTCTTGTCGAAACTGTTAAGGGGTGGGGAGAGGGTCGAAGATGTTTAGCGTCTCAACTTTGGTTTCCAGTAACTTGGCATACGAGCTCGTGTAGCATATCTCAATTCATTGTCTGTGTCATATAAGGGCTATACTGGAATAAAGGGGTCGTGTTTCGTGTGTCATTTAAGGTCAGCCTACGTGTCCCCTAAATTTGGACTATATTTGTTCGACTTCTACATTGACCGTAAATTGTAACTCATTGGTCAAACCATAATTTGTGAACAACAGTCATGTTTTGACCGGTAGCCTAAGCGAGGCTTACAAACAGCCTTTTAGTGCACAGAATCTACTACTAATAATAATCTACTTTTACATCAACACGAAGCCAATAACCTTTCTATAATTTGGATTTTAAACTTCCACCTTAAATATCCACTTTAAACATTACTTAACTTGCTGAACACATACTGACAAGAAATCTACTAACCTCTTTAACGTGCCCAAATAACCAGTGGCCAGGTGGTCCGGGAAAGCTCTCAAGAACGCGGGTGTCCTCGTATCTTCTGACAACCAGTTGCGTAACCTTCAAAGCGATGTATACAACAGCAACGACGGCTATGATGCATTGGAAATGTATAGGATCTAGGTAAAACTGCACTGCTCTCTGCACTTTGTCATATATTTCCATCGCAGTGTGTGCAGAGCTGGATACTTCAACAGCGAATAGCATAACTTACATCACAAACATGAAAACCACTGAGAGGGAAGGGCCATACGTCACACGAAGAACAAACTAAATGGGAGGGACATACGAACTGGGGCAGGTCGGAAGTTTGCAGAATTGTTCAGACAGCATCTGATTTTGGTTGGGTCGGAAACGGATCTTTGGGTAAAGTCAAGGATAAGTCAGGGATGACCCCGCTATGACAACTGTGCTTGAGTCTCTTTAAGATAATACTTAGTCTTTGGTGTATCAACAAAATAGATAAACATTTATTTGCCATTCACCTAATTTATTCTACGGCTCTTCAGAATGTTTCAAAAAGTTCCGTTGATTTGAATGGGCCACCCCAAAGTTTGCAGGTATGTTTTTTATGTACCCTGACTACTGAAAAACAATTATGACCGCTGTCATTACCAACGGATTTTGTGCTTCTAATTTACATCTTTCATATAATTCTGCAAATAGTCAGGTCATTTAACGTAATTGAAAGTCATTGTAACTTCAAGTCAGCAAGTGATGGGTTACTTGCTACGCAAAAATACCTGACATTTTAAAGTTCTATTTGTGTGAAGAACTATCATTTTCCTTATATTTGCCTCATGTTAACTCTGAATTGGGGAAGACAGCTTTGTTATTTGGAAGCCTGGAATTGGAATGAGCTCCAAAAATCCTTGAGGTTGTGCATATTTATATCATTAAGGGAATTCTCTAACCTTATCTCCTTTAAAACTAACTTATCCTGTAGTGATTGTAACTGTTAGTTGCTTTAACCGTAGTATTCTACTGCATCTTCAAATGTGTTGTTTAATGTTTTTTCCCCTTGTATTCCTGTATTGTTTTATATACGCATATTTATTTTCAATCCATTGTATTAACTTTTCATTGTACCCTCAGCACCATTGTAAATGAGGGTCTTTTTCCTCAATGTATTTTCCAAAGCTTAAATAAATTAAATGTAGAAAGAAAAGAAAAAGAAGCGTATGACAGATGTTACTTAGCTGTCATGGCATCATGCATTCATGTCAATTACAGACTGTGATGACGTGACGCTGTTGAATGTCTAGGCACTGACTGCTGTACTGACTTATGACAGGATATGAATCTCTTCGGACCACTTCTGCACACTCACAAAAGGACAAGCGTTTGTGATTCTGTAAGATGGGAAATGTGATTGTGTGAAGGCAAATCTCCTAATGAAGTGAAATTCCCCATTAATTTGCTTGCTTTAGGCTTCTACCCTTAAACAATGCACCCTTCACTGTAGCCCCTCCATCAGCACATTCTTATTATCAGAGATGCATTGTTGATAAGAGCAGCACTGTCAGCTGTAGCTCAAGACAGTCTGGCTTCCGTATCCTCTGGTTGAGGTTAAAAAGGCTCCTGATTGCCTGATTGATGCAGTACACCTGTGAGGGACAACCAGAGACACCTGGGTGGGGAGGAGTTCTCTACGAGAATCCTCTGGGGTAGTACCGCCCATCCAACACCATGCCTCTTGGTTGCCTTCGTTTGGCTGTACTTAGCCATGTGGGGCACTGCTCACCGGCCTGGCCATCACAACATATAGAAACGTATCTACTGACTCATTAATAACCGGCTGTGCAGAACAGCAAGAGCTAAAAACAGAACCTGGAAGTGTTTTGCCTTTACTGCCTTAAAGTTTATTTGAGTTGATTTTAGAAATTCAGAAGCAAATGAAAATAATACTGCTGCTCTTTTCAACTTCCTTGCCTTCTGGTGGTAGGCTGGGCCTTTTCCCGCCTAGTCCATGCTTAGGGCAGGGAGACATCTGGCAACAGATGGGACACATACTGTACATTCCTGATGAGATGATGAGGAAAATTGATTTTTATTTTCCCACCACGGAGAATCACACAATGGGAATGTGGGAATGATCATAATGTCAGTGCATATGTCATATCAGTGTAAATGTAAACTGTATATACATCCTTGTAAAAGCGTCTGCTAAATGACTAAATGACTAAATAAATTATATGTTTATACAAATAACTAGTTTTTATATAATTATAACGAGTGTTTGCTCTACCCTTTTCTCGGTCAGCGTTTTGAGTGTTGAAATAACGTGACGTCACGACTAGCCTGGGACTCGTTGCGTGCCTGAATTCCATACATACATACATACAAATGATTGCTTTGTTAGTATATATACAGCCGCGGAAAAAATTAAGAGACCACTTCAAAATTATCAGTTTCTCTGGTTTTACTATTTATTGGTATGTGTTAAAGTAAAATGTACATTTTTGTTTTATTCTATAACCTACTGGCAACATTCCTACCAAATTTCAAATAAAAATATTGTCATTTAGATAATTTATTTGCAGAAAAATGTCAATTGGTCAAAATAGCAAAAAAAATGCAGTGTCTTCAGATCTCGAATAATGCAAAGAAAACAAGCTCATATTCATTTTTAAACTACACAATACTAATGCTTTAACTTAGGAAGAGTTCAGAAATCAATATTTGGTGGAATAACCTTGATTTAAAATCACAACTTTCATGTGTCTTGGCATGCTCTCCACCAGTCTTTCACATTGCCGTTGGGTGACTTTATGCTACTCCTGGCGCAAGAATTCAAGCAGCTCGGCTTCTTTTCATGGCTTGTGACCATCCATCTTCCTCTTGATCACATTTCAGAGGTTTTTTTATGGGATTCAGGTCTCGAAATTGGGCTGGCCATGACAGGGTCCTGATCTGGTGATACTCCATCCACACCTTTACTGGCCTGGCTGTGTGGCATGGAGCATTGCCCTGCTGGAAAAAAAACACTTCTCAGAGTTGGGGAACATTGTCAGAGCAAAAGGAAGCAAGTTTTTCTTCCGGGACAACGTTGTACTTTGCCTGGCTGAGGTTTGTAAAAGACCATAAGGATTGAACCAAAGCGGACTGGAGGGTCTCCTAGTTCGTCTTCTCTGATGAGTCCAATTTCACAGTAGGTGCAAGACTCTGTGGCTTGTAGGCCTCTCCAGGTCTCCGTCTAACCATCAGACGACCATGTGTTGGGCAAAGCTGAAAATTGGACTCATCAGAGAAGACGAACTAGGAGACCCTCCAGTCCGCTTTGGTTCAATCCTTATGGTCTTTTACAAACCTCAGCCAGGCAAAGTACAACGTTGTCCCGGAAGAAAAACTTGCTTCCTTTTGCTCTGACAATGTTCCCCAACTCTGAGAAGTGTTTTTTCCAGCAGGGCAATGCTCCATGCCACACAGCCAGGCCAGTAAAGGTGTGGATGGAGTATCACCAGATCAGGACCCTGTCATGGCCAGCCCAATTTCGAGACCTGAATCCCATAAAAAAAACTCTGAAATGTGATCAAGAGGAAGATAGATGGTCACAAGCCATGAAAAGAAGCCGAGCTGCTTGAATTCTTGCGCCAGGAGTAGCATAAAGTCACCCAATGGCAATGTGAAAGACTGGTGGAGAGCATGCCAAGACACATGAAAGTTGTGATTTTAAATCAAGGTTATTCCACCAAATATTGATTTCTGAACTCTTCCTAAGTTAAAGCATTAGTATTGTGTAGTTTAAAAATGAATATGAGCTTGTTTTCTTTGCATTATTCGAGATCTGAAGACACTGCATCTTTTTTGCTATTTTGACCAATTGTCATTTTTCTGCAAATAAATTATCTAAATGACAATATTATAATTTGAAATTTGGTAGGAATGTTGCCAGTAGGTTATAGAATAAAACTAAAATGTACATTTTACTTTAACACATACCAATAAATAGTAAAACCAGAGGAACTGATAATTTTGAAGTGGTCTCTTAATTTTTTCCGCGGCTGTATATGACTTGTTTTAATTCCCTGAGTAAAGAAATATAAGTTCTGCTTCCAAACCGTGTGTTTTGTGATATCCAGGTTTTTTTGTGTGTGTGTTGGTTGGCTAATGAATCCACAGTTTGGTCAATGAGTCTGTTCCACATGTGGCTCATGG
The DNA here is from genome assembly GCF_963457725.1 of Sprattus sprattus. Taxonomy (NCBI): domain Eukaryota; kingdom Metazoa; phylum Chordata; class Actinopteri; order Clupeiformes; family Clupeidae; genus Sprattus; species Sprattus sprattus. Next base: position 14,980,736 of record NC_137917.1, on the reverse strand, counting down.
AAGGCAGGGTGCTGCTTAGGGCTCTGGCTCCAGGTGTTTGATCTTCAGGTAAATGCCGTTGAGGGAGCGCAGAATCAGTTGTGGCAGCATCTTGGGCTTGAAGTCCGGATCGGTCATGAGCTCATACCTCTTAAGGGTCAGACACACCGCCACCTTCATCTCATTCATGGCAAAGGTTTGGCCAATGCAGTTCCTGAGGGCAGGAGCAGAGAGATAAGAGTTCAGTACAGCAACGACAAGGTATAGCCTACAGGAACTGAAAAAGTCACAGACATTTTGGGTCCAGAAATCGATTTTTAAATAACCGTTTGTGACGTGAAATCTGTATCAAATTAAAAGAAGTTCTCCAATCATAGTTGTTGACAACCTGAGGGGTTAAGTCAGCAAAAGGTTGCATCTGGGTCGGAGGCACAATGATTCCAAACTCCATTCAGGTAAATGAGTAGCCTCCTCTGTCCGATGGTAACATGAGAACTTCAGTGCCTGCATGACATTATCAGTCCCTGTGATGATCATGATGATCTGGCAAGCTCACAAACCTGGGACCAGCGGAGAAGGGTACAAAGGCATGGGGCGACCTTTTGGCACAGTTCTCTGGCAGAAACCTCAGCGGGTCAAACACCTACAGTAACACCAGACACAGGCAGGGACAGGTTAAAGTTAATTTAGTTTTCAGGTCCAAGACTGTAAGATGAAATGTGAGTAAATCAAACATTAGAATAAGGTGTCCTTTTAACACATTAGAATATGAATGTTTTACTTTCTTTCCAGAAATGTTTAAGTCTTACTGCTTGCCTCTTAATAGAGGCGGGCTGATGTTTGCTGATGTTAGCTCTAGTATTTCTACATAACAAAATGTCAGCAGAACAATGAGAAAAGCAGATGTTCAGGCAGCCTTTTAATGTGGACAAAGGTGTGGTTCACCTTGACATAAGAAAAGATTATTTAACTTACTATTTAACTTCTATTAGACTGTAATCACTGGTTTATAGTTCATATGCACCACTTACATGGGGGTTCTCCCAGACTGTTGCGTTCCTATGCAAACCAAAAACACTGGTTCCTACAAGAAAACCTGTAAGACATAAACATGAGATAACATTTTGAGAAAAGTTCCATTAAACCAAACACAAACTGTGTAACATCGTTAAAGCATTTATATGAGTAGAAAAGCACATCACACAGACCGTAGATGCGGTTTTTGCTTTGTATCATTGCATGATATAACAAAGACTGTATTTCCTCAGACAACTGAAAAAGTTTCATGTCAACAAACACCTTTTGGTGCCCTTCTATAAAGCCATCATAGAAAGTGTCATCACCGCATCAATAACTGTCTGGTATGGAAATTCTGACAGTCGCACAAAAATGAAACTGGAGAGAGTGGTGACCAAAGCCTCCAACATTATTGGTTGTGACCTTCCATCAATCCTCTCCTTGTATGCTGAGCGTAGCTTAAATCGTGCAGAGAACATTATCAGAGACTCCTCCCATCCAAGCCATGACTTTTTTGAGTCTACCTTCTGGAAGACGCTACAGATCCATGCGAGCTGGAACGACACGCTTCAATAACAGCTTCTTCCCCTCTACTGTCAGACTCCTGAACCAAAGCTGACCTGGAGTATTTTTATTTTTTATTTTTGTTTTCCCTACCCCCTACTCTCCCCTCCTACTGGCCTGACAAAGAATACCACCAACATTGTTGTGTGGCAATAAAGTTTTATTTTATCTTATCTTATGATGATATTTATCCATAATTAGAAAAAAGTGGCTAATCACGACCAAGCTAACAAGACTACACACAGTGTCCTCAGAGTACTTGCTTCAGCAAAACAAAACAGATGGGTTAATATTTAAACCCTTTCATGCTACTACCCTTTCATGCTACCCTTCCACTTAGGCAAAGGCGTCTGTAAAATCACGCTATCTTTCTTGTTTCTGCCTTTGTTTGTTTTGAAGGCTGTGAATGGAGAAGCTCCAGCCTATATCTCTAATCTCCTGACCCCTTGGACACCATTAAGGACTTAAAGGTCTTCCAATGAGCTTTTACTGGTTTTACCTCAATCTAAATTTTAAATAAAAGGGTGGTCAAACTTTTACTGTCATTGGTCCCAAATTATGGAATAGTCTCCCATTTTATGTTCCATCTGCTGCCTGCTTGATGCCACTTTTAAAATATATAATTTAAATAGATAAAATGTATAAGATGAACTGTTATCCTCTTTTTGCCACTTAGATTTTGCTTGCTTATGTTCATTTGGTCTTAACCATTTTTAGCTATTGCTCATGTAGCTCTTTTATTCAATCACTTTTAGTGCTTTTATACAACCTCTATATTTCATATGTTTTATCTGTTTTTAGTCTCTTTAATCATTTCAATCTCTTATTCTAAACTTGTATTCTTGTTTATTTTTATTCTAAATTGATTAACCTTGACTGGAAAACACTTTGATACAACTTCTGTTTTTTTTAAATGTGCGATAAAAATAAGTGTGACCTGACTTCAAGACTACTCAATTCCCTTATAGCCCCAATTAAGTTGAAGTTCAATAGCATCTTTCTTGTCAACAAACAAACAAAAGTCCTATAGCCGACCTGCGGGTACAGTCCTGCCATCGAAGAATGTTAATGGCTTGGTCAGCTTCCTGGCGATGCCAGGTACAGGCGGGTACATCCGCAGAGACTCTTTGATGCACATGGTAGTGTATGGGATTTTGCTCAGGTCCTCCCTGAGAGGGATACAAATAGTTCATTTTGTTCAATCAAACTTGTTGAAAATCCATACTGTGACCTCAGAGGTGTATATTTTAAATGCCTGTCCATCAAACATTTCTCAGAGTTACACTTTAACCTGGGCATGAAACATTTGTGACACATTCCAAGAAAGGCATTCCGAATTTCACTTCAACTAATTTTGAGATTAAAGTGTTTATAGTTTTATGGATAGCATTTATGTCATACAGCAATCCCATTCTGAATTCACAGGGAAGTAATGTGATGCATTGCAATGCCACTTAGATCACGGCAACAAATCCACTCAAGTCAAACTCTACAGAAAAAAATGTTGAACCGTAAACATTAGCTTCAATATAAATAAATAATATTATATATAATAATACAGGCTGTATTGGGTCGATGTGGCCTCAGGCAGTACCAGTCCATGTTGTCCTTCCCCTGCAGCACCTGGGTGATCTCCTCCCTGCACGTCTGCTGGTGCTCTGGGTTGCTGGCCAGACTGAAGAGGAGCCAAGAGATGCCGCTGGCGGTAGTGTCGTGGCCCTCGAACATGAACGTGTCAACCTCTGCTCGGATGTCCTCGTCAGCAAGTCCCTCCTGGTTGTCATCCTGCCAACAGTAGATGATACATGTGAAAGTATGAAGTCATGAAAATTTAAATAGTTCAGCAGATGACACGTAAAATGTACGGCTAATATCATCAGACATCACACAAATATTTACTGTGGTAGCATTACCAGGGCTTACATACTGCATAACAAACATTGCAATTACACTACAATTACACTAGTTAACTAATACATTGTGATGAGGAACATAAATTGCTGTCAGGTACATCCTGCAACTCTTGAAAAAATGAAAGAAGTGTGTTCAGTGCTAGTTATGCAGTGGGCAAAGACCCTGGATTAGGTGACATACCCTTGCACACAAGAGGATATCCAAGAAGTCCAAGTGCCTCTTCGTCTGAACTTTCTCTTGTTCCCTCTCACTCTTCAATATCTCCTTTCTCCTTCTGATGACTTCCTCTTGGAGAGTTATAAGGACACATTACAGTATGTTAAATAATTGAAATATCACTGAAATATTGTGAAGATGTGATGTCCTAAATACTAAGCTGATACCTGTATGGCCATGTGCAATTTTGCACGCCTTCCTAAATCTGTAGCCATGCGGACTGAGATGGAAGATTATATCACTGTGGTACGGAAAGACCCGGAAACGAAGATTCACCAGGTCACACAGCTCATACACAGCCTTTATGTATGCATTTGTCCCACTGGAATGAGTTAGAAAGTGAATAATTGAGATGCTAAGTTTTTAGCAATGGCCTACACTACACACATTTAGAGCAGCAGTGAAGATTTTTCGGAAAATACGGTAAAAACTCCAGACATGTATAAACCTTGTGAAGACCAACAATAGCACAGTTTGAACTAACAAAAGATGACAAGCATGTTACCTGGTGTCTTTTGGCAATATAGTTGTTTGGAAATATGTTGCTCCTCGAAAGCTTTTTTGACATTAACGCGGTGTGGGCCATACCAGATCACTAAACTACATAGTGCATTGCCTGGGTTTACAGTGGTAGTAACAGGTCTGTTTATATGTCTTTCACTTGACCATATACCATCATAACATATTTCAGGATGATGTCAAAACAGGTTGCCTGTAAAAACATACCTCAAAACTGTTGCATAGCGTTTCTTTAGTGTTGATGGATTTGGTTAGCAATTACCTTTCTGTCTGGCAGTTACTGTTGCAGCTGAAGCCACATTTCATAATGCTGTCCAGAGTCATCAGGCTCACATGCTGAAAAAGCTCGAACGACTCATTTGTTTTCGCATAGTTCTCCCATTTATCCTAAGAGAGATGGAAGCAATAGGAAAAAGGAGTGGAACCTTAAATAAATGATCAATCTGCTTTCAGTGGTGAAGACCTTGATCCTTGGAAAAGCTTGATGATATTTGAGCTCACCTGCCAAATTAAATTAAAGCCCCTCTCTTCTCATCCCTCTCACCTTTAAAATACCAGGGTCAGTATAACTGCTGTGAACCTACCAGCATAACTTTGGTTGAATCTGCCATCAGTTTCACGTAAGGTTTTAGCACATCATAATGAAAACCAGGGGTGAGTAGTCTTCTGTGTCTGAACCACTTATTTGAATGAGACACTAACAAGCCTTCACCTAGAAAACACAAAGCAAAACAATAGGCAACATTAATGCATACATAGATGATGTCATGCATTTAGCAAAGAAAATCAAACAGACAAAAAAAACTGCCTTCTTGTCGTCAATTTTACCACAGTTCAAGCATGTGACAACAAACTCGGAAAACACCATTGCATTGTTCCAAAATGCAAAGTCAATGTCACATGCTATTTGGATTTCTGTCATATGCATCTCACTATCATTCCAACCCATGGGTGCCCTACCTATCCATGGGATAAGAAACCTGTAGGCAATATCATCTTTAGGCTCTGTGGAGGAAAAAGAGCAACATTTACCAATCATTCAGAGGGCAGTTTATTCATTTCTATGCAGAAAGAGGCCTAGATATTTGAGAAGACAACCACCTGTTGAGGCTAATAGAGTTTTTGCATAGGATGGATGATGGATGTTAAGAAACGCAATGGTGGGTCCAAACCACAGAGGAAAGGCAAAGGGATATTCCTCTCCCCATTTCACCACCCTGTCCAAACCTGTCCCGTCTTGTGGAAACTGTAAAAAAAGATGTTCAGGTTTTTAAACTTTGGTAGCCAGTAACTTAGCATATACGAGGTCATGTAGCATAGCTCAATTAATTCTCTGTGTCATTTACGGCCTATTCCGCAATAAATTGAAGTGTTGTGTTTCGTGGCTCATTTAAGGCTGAATTTACACGGAGCCTAGATTCACTAAATCTGGTTCATTTTTCACACCTATCGAATCATTTAATTTCGTAAAGACAGAGCCTGGTAACGAGAGATTTGCGTAATAACGGAGCCACCAGATTGTGTTGAACGGGCTGTAGTACATACCCCACGCCTGTGGGTGGCGCTTTAGCGCTGCTACATACAACTGAAAAAACTTGAAAAACGTACAGGAAGGATTACACAGCACATGGTAAAGGAGCACAGCACACGGATAAACACATTACAAATTACAAATCCACCTTGAAGGGGGGCGGCGAATTTGGCTACCGCACAGGGCGGCCAAAACCCCTGCTATGCCACTGGGCTGGATAATAATGAAAGTGGACGGAGAACAAGTCATATATATATTGGTTGGAGATCGGAAAGCGATTACGTGGGACAACCATCCTCCGTACCAATTCAAATCTACTCACTTTCTACCCTAGACTTCGATCGTTGCGGATAGAGAGTGCTCGTCACACGGAGTCTAGATTCACGTAATCTGGTTAATTTTTCACACCTATCCAATCTTTTAATTTCGTAAAGACGGAGCCTGGTAACGAGAGATTTGCGTAAAAACGGTGCCACCAGATTGTGTTGAACAGGCTGTAGTATATACCCCACGGCCCACGCCTGTGGGTGGCGCTTTAGCGCTTTATTTACACAACTGAAAAAACGTGAAAAACCTAGAAGAAGAGACTCAACAGTACAAGGTAAAGGAAGCAGCACACGGGTAAACACATTACACAAGACATTCAAGCTCCAATTAGCAACATTACATTATGGTGGTTAATAAAATCAGTGGTCAGACTAAAGGATATGCGAAAATGAATTATATTTTCTATTGATAATAAAGAGTTTGGAACAGTACAACATGACATGTCTGTCATCCCATTTCTCATGAGCCTTTGCTCCGACCATTTTACATACATTTATGAATACAAAAGCAAATTAAATCGCTGGCCAATTTATATTTGTGGTCATGAAAGTTATGTTACGTCTGAATAAGAAGAATTAGATCAAGATAGGAGGCTAATCAAAAATCAGTCGGCTGGGTTAATGAGAGTGAATTCGAGACCCACCACGAGTGAGATTTTGAGGGAGAACAAGGGATATATATAATGGTTGGAGATCGCGAAACGATCACGTGGGGCAATGACGTCATCAGGTTTCGTGAATCCGTGCAGACGAACACCAGCCCCCGTACCGATTCAAATCTACTCACTTTCTTCCCCCGATTTGGATCGTTGCGGATAGAGAGTGCTTGTGTAAATGATAGGGCTATCTGTATTAGCTATCTGTATCAGATTGACAAACCAGGTTCCATGTAAACGGCACTTAAGATCACCCTACGCGCCCCCTACATTTTGACTATATTTGTACGACTTCTACAGTCAGGGCGGCGCGGACGAACGGGCAAACCGGACAGTTGCCCAGAGCCTCGGCCACCTCGTCGTATTTCCGTTTTTTTTTTTTTTTGCTAATTAAAATAAATCATGCAAAATAATGACAATTTATAACAAGCATGAAAAACGATTTTTTTATTTTCAGTATCAGCCTAAAATGTATCTTAATTCCATCATGGAACAAATTATTCCAGGTCACCTGACTTTTCTGTCACGGACAATTTTTCGTGTGGTGACGTGTGTGGTTGCAAAGTTAAGCGTGAAACGATTTTTAAGTGAGAAAAGAAAGAGGAAAGGGCAGGATGAGAAGTTCAGGGAGAAATTACCTAAGGTAACACACAATTTCCAATCAAGGAATTCGTCCGTGGAAGTGGAAGAAATATCTGATAATGTGTCGAGTTCATCTGATAATGTTTCAAGTGCGGCTAAGCCAAGTTTAGCGATTGCTACCAGCAGCAGCAGACAAACCAGTCCCCCCAGGGTTTCGCGGGCCTTTTTTGTGATAGTTGCGACCTAAAATTACTGATGTTGCAGGGGCTTTTACAAAAAGTTGCGGTGAAAATTGCGGTGTTTATAGGTGTTTGGTGCAATGAAATTGCGGGAGCAAGTGAAAGTTGCGATACAACGTTGCTTATTTCCCTCTTTGTAATTATAATTGAGTTATTTGTTGAAAAATAAATAATTAATAGACAAACATTCTCTAAAGAACCAAACCGTTGAGAAATGGTCCTCTACATAACCTTAACATGCCAAACAAAAGATTACCAGTACTCCAAAAATGTAGCATAATAGGCTGTTATGCCAATGTATATTGTTTGTATTGTTGTTATGGAAACGAACACAGGACTTTTACTTTGACATCATTCAAATGTTCGTCTTGTGGGAATGGCTACAGCTGTAGACAGTTATCTAGAAACATAGCTAGTTATGCTACGTTATGCTAAACACTTAGGGAGAACAGTACATAGGATTTACTTATCCACACAACGAAGTGCACCTGTTGGAATTACAAAAGAACCACAAGTAAGACTGAATAAAATGTTATGAATATCTCAGCCTACACATACAACTGCCTTTAATTTCCATGCCTGGAGTAGCCATTCTCGGATTAGAACTCTGCTAGTGTCTGCACCGTGTCTGCAGGGCAGGAAAAAGTTGTGGGAGACGACAATGATTTGTCAAATTTGCGGGAAAGTTGCAGTGATGTGTTAAAATTGCTACGTTGCGCTGAATTTGCAGGTAATCATTGAATTCGCGTGAATTGGCGCGATCGCGACATCGCGAAATCCTGGAGGGTCTGACAAACAGCTTGTAGTGCAGGGGTTTTCAAAGTGGGTGCCGCGGCACCCTGGGGTGACGTGACACATGCTCAGGGGTGCCGTGGAATGGCCCAAGGCTTGATCATTTAATATATATTAATTTCAAAATGTATTTTATTGTTATTATATCAATTCAAAAATGTATTTGCAGCACAAACAACAATAGGCTACAGTTTACAGTTGATTCAGGGCGTAACATCAACAACAGCTCTCTTGTTGACTTCGTTCGTTATTCCGTATTGACAGCAGATTGAGGAGTGAAGGTAGGCGCAATGGATACATTTTTAAACAGAGTGCATCCATTCTCCACAGTAACAGACATCGGAATCGAATTTAGCAAATAGAAAAGTGAGCCATTATAACGACCCGTGCCTCCAGGTTCACTTAGTGTGGCGAGTTCTGCAGGGAGACGTTGGCTAATGCAGCCATGGTGCCTAGCAAGTTGGCAAGGCACCTGGAGGCCAAGCACCCGACACACCAGAACAAAGACTAGAATATTTTGAAAGACTTAAAACACAGAATACCACACAGAGCGAACGATTTCTACCGTGCGTGTTTCTGAGAAGGCACAAAAGGCTAGTTTTTTAGTTGCCGAGTTGCTTGCTAAATCTAAAAAGCACACACTCTGATAACATGATCAAACGTCGCATTGATGATATGTCGGAGAACATGGAATCTGTACTGAGTGAGAAACTAAGGCTAAGGGGGACATTTGCGCTTCAAATAGACAAGTCCACTGATGCTAGTGGCCTTTGCCAGCTGATCGCTAACGTGAGATACAGTATGTGGATGAGGACAAATTTACAGAGAACTTTATTTTGCAAAGAACTGGACAACCATGCTAAACTTAATGGGACACATGTGCCCGTCTTTGACTGCAGAGTTTGTTAATGGGAGGAGGGATTGTGGACAGTGCAACCCCTGAGTCAAAGGCTGTCAGTTGAACAGGACCTCTGTGTTGCACTGTCCACAATCCCTCATACACCTCAGGCAAAGGCTGTCAGTTGAACAGGAGTCGGACCTCCGTGTTGCACTGTCAACAATCCCTCCTTGCATAAACAAACTCTGCAGTCAGTGACAGGAACATGTGTCCCATTAAGTTGATAAGTTGTCTGTGGAGACAAGAATAACTATATTTTTGTGAACTTTATATTGAAGGTTTGTTCCTGCTATGTTTTGTTACTGCCAGCTAATTTCTCGATTATTACCCAAACGTATTTTGGCTGATATAGTTGTGAGAGAGACAGACGTTGTCTGTTCATATTCTGTTCACTATTCATTCAAAAGTTCTATTAAATTAGTTGAATTAAAGAGAGTGGTTTATTTGAATATAACAAAAATGAGATAAACCTCACCTTCTCAATGTAATGCCTTTAATAAAAGCAGTTACAGCCTATGCAACATATCACAAGGTTAAATCAAATGGCATAAAGTACAAATATGACATCAAAAATAGGGGTCCCATGGATGGAGAGGTATATGTTTAGAGGTGCCGTGAGCCAGAAAAGTTTGGGAACCACTGTTGTAGTGACACCAACTAGCTCTGCCTGCTTTGCTTATACAAACGGTGAGCCATCATGTACCACAGCTGCCCATATCCGACACACTGTCAAACCTGCACTGACGACACACATGATACTGCCATGGTCATGAACACAGCTCAAGCACAGCTGGCTGATAACGACAGCAGTGATGTCAACAATGTGAGTAACATCAATGGTGGTGATACAGTGATTAGTGAAGACCCCGTGACAAATTAACAGATAGAGAGAGAATTGAAATGGTTAAAACAGGACCTGTACAAATTTGGAAGTTTCAGTTGAAAACATTCAGATCAGTCAGAACTATAAAGCATTAATCAAATGTAACAAGTAACATTGTTTTGATTAAGTAATAACAAAGTTACACTACTAAAACACTGCACTCAAAACCTCATAATTCAAATAATTTACAGCTGTTTAATTGTTAAAGTAACTTTTCTATAACATGGATTTTAAACGTCAACCTTAAATATCCACCTTAAACATGACTTAACTTGCTGAACACGAAAAATCTACTAACCTCTAGAGCATGCCCAAATAACCAGTGACCAGGTGGTCCGGGAAAGCTCTCAAGAACGCGGGTGTCCTCGTATCTTCTGACAACCAGTTGCGTAACCTTCAGAGCAATGTATACAATAGCAACAACAGCTATGATGCACAGGAAATGTATAGGATCTAGGTAAAACTGCACAGCTCTCTGCACTTTGTCATAGATTTCCATCGCAGTGTGTGCAGAGCTGGATACTTCAACAACGAATAGCCTGGCTTACATGACAAACATGGAAACCCCTGAGAGGAAAGAGCCAGACGTCACCCACGAATAACAAACTAAATGGGAGGGACATACGAACTGGGGCAGATCGGACGTTTGCAGAATTGTTCAGACGGCATCTGATTTTAGCTGGGTAGGAAACAGATCCTTGGGTAAGTCAGGGATGACCCCGCTGCGACTAGTGTGCTTGAGTCTCTTTAAGATTATATTTAGTCTTTATTTAGTTTATTTGTGTTGTTTTCTATTGTTTTCTTTTAGGCCTACTGTTTCATACTTCATTCTCTCCCTACAACGAAGGACAAAATACACCATCTGTTTTGTGTGTCACAGATTATCTAAAACTCCTTCTCGGTTCTATAGTGGATAGTCTGACAGTGGTCGGCAACACACTGGCCTTACACCATCAACAAAATGAACAGCCGAAGACAGCAGTGAAACCTGTGAACCAGACACTCCCTAGACTTGATAGAATAAACATTTATTTGCCATTAACGTCAACCTGTTATTTCATAATGACCGCTGCAAAAAATGTATGACCGATGTCATTACCAATGGATTTTGTGCTTCTAATTTACATCTTTCATATCATTCTGCAAGTAGGTCATTTAACGTAATTGAAAGTCATTGTAACTTGAAGTCGATTAGGTGGTGTCCAGTGTGTCTGATAATACAAAGACCAAATAAAAACATTTGTACTGTCTTTTTAAACATATGTTTGCGGTAACTAGTGATTTTCTATCCAGAAGAATATAGGTTTAGGTAAAAGTTATATTAGTTCAACACTCTGTTCATCTGAACTTCCTATATTCTTTCTTCACATGGCTGAGAAGTCATGATATGACCGCTGAATAATGCATGACAACACTACTTGGATAGCGTGTCAAGACAAGGCCTATCATTTATGGCCCATGGTCAATGCCCATCCTGTCATTAAAAATGATCAGCTGATGTCCAATGATTTGATAGTGACATTATTCTATTGTCAGTAACTTATTGTCATGACCATGCTCAGAAGTTTAGAGGCCATTACAGCTTATTAACTTTTACATACATTTTCACTAATCGGCTTTGACCATATGAGCCTAGTGGTTTAACAGTTATCTCACTGGTCGCTCCCAATGTGTAAAGGTGGGCAATATAACATCACATTTTTTAGACATTGACAGGGGGTGCTCCAAGGCTCTTGGGCCTACACTTTTCATAATATACTGTATATTAATAAAATTGCTTCCACACTCAGTCAGGTTCATCTTAATGCGGATGACACAGTTCTGTACTGTAGCTAGTGCTGATACCATGCACTGTGCTATAAATAGACTGCAGCTCTCCTTCCACATTAAAGAGAAGCAGTTACGTAAGTGACCTGAAGCTAGTCCTGAATTGTACCAAAACAAAATGGATTAGTTTTACTAAAGTTAGAAGCACTAGCAAGTTACAAGTTACCAGCAAATGGTACCACTCTGGAAAGGGTAACCAGCTATAAGTACCTAGGCATTTGGTAAGATGGGAAATGTGATTGTGTGAAGGCAAATCTCCTCATGAAATGAAATTCTCCATTCATTTGCTTGCTTTAGGCTTCTACCATTAACCAGTGCACCCTTCACTGTAGCCCCTCCATCAGCACATTCTTATTATCAGAGATGCATTGTTGATAAAGCAGCAGTCAGTCCGAGACAGTCTGCAGAGTTTTCCGCTTCTATTGGCCAATCAGAACATTGCCCTCTTCAGACTAGTTCAGACCTAGTGCTGGCCAGACAAAGTACCTTTATTCACACATATATAAACGTATCTACGGACTCCTTAATAACCAGCTGTGCAGAACATGGAGAGCTTAAAACAGAACCTGGAAGTGTTGTAGAACTGCCCTAAAGTTTTTTGAGTTGATTTTAGAAATGTAGAAGTGAATGAAAATAATACTGCTGCTCTTTTCAACTACCATGCCTTCTGGTGGAAGGCTGGGCCTTTCCCTGCCCGGTTCATGCCTAGGGCAGCGAGACTTCAGGCAACAGATGGGAGACATGCATTCCTGATGAGATGACGAGGAAAATTGATTCTTACTTTCCCACCACAGAACATCACACAATGGGAAAGTGCATGTGGGGTGCATATGTTTCTAAAAAAAAATAGTTTTTATATAATTTTAAAGGGAGTGTTTGCTCTCCCCTTTTCTCTGTTTGCGTTGTGTTATGTGGGTTGAAAGAACGTAACGTCATTACTAGCATGGGTCTCGATGCGTGCCTAAATTCCACAGGTGAGACATATAGTATTCATACAAATGATTGCTAGTATATATATATATATATGACTTGTTTTAATTCCCTGAGTAAAGAAATATAAGTTCTGCTTCCAAAACGTGTGTTTTGTGACATCCACGTTTTTTAGTGTGTGTTGGTTGGCTAATGAATCCACAGGTTAGCCAATGAGTCTGTTCCACATGTGGCTCATGGAAGGCAGGGTGCTGCTTAGGGCTCTGGCTCCAGATGTTTTAACCTCAGGTAAATGCCGTTGAGGGAGCGCAGCACTAGGCGTGGCAGCATCTTGGGCTTGAAGTCCGGATCGGTCATGAGCTCATACCTCTTAAGGGTCAGACACACCGCCACCTTCATCTCATTCATGGCAAAGGTTTGGCCAATGCAGTTCCTGAGGGCAGGAGCAGAGAGACGACAGTTAAGCGCAGTAATGACAAGGTAGACAGGAACTGAAAAAGTCGCAGGCCTTTTAGGTCCAGTAATCGATTTTTAAATAACCGTTTGTGACGTGAAATCTGAATCAAATTAAAAGAAGTTCTCCAATCATAGTTGTTGACAACCTGAGGGGTTATGGTCAGCAAAAGGTTGTAGCTTGGTCGGAGGCACAATGATTCCAAACTCCATTCAGGTAAATGAGTAGCTTCCTCTGGCCGACGGTAACATGAGAACTTCGAGTGCCTGCATGACATTATAAGTCCCTGTGACAACCATGATGATCTGGCAAGCTCACAAACCTGGGACCAGCGGAGAAGGGTACAAAGGCATGGGGCGACCTTTGGGCACAGTTCTCTGGCAGAAACCTCAGCGGGTCAAACACCTACAGTAACACCAGACACAGGCAGGGACAGGTTAAAGTTAATTTAGTTTTCAGGTCCAAGACTGTAAGATGAAATGTGCATAAATCAAACATTTATTCATATCAGTTTCATCAGAATAAGGTGTCCTTTTAACACATTAGAACATACATGTTTTACTTTCTCTCCAGAAATGTTTAAGTCTTGCCTTATATGTCTAAAAAGAGCCGGGCTGATGTTGCAGACATCAAGTATTTCTACATAACAAAATGTCAGCAGAACAATGAGAAAAGCAGATGTTCAGGCAGCCTTAAATGAGGACAAACGCCTTTTGGTAGTCAGAAGATTAGACATTTGCCAACTACTTGTAGATGGCGTGGTTCACTGTATCATAGGAAAGACTAATTAACTTTGATCAAACTGTACCCACTGCAGATATGGTTTATGGTTCATAAGCACCACTTACATTGGGGTTCTCCCAGACTGTGGCGTTCCGATGTATACAAAAGACACTGGTAAGTATAAGAGAACCTGTAGGACATGAACATGACATTTTTGAGCAATGAAGTCTTCTTAAACCAAAGACAAACCGTGTAGCATCGTTAAAGCAGTTAAATGAGTACAAAAACACATCAAACAGACGGTATATGAGGTTTTGGCTTTGGATAATTGCATGATCACATTTATCCGATAAGAGTGGCTAACTAAGACCAAGCTAACAAGACCACTCACAGTGTCCTCAGAGTACTTGCTTCAGCCAAACAAAACAGATGGGTTAATATTTAAACCCTTTCATGCTACCCTTGCAATAAGGCAAAGGTGTCTGTAAAATCACACTATCTTTCTTTTTCCTCCTTTGTTTGATTTGAAGGCTGTGGATGGACAAGCTCCTGACTTCAAAGTCCTCCGATGAGCTTTGACTAGTTTTGCCTCAATCTAATTTTAAAGGGTCGTCGAACTTTAACTGTCATTGGTCTCAAATTATGGAATAGTCTCCCATTTTATGCTGAATCTGCTGCCTGCTTGATGCCACTTTTAAACAAGATTGAAAATCCACTATTATTCATTGGCTTTTGCTGGATTTGAACTAAGTGATGCATTCTTGTAGCTGCACTTAGCCCAAGCTATATTACATGTGCTTTCTTGTCATAAAACAAAAGTCCTAAAGCCCACCTGCGGGTAGAGTCCTGCCATCGAAGAATGTTATGGGCTTGGTCAGCTTCCTGGCGATTTCAGGTACAGGCGGGTACATCCGCAGAGACTCTTTGATGCACATGGTAGTGTATGGGATTTTGCTCAGGTCCTCCCTGAAAGGGATACAAATAGTTCACTTCGTTCAATCAAACTTGTTGAAAATCCATACTCTGACTTCAGAGGTGTATATTTCAAATGCCTGTCCATCAAACATTAAAGCTATACTTTGACCTGGGCATTTGTGACACATTCCAAGAAAGGTATTCTGAATGTCACTTTGAAATTAAAGTGTTGATTTCATGAAAAGCATTTATGAAATACAGCAATCCCATTCTGAATTCACAGGGAGGTTATGTGTTGCATTGCAATGCCACTTCGCATCAAATCAAATCCACTCATGTCAAACTCTACAGAAAAAATGTTAAACCGTAAACATGAGCTGAAATATAAATATATAATATTGTTTATATATTTATAATATATAATAATACAGGATGTATTGGGTCGATGTGGCCTCAGGCAGTACCAGTCCATGTTGTCCTTCCCCTGCAGCACCTGGGTGATCTCCTCCCTGCACGTCTGCTGGTGCTCTGGGTTGCTGGCCAGACTGAAGAGGAGCCAAGAGATGCCGCTGGCGGTAGTGTCGTGGCCCTCGAACATGAACGTGTCAACCTCCGCTCGGATGTCCTCGTCAGCAAGTCCCTCCTGGTTGTCATCCTGCCAACAGTACGGTAGATGATACATACAGATCATGAACATGTAATTAGTTAGTCAGATAAGATGTCAAATGTATGCTAACATCATTAGATATCACACAAATAGCCAGTGTGGTAGCATTATGAGGACTAACATACTGGATAACAAACATTGCAATTACACTACAATTACACTACAATTACACTAGTCAACTAATACATTGTGATTCAGGAACATAAATTGCTGTCAGGAACATCCTGCAACTCCTGCAACTCTGTGAAAGCTGAGTTAAAAATTGTGTTCAGTGCTAGTTATGCAGTCAAAGACACTGGATTAGGTGACATACCTTTGCACACAAGAGGATATCCAAAAAGTCCATGTGTCTCTTCGTCTGAACTTTCTCTTGTTCCCTCTCACTCTTCAATATCTCCTTTCTCATTCTGATGACTTCCTCTTGGAGAGTTATAAGGACCAATAATATTATGTTACATTATTGAAATATCACTGAAATACTATAACGATGTGAGATCCTCAATACTTAGCTGATACCTGTATGGTCATGTGCAATTTTGCATGCCTTCCTAAATCTGTAGCCATGCGGACTGAGATGGAACAGTATATCACTGTGGTACGGAAAGGTCCGGAAACGAAGGTTCACCAGGTCACACAGCTCATACACAGCCTTTATGTATGCATTTGTCCCACTGGAATGAGTTAATATAGTGCATAGGCTGGGTTGCTAGTGGTAGTAACAGGTGTGTTTATATGTCCTTCACTTATCTAGTATCTAGACCATAAACCATCATAACATATTTGAGGATGATACCAAAACAGGTTGCCTGTAAAAAAAACATACCTCAAAAGGTGGCAAACTGTTGCATAGCGTTTCTTTAATGTTGATGGATTTGGTTCAAAGAGCAATTACCTTTCTGTCTGGCAGTTACTGTTGCAGCTGAAGCCGCATTTCATAATGCTGTCCAGAGTCATCAGGCTCACATGTTGAAAAAGCTCGAAAGACTCGTTTGTTTTCGCATAGTTCTCCCATTTATCCTAGGAGATATGGAAGCAAGCGGAACAAGGAGCAGAACCATAAATTATCAATCTGCTTTCAGTGGTGAAGTCCTTAATTCTTGAAATAGGCTAATGATATTTGAGCTCAACTCAATCAAATTACAGCCCCTCTCTTCTCATCCCTCTCACCTTTAAAATACCAGGGTCATTATAACTGCTGTGAACCTACCAGCATAACTTTGGTTGAATCTGCAATCAGTTTCACGTAAGGTTTTAGCACATCATAATGAAAACCAGGAGTGAGTAGTCTTCTGTGTCTGAACCACTTATTTGAATGAGACACCAACAAGCCTTCGCCTAGAAAACACAACGCAAAACAATAGGCAACATAAATGCAGACATAAATTATGTCATACATTTAGCAAAGAAAACAAACAGACAAAAAAAAAGTGACCAAGTGCCTTTTTGTAGTCAATTGTTCCACAGTACAAGCCTGTGACAACAAATTCGGAAAACACCATTGCATTGTTCCAAAATGCAAAGTCAGTGTCACATGCTATTTGGAATTCTGTCATATGAATCTCACTATTATTTCAACCCAGGGTGCCCTACCTATCCATGGGATAAGAAACCTGTAGGCAATATCATCTTTAGGCTCTGTGGAGGAAAAAGAGCAACATTTACAATTCATCCAGAGGGCAGTTCTTGCAGAAGGAGGCCTAGATATTTCAGAAGACACCCACCTGTTGAGGCTAATAGAGTTTTTGCATAGGATGGATGATGGATGACAAGAAACGCAATGACTGGTCCAAACCACACAGGGAAGGCAAAGGGATACACCTCTGCCCATTTCAACACCTTGTCATAATCTGTCCCGTCTTGCCGAAACTGTAAAGGGGTGGGGAGAGGGTCGAAGATGTTTAGATTTTCAATTGTGGTATGCGAGGTCATGTAGCATCAGTGGTGGACAGTAACGAAGTAAATATAATTAGTTCCTGTACTTAAGTAACATATCTATTAGGGGTGGGGGGGGAAAAAATCGATGAATCGACTAAAACGATTCTCTCTCGATTCAGAAAAGTTCATAATCGATTTTGTAATTTAAATTATTTATTTTTTTAAATATGTAGTGATACCTTTACCGAGAACTGATAGAAAATCGTAAACAACAACAACCGCCGCCATTTTCTTTATTTATCGGTGCCACCAATAAATAAAGCAGGACTCCAGTCAATGGAAAAATGGCCTCTCTCCACCGGCGATTGTTGTTGTTTACGATTTTCTATCAGTTCTCACCACACAACGACGTCTCATCTTTGCTCCTTGAATGTCGATATGTAATGGTATGGAGTTATTGAAACTTACTACGTGTAAAAAAGACTAGAAATTGAATGTTTATTTTTCGAGTCTCAAGCCTCGAAAGTTGCACTGGGTGCCTTTAACCCCACATTTTTTATAATTAAATGTGCAAAGTTACAAATTAATGCAAAATTAAATAATTGTTCTCTTGTGGTTATTTCATAACCACTTTGTCGATGTAGATAGCTTTCAATGTTTTGTGCTTAAACACTTTTTAATAGACAAATGTAAGACACTATTTAAAGATTGGCTTTAGTATTTTCACCTTATATCAGTTGATTGAGCGGGAGGTTTGATGTGAAAATGAAAAAAAGCCATTAGAACCATAATTCATCAAGGTACTTTTACTTTTAATACTTAAGTAGCCTATATATGAAGGGAAATACTTTTATACTTCTACTTCAGTGGAAATTCAAAGTGCATAGGCCTACTTCCACTTTTACTTGAGTAATATTTTACACCAGGTATCTATACTTTCACTTAAGTACGTAGTTAGTGTACTTCGTCCACCACTGTGTAGCATAGCTTAATGAATTATCTGTGTCATTTAAGGGCCATTACAAAATACATTGAAGTGTCGTGCTTCGTTTCGTGGGTAATTTAAGGTCACCCTACGTGTCCCCTAAATCTTGACTACATTTGTACGACTTCTACAGTGACCGTACATTGCAATTCAATGGTCAAACCATAATTTGTGAACTACAGTCGTGTTTTGACCGGTAAGCAAGGCCTACAAACAGCCTTCTAGGGAACAGAACAAAAAAATATTGTATAATCTACTTTCACATCAACACGAAGTCAATACTATTTCTATAATATGGATTTTACCTTCCACCTTAAATATCCACCTTAAACATTACTTAACTTGCTGAACACATGCTGACGAAAACTTAACTAACCTCTCGAACGTGCCCAAATAACCAGTGAACAGGTGGTCCGGGAAAGCTCTCAAGAACTCGGGTGTTCTCGTATCTTCTGACAACTAGATGCGTTACCTTCGGAACAATGTATACAAGAGCAACGACGGCTATGATGCACTGGAAATGTATAGGATCTAGGTAAAACTGCACAGCTCTCTGCACTTTGTCATAGATTTCCATCGCAATGAGTGCAGAGCTGGTAACTTTAACAGCGAATAGCGTAACTTACTTGACCAACATGGAAACCATTGAGAGGGAAAAGGCAGACGTCACCGTAGAATAACAAACTAAATGGGAGGGACATACGAACTGGGCAGATCGGACGTTTGCATAATTTTTCAGACAGAATCTGATTTAGGCAGGGTCAGATACGGATCTGGTCCAAACATAGGCGTCAGGGGATATGTCTCTGACACTTAATTTTTGCGATCACCAATTTCGTCCCAACTACTTTTGACAACTGACAATAAAATGTCATTACAACTATTACCTTCTAACAGTGCTTAATATATAGTTTGTAGATGGAAATGTTGATACACGAAAATGAAAGCTGTGTCGAGCCTTAGTTTAAATGTTAAGACGAGCTTTTATGTAGCCTGTCCTTTGATGGCCCCAGTAGGATGGAATCGCCTCTCTTCCACGGTGTCTAAAATGCACGGTTTTCTGTGGTTTAAATTGTGTCAACAGAGTTTCTTAGTGCTACCATCGTAGTTTTGGTTCGATTTACTAGGCACAATTAAAGAAAGTCTGGGCTTTTGGCTATGTATAGCATTGCCATTATACTTAATGGTGTGATATGTGGGCCATGAATCTGATCTGTGAAT
Organism: Sprattus sprattus; assembly: GCF_963457725.1. NCBI lineage: Eukaryota > Metazoa > Chordata > Actinopteri > Clupeiformes > Clupeidae > Sprattus > Sprattus sprattus. The sequence goes on along the minus strand of NC_137917.1, from coordinate 14,961,023 downwards.
TTGCTCTGCACATGCTTAGCCTCTTCTTTGAAGGTGGGGCGTTTTGAGGATGTGGTGTGCTTCTTCAGTCTAAACATATCGGCCCAAGTCGTTTTGCATGGTCATTTTGACATCACCACATCCCTTTTACACTAAATAGCTTCTTCGACTTATGTCTCTTGGTTAAGATGAGTGTGAGCTTTAATCTGTGCTCAAATGTCACCTTTCAAGAAATGGTGGGGTTTTAAATGATCGCGGTATCTAGTCAAATATGCAACGTGGTCAGCTGGGTACAGCTGTTACCAACTAAAGGTGTTAGGCCTGTAATATTACAAATCAATCCTACTTCAAACCAGTCATATGCAGATAATATTTGTGAAGACAAATTAAAGCACATTTGTGAATTGAGCTGTCTGCCAATAATTGGTAGCCTATAGCTTATCTAACATGAAGGATATAAAGATATCAGGTATTTGAGGCAATATGTAAGGTGTTTTTTGTGTGTTTATTTGTGAATGACCAATTATTCATTGTAGCAGTTTACAAAGCCCAGGAAAAAAATAGACCTGAAATTGTGTAAATTGGTTCAGCAGCTTTCCAGCTTGAGGAGGGAGTGTTTAAACATGGTGCTCTCCCAACTGTAGTATTATATTATTATATTATATACAGTATATACTGTAAATCTACTTATTGATATTATTGATCAGCACTTTTTTAGTCGACAAGCAAAAGAAATATCATATGAAAAATCATGTTTGTGTGGTAATGTAATGCATAACATAACGGATGTCCTTGCTGAACGACAGTGGAACGTTGGCTGAAATAATGACCTAGTTACGAAACTGTAGTAGCTGTGGAGAGGGGTATCATTTTTCAGGAAGTACAGGCCACGAAGAGGGAGATGTTAATCAGCAGCATTGACATTTGACAACAGCCAAAAATGAGCAAATCCAAAATGAGCACACAGTTGAATCAACTGCTCTCTAAAGTTTACACAACTACTGAACATTTTTTTATGTATTGCTTGATTGGTGTATTACACTGCATTCGTGTGAGCTCAGTGTTCCTAATAAACTGGCAACTGAGTGTATATTACCATCACATACTTGAAACAGGTCTGGATCTTATGCGGCTATTTCAAGTATACATGGTTAGAATTAGTCTAACGGTGTCTAACTGTTTTGCTTTAGTATTTATTTTGATCAAAGCCCAACCTGCAAAATGTTTCATCAGCGGCCACTGCTCATGAGCATAAAAGCCGGTTGGTTAATAGTAGCTTCTTGAAAACCTTACTGACCACTCTAGCATTCAATCTAGGTTGGAGAGACACCCAGCAGTAAATGCGATAAATGTATGCAGAGAAAACATACTGGATGGTGCCATGCAAGCCTTTGAAAGAGAAGTTTCAATCCAGAGGCCAAATGAAGTGTCGTATTTATGGATGACGTCATGCAGGCAGAGGGTGCAGTGGATGAGGGGGGCCCTACACACGTTTTTTCCGACTTATGCTTATGAAGGCTCCCAGGGACAGCACCCTGTTTACAGGGCCACAGAACAGGCCACTCATTACGATGCTGATCTAATATATTCATATTGTGTTTCTGCCTTTGTTTAGGGGTGTCTAAGGATTTACATACTATAATCTGATTCATCAAGTCTTGCCTATGGTCAACTGATCGTGGAATCGTGTGTGTTTGTTTGTGTGTTTGGGTATTTTATTTATTTTTTGCTCAGTACCTACTCCCTACTCACTGGACTGCTTCAGCACTGCCTGCATGGCCAGACCAGTGTCAGAGGCTCACCACTCACTCACTCAGTCTCTCACTCACTGAGTGTTTCTTGACGGCTGTGTTTTCAAGGATGCTTTGTCATCTAATCCCACCGAAAGACTGTTCTGTTGTCTAGGATCCTTTTAATTCTACCAAGGGCTGAGTCATTTGTTTAGATCATTTTAAGGCATGCAGTTGGAGTATCCCCTGTGTTCTTAAAACACCCACAATCATATGCACACGTACCAAAAGTTTGGAAACTTACTTCAGCAAAGTAGGCCTATACATTGCTCAGTTTCCATTGGCAAACTAGCAGGGCACTGTGTGCACTGTAGCAATGTCTTAGTCAAAACCCCTGCAGTTTGTTTGTTTTGCACTGTCCTTATTTCCATATTTAGAATAATAAATTTAACAATATCTTTAAAGATTACATTTGCAATGTTTTTGCCTCTAGGTTTTCAGAAACTTCCTCTGGGTTTTCAGAACTGTTTGGCCCTCTCTGTGAAATAAGCCTACCCATCATTATAACAGCAAGATCCTCATCACCAGTGAATAATGTGTCAGTGACTCAGAGATCGGCCTATTTGCTGGTGATATGTGTCATATTCACAACATTTATGAACTTTGAAGGAATGGACTCATCTGGGACACATTTTATCTGTAAAATAAAAAACGGTTTCCTACCCAAGTGAATGTCAAAGTGAACTGATTTTTCCCCTGACATGCTCATTATTTAACCATAGGTGTCTGACTACATGGAAAGGACCCCTACGGTTTATCTCAATAACTGTAATGACATGGTAAACAATGACAATAATTTTCTGCTAAAACAGAAACAGAAACTGTAGAAACAGTTTACCTGCCAGTGACGTAAAACGAGTGGTTTACTTTGACGCAGATGCTTGCCCCATGCGATTACATTTATTAACCGTTTTGCGGTTGCTGGTTATTGTTTTCTGACGCAGCACTGGACCGATTTCGATGGTTAATAATCCTTAGTAAAAATGTAGACCCCTAAAATATCTAAAAATAGGGCCCAGTTTGAAAAATACCCTTTCAAGTGTTCCTTTAATGTGCCACTTAAAAATGCTGAGGTGGAAAATCAAGCCACAAATGACTTCCTCTCTGAGAGGTGTTCTCATGTGTGTGTGGGTGTCAGAGGCAAGCGCAGATCTCTTCAGTCTTGTGTGATCTCGGAAAGTTCCTGCAGTCAACGTAAGGGTAAGGTCTTTTCTTAAAATGTGTCATCTGTCGTCGTGAATTACTGAATTTAAGATCAAGTTAACAATTTTTTTATTTAAAGAAAAGGGATGTTATCAATTTAAATAATTCTTGGGGAGACAGGTGCAGCCTTTTAAACTCTTTCTTCTTAAGCATTTTCCACCGATGTTTATGAGGTTGCCTTAACTCAGTTTACCTTCCTGAGACACATCTTCTCTTCTGTTGCCATGTTGAAGGTACTGTGGACAGCGGGATGAGGATAATTATTTTAGTCATGGTCTTGTTCTGCTTTGGGAGCTGCTGGGCCTCTTCAAACAAAAGTATTTTTCACAATTTTGCTTTTAATGTTTAAACAATCCTAGAAAATACAATTTAATTAAATGACATTCAATCACGATGTTCTGTATATGTATCAGAGACTGTGGTACCTGAAGTAAAACAGCAGCTACTTTTTAAATATCTGTAACCTTTTTCAAGTTGTTTTTTCCCCCTCAGCTGTCCATTCTGTTCTATTGGGAAGCACGATGGTTATGGACTGTGAAGGTGTAAAAAACACTCGTTCTGAAGAAATCCAGTGGACCTTCGGGAAAGACATGGCCTCTAAACATAATGTGCTGTATCGAAGAGACAAAAAAGGGCTTGTCTTGAAAAAAGATCATCACAAAATGATAATTGCAAAAAACATGTCATTGATTATCAATGATTTTAATAAAGACGATGTAGGGCTTTATCTCTGTGAGGTATGCCAAGGCATGTCATCATGCACCGTTACCACATCTGAATATATTTTAGGTAAGATTTCCAAACTTTAGGAGCTCTGCCTTAGCAGTTTCATTGTGGTATTATATAAATGATCACTTTACATAGAGTGCTTCCATCCTCTCATTGTTATCCTCACAGAAGAAAAGACTCAGCCATCAGAGTGGATTTATGTTGTTCGAGGTGGTGTCTACAGACATGAATGCCCACATGAAACGGGGGACACTGCCGAATGGACCTTTCAACCACTGTCGGGGAACCAAATTGGACAATATTCTCAAAATTCTTCTCTTGTTTTAACCAACATTCAAGACCACCTGGCAGGGATTTTCACTTGTTGGATTATGACACCGGACCTACGAGAGAGGGCTTTTTCCTTAACACTTTGCATCATCTCAGGTAAGATTGACTTCTGTGCTTGAGAATAACCACAAACATAACACTTTAAAAAGCCTTCATAAAAGAAGATAATGACTGCGTTATGAACATTCATGCAGTCAGTAAAGTCAGTTTTATAATGCAAATGTATATCTTTAACACAGGCATATCTGATAGTGGAGAATCTTTGCAGAACTGTACTCTTCTGTGCGGTAAACACAGCGAAATGGAGAAGTCAGATTCTCTTGTTGTGGTCACTGATAGAGAGAATATCACTGTATTCCACAAACCAAATGGACTTGTGGACTGCAATGTTACTGTAAATGGTGAGGCGTACGTTAAAGAAGACAACAGCCGATCAAATAGATCAGGTACGCAAATGTATTCTTGTGTCAGCTTTCCATGTTGCATACATATCATCTAAATAATGGCAACATGGGATCAAATAAATAGACAAATCTGGACACTGAATTGAACTGAAATGGAAACAAGCAAGCTTCATGCTCAGCTTTTGTCCAGCTTTGTATTTAACTTTTGTCCTTTAGTGTATTTATTTATAAACCTACACATCACAAGATGATTGTTTCATAATATGTTCCACAATTTCAGAAAAAAACAAATGTTCTCTTTTTCCCCTTACGGGTTTGCCCAACTGTCTAGAGGGCACAACAAATGCTCCTGGCTTGAACACAGAAATCAGCACTTATGCAGAGACCCCAGGTAAAATATGCACTTCAATCTATACTTCAAACTTGTAGTCCTGATGGGGACATCATACAGTAGAAGAAAAAAAAAAGTTATTTGCTCATGGAAATGCCTAGTCGTGTAATGATATTATTAAAGTATTTAATTCTCATATTGATTATAGGCATGTTTGTATTAATACAATTACTGCAAATATTTAATGTTAAATTTCATCTAGTTAGTTTGTCTTCATTTTTCCCAGACCCCAAAAGGTGTTTCTGTATCATCTTTCTTTGCATCCCTTCTTCTGTTGAGTAGCACTAAACTCAAGCAGCAGCCCTGCTGTGAAGTCGGTAGCGATCAGTTTATCCGTGGCTGGTCTGTGTTGCCTGGTGGTTGTGTTGGTAGCATGTCACCGAAGAAGAGTTGGAGGTAACAGAAAGAGAAGGCTTAATTGCACACTATGACTCACTGGTGTGTTTACCATTCGCATTGCATAAAGTTATTTCATAGTAGTATAGACAACACAACTTACCACAAGTAGTAGACAACACAACTTGATTGATGTGACTGATTGATTGAATGACACACTCACTGACCCATTGGTTGGTTAATTGACTCATTGATTTATTGTTTGATTACTTGATTGCTTGATTGCTTGATTGATCGACAGTGTCCAACATTGACTGCCCCAAAGATGTTTGTCGTAGCAACTCCCGCTTAGAGGTAAAACATTCATCTGAATGCACAATTTAATGCACAAGTTATCACAGTGTCTTGCTGACCACTTTTAAAACAAACATGAAACGCTTGCATTGGTTCCATCCTGATATTATTTCATACTTTTCTCTTTTATGGTTTTAGGATGAAATGCTCTACACTTCAGTGTGTTTTAGAAGACCTGATGAGACATCTGCAAATGTGTTGACATCTGCAAATGATTGTGTGTATAGTGAAATCAAAGTGCAAAGGGAGAAATTACCTATTGACTGTTGAATATGTTGAATCCTGAGTGTGTGCATGTTTTGTTACTGCTATTTATTGGAATAAAGACTGACTAATTGTGATCAACCACAAGAAACTTCCTTTTTTTCTTTCTGCTTTAATTATGACCGCCACGACTCTGGCGGAATAATATTACTGTTGTTACTCATATTTCAATAAAAAAAAACTTTATTGAAGCAACTTAATAATTACTTCATGTTTCATACTTATTTAACAATACAATTGTGGTGAGAATTTACACATCAAATATGATACAACAGGTATTTAAGGTAAACGTCAAGTATGTAATAAGATACAGCAAGTATTTAAGGTAATTTATTTGTAAATCTCTACATTTTGTCAGAAGGTCCAATCAACACATGAACATTGCATGTGTTAGTCTTTAGGCTAAAATTACACACACATATATATAAATACAATTATTCAGTGATTTTAATATTTTCACTATTGTTTTTTTTTTTACCTAGTTTCACTTAATTCTTAATTCTATTACAGCTATGCAGTACATCTAGTTTAAGCATAGGCTTTGAAAGACTTCCCTTCATCTTACGCTTGGTATTTGGGGGGTTATGATGCTAGAGAATGATAGACTACAGGAAGACAGGTGTGCATCAGTTGTAAATGTAATGTAAAAGAAAAAAAGACATCTGTTGTTTTTAATTTGTTGTGTTCACTGTGGAGGGCAAAGGTAAAGGTTAAAACACACTCAGAAGAAAGAGACAATCTTCAGTCAACATACACACACTTTGCTGTGTGTGACCACACTATCAAAAGGCCACGAGGGCAAATTCACGGATCTTCTAATAACAGAACACCTGAAAAACTTACTTCACTTGGGCTCATTTTCTCTCTGTTTCTGTTTGTTTTCTGTTTATGTAGTCTGTATGTTTTCTGTTTATGAAGTCTGAATAGGTTTTCTGTTCATGTAGTGTGTGCTTGTTTTCTATGTGTCAGTCTGTTGTTATTGTATTTACACCCAGTCTCATCAATAAGGCCATTAGTATACACAAAACCCATTTAATATTTGGACTGTATGTTACTAATGTATTAATATTCATTCAACCCTTTGAGCAACTAGTCAGTATTAAACAGTCTTTAGTACTTTGCTATACTACAGATATTTTAATTTAATGCATTCAAATGAATTCCCTCTTAATAAACTTTACTACTTAAGACAATTTTCCTGTCCCGTAAAGGCCTAACATACTGCCATAGCCCTCTAATCAGGTGTTTTCCGTTGGTGGAAGCATTTTGGTTGTCACGAAAGTGGCGTCTTAGGTGGCATTTGTGCCCATATAAATGAGCTCTTGAGCCCACAGTTGTGGTAGCACTTCACATTTTCCATTGAGTAAGTCATATTGAAAACTGCCACTACCTCATGTAAAGAGTTAATTATATGAAGCCACATCAAAATGGCATGTCATGGCAAACATTTCTTGGCATGTTTCTCAGCATGTAGTTTTTTTTATTCTACAGTTTTTTGTTTTGCCAGAGGAAATGCATGTTTTTTGCACTTGACACCCTATCTAGCACCAGTGTACCCAAAGCATTCTCACAAACACCTCTCAACTGCATAACACAGCCACAGCAATAGCGACATTCTATCTCACCTCCTTCCCCTGTCGCGCTAGGAACCGAATATCTGAAACAACACTGTAATACGTGATAAATGTGTGATGCATGATAAATGTGTGATACCTGATAAATGTGTGATACATGATGCCTAGCTTATGATACTGAAGACCACAAATCTAATTTACATAAAGACCAAGAGGTCTGTCAAGTTTGAAAGGGGATTGCATAGCAATGTCAACGCAGAGCCAATGGTTGCCTGTGCGTGGTTATTAGTATCTCATAACCATTTGTTTTTAGTTATACACAAGAAAATGATCAATTCATTGTGCTATTGGTTGGGGACTTCCCACAGCGGCCAATCCTCTCACTGTCACATGCAAGTACTTATACCCAACAACCTAACCTGACCAATATTACAACTGCCCCACTCTAGATCCTGAGCAACAGGATAAAACAGCAACGCACAGCTGTCTGTATGACTACCCAACATGACTGCCCGACCATAGAACCTGAGCAGCATGATACAAATACAAAGCTGCGTTTGTGAGCATTTCACTGAGGTTATCAAGCAGGCACCTTCCCCCTTGTTTTTGATTGAATTAGGCCCAAGACACCCACAACACTCACTGGCAAAGTCTGGCGTCCCAGACCCACCTCCCTCCGTACTCATGATGGGTTAGGACACATGCTATTAATGCATACAGATACACCTCGATACCACAGTGTTAGTTCAGGTAAATCCATGGACCACAACAATGATTGCTCCCATTCAGTGCCCCAGAAAAGCAATCCACATTCTTTTAGAAAACACTTGAAATTCAAATGTAAATAATGAGGAACCATAACACTGAAAAAAGTTCTCATGAGAAAATAATGATTCTGAAGATGAATGAGGGTCATAAATGCATGTGGGGGTGACACACAGGAAATACAAGCCTAAATGTTGATCAACCACATACAGCTACCTCTTGTTGCCTGCCTAAGAGATGTTTAGGATGACAGGCTTCTTCTTGTGTGACTTCTGCTAACTTGTGTGAGCTTCGTTGCAATGGCAGTTTACACAGTGGAAACACAAAAACCACAGACCAGCATGTTGTGGGAGCCAACATGACCTATTTCACACCCAAACAGCCTTCCACCAGAGTCAAATCTAGGACTTACCAAACAAGAACTATATTTGAAAAAATGCATAAACTAAATCAATGGAAATGGTCCTTTGAAGCCAACATGATACAGCCTGGTCACTGCACATGGACACCATGGTCAAGGAAGCTCGTCAGCGGCTCTATTTCCTGAGAAAGTTGGTCAGGAACGCAGGGATTTTCACAAACCTTTACAGGTGCACTATGGAGAGCTTGCTGATGGGCTGCCTCATGGTCTGGTACAGGAACTCCTCTGCCCACAGAGAGTGGCGGAGGTGGCAGGCACAGCACAGCGTATCGATGGCAACAGACTTCCAGCCATGTCTTCCACCAGTGGTTCCTGCGGAAGACACCCAGCATCATTAAGAACCACAGCCACCCTGTGCTCAGACTGTTCTCCTTGTCACCGTCTGGCAGAGGATACAGGAGGATGGCTGTACATACCGCCAGACTTAACCACAGTTTTTACCACCAGGCCATCAAGCTTCTAAACTCATATACCTAAATATTCCTTATCGCATATTTGCTTACCTGCTGGTCTGCACTGGGTCCTACTTACTGTGCTGTTTACGGCAATGCTTGCATAAAAAAGTACACCATCAACCATCACTGCCACTATTGAAGCAGGACTGCTATACACCCAATGTGAAATACTGTTGTATACACTCATCACTTATTTTTCACATAAAGTCTAATTTTCCAATGTGTATATAGTGTTATATTTGTATTTATATCTCAACCATCTTTTTTATTCTTATATTTAGATATTTTATATGTCTAGTGCTCTAATTGCTGAGCTCACCTGTTTTCTCGTCTTACACATTTCGTTGTACTGGTGACCCTGTGTTAACCTACATATGACAACTAAACTAAACATTCCATGAACAACTCTAAATATCAATCTAACGAACAACAATCACAAGAACAAACTATAAATATCAATTTAAACAACAACAATAATTGTAGGTAAAAATGTTAAAAGCTGAAAGTTATTTATTATGATAATTTAGGAATGACATCAGGTATGTGAATAACTAAAATTACCAACCATTAATCATAGCATGGCAAATGGCATTTGAAGCTACAGTAAGTTTGGGCCTAACTATTAAAAGCCTGCTAACATGTCTTTTAGAAATATAATGTCAAGCTGTATAAACTTTACTACGTTGTTGCAGTGTACTCTGGCCTGAAACACAAAGCTACAAAGTGCATATCCTGGAGGGTAAGTGAGAGCAACGGGGCTTTGACCTGTCATTCACATGGCCAAAAACTGTACTATGAAAATGAATTTGAAGTGATACCAAAACTAGCTGCCTATAAATAGACTACTTACCTCAAAGAGTGGAAAATTGTTGCTTTGTGTTGCTTTAATTAAAGTGAATTACTGGGACATTATTGTAAAGGATTGCCTGAAGAAATATACATTTCTCTGTCTTCTAATGTAGAGGACATTGTGAACAGAACAAAGCAGGTAATTTTCTAAGTTGTGATATCAAATTGCTTTCGCACTACGGCTTCAATGGGAAAGTAGCCTCATTTTTTTTTCTTAAATGTTAAAATACATAATTTTGCCTGACTGAATATCTGTAGCAAATTGTCCTTTTATTCTAATCACATCCATCCATATGTTAGCATCTCAATCATGAATCGTGTGTCCTATAAGTGAAAAGATGTCTTGAAACAAGTGCTTATATAAGTATTCTGTACAGTTAAAGGTAAGAGTCAAACTAAAAAGACAGCTGCATAATGGTCTGCAAATATAAACTTGATCAAATAGCCTACTCTCTGGTAATACTTTAGATGCCTGGATAATCTGAGAGTTGGTACACAAAGGAAAATGGTTTATTTTTCTTTAGTTAATTCTCTCCTTCTTTGCCATTTTGTATTTTTTAAAGCGATGTTTGAAATGTATTACTGGTGTCTTCCCGATTTGATCGTTTTTTAAAATATTTTTTCATTTTCATGACAAATCTCACCTCCTCCACATGCGTATGGTGACAGCTGCATTTCTCTGTTGTCTTCACGCCTGCAAGGTAATGCAGATTTGTTTATTTACCCAGTATCTCTCATACACAGATGTACATGACACAGAGGGCCTAAGGGATCACTACCAGAATCACCGTCCGTCACCAACAATAATAGTAATACCACCATATAAAACAATGCCATCAACACTGATCAGTTTTACTATAAAATTATAAAAACAGTAAACAAAACCCACACAGTACAAATTCTTCCGTCCAACCCGCATCCAACACCCAAGTGTAATTTCAGATCTCTGTAGTGTTTATTTTAAGGTCTTGGAAATAGTCAACACAATTAAGAGATGCTTGGTTGGGAAAGTAACATTCTATATACTATATGTATCAGCTTTGTATTTATTAGACATGGCACCAAGAGACAAAAAGTCAACAATTTTCATTTGAATATTTACTTTTTTAACGTCACGCAAACTCAGTTATGGACATGTTGTAAGTGTTGTAAAACACATGACTAATGGCCCTCTTTAATCGTGTTTATTCTTCTTACAATAAGTCCTATGTCAGTGTCATATGCACTGTCTGTTTCTCATACTTCACATGCCCCACAATGTGTTAATGTATTCATGTCACCTCACATGAGGGCTCTAGTCTGTGTAACATTCAGGTGTGAAGGCAACAAGTGCAGACCTTTTTCTCACCTCCTCCACAGGCATATGTTGATAGCTGCATTTCTCTGTAGTCTACACATCTGCAAGCAATGCAGATTTGTTTATTTTTGCAGCATGTCTCATGCACAGATGTACATCTGTCAGGGGTCAGTACCAGAACTTCCTTCGCCATCAATAATTTCACCATCAACCCGAGCAACAACATCAACACTGATCTGAATTATAAAAAATATTTAAGAACGAATTCTTCCATCCAACCCACATCCAACACCCTCTAAGTGTAATTTATCAAAATAAGTCAACCGAACAAGTCAACACACTTCTCTCTCTCACCTCCTCCACAGGCGTATGAGGACAGCTGCATTTCTATGTTGTCTGCACATCTGTTACACAACATAAATGTATTTATTAACCCAGCATCCCCCAATACCACCAACAACATCAACACTGATTATTTGTACTGCAAAATTGTAAAAAAAAACAGTGCAAGGTCACAAGTCAAACTGCAAGAAGCAGAGCTGTATAAGAGTGGAAATCAGGGAAAGTCTCTGGAATAGTTTCTTTACTGTGAAAGGAATATGATTAAAATATTAAAGTTGCCTCCCTTCATCTTCACAGTCGCTTTCTTTCATCTATTCAGTACTGCTCAACCATGACCTTTTTGGGTGGAATTTTTGCTGTCTGTTACAGAGAAAAAGCTTTTTTCCCTTTTCAATATAGCTACTTTTTTAAAGTAGAAGTCAATGGCCGACTAGAGACAGAACTCTGAAGACAGATCTCCTTCTTATGACCAACAAACAACAGAAACAGCCTATGCTACATCACGAATAAGACATGTAACACTATATATTTGTATCTACTTGTCACTGAGCCTCCCTTTAGTCTAATCTAGCTCAGTTAACTAAAAGTGATCATGATATTGAGACTTCAATAGACTACAAAAGCCTTAAACATTTTCTTACCAAGAGTTTTTCTCACTAGAGTTTAATGGATGAAACGAGATCTAGGAAGTTTTGCATGGATATGCTACTGAACAGAAAGTATTGTTATTGCTATCAGTCTGCATCACCAGTTGACCGTAGCCTACCACTAAACTCTCCTGACTGACACAACCACTGAACATGGTCGCATAAGCACCTAATGAAAAATGCCAAACACCACTGGAGATGTGGAATATACTTAAAGCATGTGACTCAAGAGGACATGCGCAGTAGAGAAGCGCCGAATATAACACAAAGCTGGGACCCAAGAGAAAGTAGCATGGTTGTTCTATGAGAGTGGCGGTACTTTGCAACAAATAAGTCCTATTATAAAACCTGCCTTGTTTGAGACATATGTGCCAGAGAGCATTAAAGTACACTATTTGAAATTGGGCTATTTTCAAGTTCTGGGACACATCGAATAATAGTTAGCCCCAAGCAAGACAGAGCCTGGCCTGTTCAACCACGGTCTCTTTTGGCTCCGAGATCCGAGGATACCGCTGTCAAATCGGGAAGCTACATTTGATTTGGAGATCAGCGTCCTCCAAGAAACTTCTTTGCAGGTTAGTTGTCCGTTAGCCGATTGTGATATGACAGCCTCGTAGCTCTTTGTACAGTATACATATGCATCCACACAGTTTTGGTTTTCACTGTCTGTGTAATCCATTGCAGGTTTAATTATTTCAGACATCATGCAGCCAACGTTAGTTAGCAAGTTAGCTATCCTAGCGGTACGAAACTCTATACCTGATAGGTGAAAAATCACCCTAGTTAGTTCAGGACTCCGGAGCTGCATGAAAGTATATTTATTAGACAAACAAACAACAACAATTGCAATTGGGCTCCCCTCCCAGCCGAGGCTGACAGTGAACGCCCTGATAAACTCTTCGCACAAAGTTTATATAGTCAGAAGTTTAGCTTTGAGCAGGGATGATCACGTGGTGGATTTCTCACGTCCGAGGCTCCCTGTCTTGCAAGGATGGCAGTTTTGCACAAGGTCGGAAGAAGCACAGTTCCTTTCTTATCTCCTCTGGTCTAAACATGCTCTTGTTCATATGCAGACTTAGTGGTACCTAATATTCTAGTTACACACACAGAGAGAAAAGCCATGCTCCTGCTTTCATAAGCACATGATTCATACAAGGAATATATTAATACAAGGCACTTGATTATTATATTCTTAAGTCATTAACAGTGTTTGGAAATAATCTCTATCAATACCAACTATATAATTAGGTAGAACTTAGGAAACGTATACAACCTAATTAGGATGATTGAACAGTCTACAGTTGTAGGTACTGCAATCTAGGCATTCTCCGTCGTTGTTTAAATAGCCTTTTGCCACTATTTTAAATTATTGTAACTAAGCTTAATTGTCAGGGGCTTGGGTTGTACGATTTGTCCAAGGTCTTGCTTTATCAATTTTTTGTCTAACTTAATTTTCATCAGACATCAACACATTTGCCCGTTGAGGAACAATGGAGGCACCGCCAGTGACTGTTATGCCAGTAACGGGCGGTGCGATCAACATGATGGAATACCTGCTGCAAGGTAAATATTTTCCTCTCTTCCTTTAAACAAGAGGTCGCAAACGCCTATCTGAAATGAAACTGCTGACAGAAGAATGCTGTATTTATTTTTTTAAGTGTCGACTATTTGGAGAAACGCCAATATGAAATTATACGACTGCAGTGAGTGTTGCACCACTAACTTAAAAAACATGAATTCTTGTCATGCCTCCCCTCTCTGGCTTCCCCACAGGAAGCGTCCTGGACCAGGCTCTGGATAGTCTGCTGCACAGGCTGCGTGGCTTGTGCGACAACATCGAGCCTGACACGTTTGCCGATCACGAGCTGGTGTACCTGCTGAAGGGCCAGCAGGGCCAACCCTTCCTGTTGCGTGCCCGCCGCTCCCTTGCCCACCCGGCTGCCCCCTGGCACCTCCGCTACCTGGGCCAGCCCGAGGTGGGCGACAAGAGCCGGCACGCACTGGTGCGCAACTGCGTGGACGTAGCGGCCTCGCACAGCCTGCCTGACTTCCTCAACGAGATGGGCTTCCGCATGGACCATGAGTTTGTGGCCAAGGGACATGTGTTCCGCAAGGGCGCCATGAAGGTGGTGGTGAGCAAACTGTCGCGGGTGCTAGTGCCGGGGAACACGGACAACACGGAGCAGCTCTCGTTGTCGTCGCTGGTGGAGCTCAGCGTGCTGGCGCCCGCCGGGCAGGACACGATGTCCGAGGACATGCGCTCCTTCGCCGAGCAGCTCAAGCCCTTGGTCCACCTGGAGAAGATCGACCCCAAGAAGCACACGTGAGGGAGGGGAGGGCAGGAATCGGGTCACCACCTGGAGTCATGATGGGGGTTCTTACGGGTTTGAACTTGAGTTTGTTGGTCTTTGCTGACAGTCTTCAAATTGCCCAGGTTAACTGGTAGACTGATGTTTCCAGGGGCAACATGAGCTGCCTGTGGCCCATGCTGCCTTTCCTCTCTCTTTGAATCCCTCTTTCATTTGTTTTACTGTAATTATGTTTGGCCTAAATTTAGACAACAGGAATTTTTCTCACCTCCTTATTCTTACACTCACCCAGACAGACAGACAGACAGACAGACAGACAGACAGACAGACAGACAGACAGACAGACAGACAGACAGACAGACAGACAGACAGACAGACAGACAGACAGACAGACAGACAGACAGACAGCATTTGTGTTGACATTCATTAGGGTGAATAAATAACTGTTTTATTTTTGTCTCTTGTTACAACTACAACTAATGCTTATCTCTCAAATACTCGCTAGATATTATGAGAGTAGTTTCAGAAGGTTTACACTGTCAAAATAAAATTTTTGTTGTAGGAGATTTAAAGTTTGTATTGCTTTCTGTTTTGTCAGTTTAAAGAAGTCCACATTTTGAGCTCAACAGCCAATGAAATTCCACTCCTCCCTTCTGTGGTCTTGAAGCACCGTGGTGATTGGCTGGAATTGTTTATGGCTAACTATGTGTGTTTCATATTCACAGAGTGTTTTTGAGTGCACACACAACTACCCCTAGAGGGCTGTGGGGGACAATTCACTGAATGTTAAAGAGTGTACTGGACTGGAATTGCACCCTGAAGAGGGGGGAATTATTTTGATTTCTCTACATTACAGTTTTTCTCCATTGCTTTGGCTCAATTCTTGAAACAGAAATGGCATTCTCAAAGCTTTGGCATTTGGCAAAATAGCCTATATGGTTCAGCACAACTACATAGATCACCTTCAAAAGGTCACAAAACAGTTAACTGAAGCTTCAAAACAAAATAATTTTCTCATATAAATAGTCAGTGCCCCCAAAATGAGGACATTCTCAAAGCTTTAAATATATTTGCCAAATCAACAGATGGTTTAGCAAAACACTATGGCAGACCTGCAAAAGGTAATTTCTCTCCCAAATTAGTTAAAATTAATTCCTTTTCTTATACATATAGTCAGTTCCCCCAAAATGAAAAGTTCCTTTGGCATTTTTAAACATTGCAGGTTGAAACGTTTAGATGTTTTCTCAGTATGGCAGTCGACCATAGAAATATCCCTCCTGTGCACATTTCAATCTTTGCTTAGTCCTTTGACACTGAATGGTTAGTGCAGTAGATGTTTTCTTTCCAGAATACTATGTGTATCAAGCAGAAAAAAGAACACCAGGAGCTTCTGGGTGTTGTATGGGCCAAGACTGGGAATGTGGGTGACTACCCCATTCTCTGAAATGGCAGTACATATTTGATGGAAGCATTTATACTCCTGGATAGGACCTGTCAGCTAACTAAACTTACTGTGTGATTGGTGATCGGATGTGTGAATCTCCCCCTTGATTTAGTAAAGTTCTAGTTACACCTGAAAATTAAGCTGATGATTCAAGAGATCCATATTACAGTATATAGCATGATGTTTTTCATGGTATTAGGTGCCTGAAGGATTTTGACAGTGGAGTGAACTATTGTGCAGATGATAATGTACACAAGGAAATTATGCCAACATGTTTTGCAGAGAACAACGACTTGACTGAGAAGCAACAGTCAGTTTAGACCAGCCAGATATATTCAATTGGTAATTGGGCTGACTGAAGGCAATTGTACTTGTCATTTTCAAGAATGAGCGATTACAATTGCAATTTGATTAAAGGAATGAGAAATTTAAATCTGTTGTGAACAAGTGCACAGTGGTTTGGAGGTTTGCACGTGTTGTTTTGAGTGTTTTGTGAAATGAGCTAAAACAATGGAGAAAAATGTAATATTTATATAGTATTTACTTTTTTTTTTCAATTAAGCAACACAATTTTCTTTTACATTCTATGAATCATCCACATTTGCATGTGTAAAGTAGTTTTAAATTAAGTCTTATACATCTGTCCAAGGTTGAAAAAGTAATACAGTGACACATCATTTGGCCCAGGCTTTTAAGCAACTTACACTGAGGTACAAAAAGCCAATAAATGGAGTAAGTTACTGAAGAGTTCAGCTGCATGTCGAAGACCATTAGGAGTTTTTACTGTTGCTTTTTGATTAGGTGGCATTTAATCTATGATTTGAATTTAATTGAAGCGATCAAGTGTATGTCACTCCATCTTTATCCACTAGGAGGAGTTCTTACTCCTTTATTCAATGAAGCCTATCCTCCTTTGGTAAATCACCCCCGCACTGTATACATCTGCTTTATGTGTGTGTGCTTTGGTTGCCATGGCAATCATTAGGCATAAGCTATGCAGTTCACCCCCCAAATCTCTCTCGCTCATCTTCTCTAATTACGCTCCTCAATTGCTTAATGGTACACATACCTGTGAATGTTCCCTCTCCTTTCTCGCCAACAATAGGCTCCAGCATTTCATTTCCCTCTTTCTCTTTCTCCCCCTCTTGGCTCGGTGCACTTGATTTCCTGTTTCATTAGTGCCGTTTGGCCATTACCGCTGACGCCAGAGGCAGGCCTGCTGGAGAAGGCCATCAGTCCTGAGGTGATGCACTCTTCTCTCGAGCTGCTCTCTCTCTCTCTCTCTCTCTCTCTCTCTCTCTCTCTCTCTCTCTCTCTCTCTCTCTCTCTCTCTCTCTCCCTTCCTTGCACACTCTCTATCCCTTGCTCTCTGCATAATGTATGGAGCCATTTCTTTGTGTACGTGCCTCTGAGAAGCGTGACCACTCATCTTAACTGGAGATGGAGATCATTAAATTGCAGACTCTAGGCTCTCTTGCATCTTGTGTATGTGAGAGTGTGTTTGGGTGTGTGAGAGTGTGTGGATGGATGCGCAGAGCCACTGATTGCTGTAGCTATACACTTGGACTTGTTTGAGGTAGAAGATGTGAGGTCACCTGAGATTGTGTGTGTGTGTGTGTGTGTGTGTGTGTGTGTGTGTGTGTGTGTGTGTGAGCGTGCAGGCTAGCTTATGTACATAAATAAGGGGGGAGCTGTCACTCTGAATTCACTTGCTTGCGTGTCAGAGCTGTTTCCGGAAGGTCACGCATGATATGACGGGAGCAGAGGCGAGGAGGATTTCGTTTTCTACTAGTGCCACCTGTCACCGTTGAAGCCTACCTGTAGTGGCCATGAGACGTGCGGTAAGGCGTTTAGCTTAATCAGACGCACGTTTGATTTCAGGGTTTCTCGCAGGTAGCTGCTGACTAGAGCAGACCTCATCAGGATGGTATTCTCCTTTTGTGTTCAATGATAGACTTCACTGACTATTTTAAATCTACTGAAAGATAGTATGTCAACAGTAGGTTAGGCAAAAGCTAAGCATGGTATGGTGGTTATTTTATACTTGTCCCTGCTCTAACACCAAGTTTGTGGCTTTGGATGCACAAGTAGGTCAATTTTTTCTTTACGTGGTATTGATGGAGATAGTTTAGCAAATGTAGCAATAATGTAATGAAGACTTAAAGACCGGCACATCTGTAAAATTTTACATGTATTTATACATTTAAATATTTCACAACTATCCCTGAATTTGAACTTGAGCTACACGAGTCAAAGCAGACAGCTTAAGGTGCTGCCTGTGCCAGAATTGCTACAAAAAGAAAAGACTGGGAAGTGACATTTGTGAGAGACCCTATGCTTACTGCTGTGCACCTCAATTGGTTTTGTGGGTTTTTATTTTCAGACTCCGAATTTGCCAGAAATTTAAATGCAGCCTCAACACTGGGGGCCCCCATGTCTTTAAATTCAGTGAAATATAATTATCTTTATTCCATTTAGCCTACCTGGCCTAACTACCAGTTGGTCAGGCATCAGGTCTGTTTCCACAGCCCAATAGCACACACACTCACTCTCTCTGCTCGCTTTGCTCTATTTCTGCCTCGTATGTCTTTTTCCTACAGAGCTTCTTGTGCAGGATCCTCAGTGTTGCAATGGTGTTATTTTCTGCCATTTTAAGGGCAGGCTCATTTCTCAACTTCTTCATTTTGGTGGCTGCTCTTATCCAGACTAATCACTCTTTGTGAGCTGACAGTCTGGGGGCCATCATTAATGTTGCAACCCTGGGCATGAAATAAATAAATAAACCACTACCAAACACACAAAATACGAACAATGAATCTAATAAACAATATCTCACTAAATGGCCCCCCTCCTGTCAGACCAAGTCTTATCAGCCTCTTAGTGTTGAACTTGAAAAAAGGATTAGAGTCCTGCGTCAGATCACATTAGTTAAAGGGGCCCGTGTCACTCTTGGTCCTCAGATGGTGCAGAGGAGGCGGTTACTTCTCAACTCCCAAATCTGCCCCCCTCCCCCCCCCCACACACACAAAAAAACACCCTCAAGCCTGGCTCTGACAACTTCATCTTGGAGTGCTCTCCTGTGTGGAGAGGGAGACACTGAGTGGCAGCATCCTTGGCATGATAAGTCCGCTCTTGCCGGGGTAGGAAGTGTTCAAGACGGCCTGGGAGCATGCCAGCGAGGGGTGAAATCCGGCCTCACCTATTCTCCGGAACATTCCCCTGCTCTTGGAGACGCGCCATCTCCTTCCTGTGTCATTGGGCGTGTGTAGCCTATACTTAGAAAAAAGAAGGATGAAGTGGTGAAGGAGAAAACTGGAGCCAAAAAAAGGAGAGAAAGAGACAGCGAGTGAGATTCAGCAATGATGCTGACCTCTTGCCTGCTCTGTTCACCCCAGCAGACAGCACGTACACACTTTCAGATGCACAAACACACACACACGGTAGCCTTATGTAACCTACCAAGGCAGACCAGACTGAACTGGAGAAGGGAGGCTGGTTCTTGTTTGCGAAGCCAAGAAAAAAAGAGGGAACCATCTGAAACGTCAATGAAATTCCGTAGTGGCTTTTTTTTTTTTTTATTACCTCTCCTCCCCTTTCTCCTCTTCCCCCTCCTGACCGTTGTCCTGACTCGCACTGGTGGAGGCAGCAGCTTCACTCCCGCCAGCCCTTGTTGGCCAGGTAGCAGCATGGCTTCTGGCGGCAGCATGGAACACTCTGTTCTGGGATCAGCCGCAAAGCACACAGCGCCAGCCCTCCTGCCTCTGGAATGTCTGGTATGGAGGACCGTGTGAAGCTCCCTGCCTTAAGGGGCACCCACACACACACATACACACACACACACACACACACACACACACATAAAAGCACACAAACACATTAATACACATAACATTTCACACCAGGCACACACAATTATGCTCACATACTCAAACAGTACACAATCCCTTTCTTTCTCTCTCTCTCTCTCTCTCACATACACACACACACGCACATGCATACACATACAAATACACATAGGAGGACACACACAATCATATTCACATAGACAGAGTCTCTCACAAAACCCAAACACTGAGCAGTTGTGACACACACAACATTTAACAAGACTCACACAATCATGGTCTCACACACATACATACACACGAACAGTACACAATCATTCTCTCTCATACACATACATACGTACACATGACACACACACAATCACATTCACATAGACAGAATCTGTCACAAAACCCAAACACACACAACATTTCACACAAGACTCACAATCATTGCTATCACACATACATACACACAAACAGCACACAATCACACAAAATCACACATATCACACACAAAACACGCACAATCACAAAGACTGTATCCGGTGCAAAATACAATCAGACACAGACACTCGAAAAACATATTCATATTCAAAGCACTCTCTCACCGACACACACAGACACAGTGTGCAGACACACAAAACCTAGTTCTGTATCCCAGCCATTGTCCCCTCTTCTTCTGCCCTCTCCTGCTGTAAGTTTAAGGGTGTGTCCTGTTGTGCGACTGCTGTTATTACCATGTAGTGAATTTGAATAACAGAGTTATAGAGAAATGCCTCGTTGAAAAGCAGTTCAGAGATCGTTCCAGCACAATGCTTGTAAATTGCACTTTTAACCACACCAGTGTTAGGGTCTGGTAGACTTGGTCTGATATTCAAATATTCACATTCATTTCTTGGTAATGAGTGCCACGTGTTGGCATCCTTATTTTGGGATTTAAAATCAGGACTGTGTAGTGCGTACGCAACACAAGGTTATCAAGGTGGATGTTTTTGCAAATCCAGATGTTTTTTTTTTTCCCCCTCTGCAAGGTTTTTACTGAAGGACTATGTCTGTGTGGGTTAATGTGTGTGTGCGTGTGTGCATTTGCTTGTGTGTGTGTGCATTTAATCTCAGGTGTTTTACTGTGATTCTCAATTGTCCACCTTGCTTGTCTCATCTGCGTTAGGCGTGCGCTGCCTCTCAAGACAGTCTCCACGATGACACACACACACTGACACGCCTGTGAGTTTGCCGTGGGTGTGTTGTGCAACGACTCCACTGTGCCCAAATTGCGGGTCTGCTGGGTGGAAGGAATTCATGCTTGTATGTGGACGTGTTTTGCGGATTGGGATTGTGGTGGTTTATGTCACCCTTGGAATGTCTCAGTCCATTGTGCTGTGCTCTTAGGCCCTCCCTGAGCCAGAGACAATGATCCCCAGGGTTGCTCAATGACTGCTTTTTTTGGGAGTCAAAAGAGTGTAACAACAGGCATACTAATCTGCAGTCATGCTATGGTTTGTGGGTCTTCATTTTTTAGAGGAAATGGATCACACCTTCTTTGACAGAAGCCAGCTCTAAATTGCTTCTAGGGTCCGCTAGCAAAACAAATCACACCAGGAAATTGCATGGGTACAGCTACTCAGACTTTAAATGCCTTGAATTTTAAACTGTCATCTGTCATCAAAAAGTGAAACATCTTTATATTTTATACATCTAAATACATACTATCATAACGTTAGATGGACATTAATATGACATTTGAAATGATCTTTGCCCACGGCACCCTAACTCTGTTTTCAAGTTTGTTTTGATTCCGTAAGATGCAAAGCATCCTGTGCTCTTGTTTCAGCTTGCGCGACGGCATTTTCCAAAACCACTAACCCATGTGTTTCGTGTTAGTCGTTAACCCCCTCTCTACGTCTACTCTGGTACTACCTCCCTAACACCGAACATCCCAACTATCAACACTCTCAGGAGGAGAGTTGAAGTGCACTACATAGCCTAAACTAGAACAACAACAACTTTGATGGGTAGTATACCATTATATTTGATAATATATGGTTAGTTTTGGAAGACCACAATGCGAATTGTCTTGGCATGGTGTGATGTTGTTGGTACGTTGAATAGCAGCACACTAAACTAAAAGGCTACTTTATTGCAGCATTACCGAGGTAAGTCAAATTGACTTTTATCAGGAGGCGGCGCCATCGTTCACTGCGTGGATGGAATCCCCTCGGTTAAAGTAGCAGCTCCAGAATTATAAACAGGTCACAATAAGGCTGTCGCGGTGACCGTTGTCCTCACCCATTGTGCCCCATGGTTTAAGACAGACTCGCCATCAGCAGACAGACTAATGAGATGTACAGGGAAGAAACTAAAATCTCTCACCTGTCGTAAAACCTAGACAGAGACAACTCATCATATTTTTCAAAGCTCAAAGCCCCATATATCAGATAAACCCCAGGGTTATCTAATCTCTGATAATCTCAACTAAATCTGTTTAATCGTGGCGGAGAACTGCATTGCCAGAGTGCCACAGAGGTGTCCTAGTGAACCTTGTAGGTTATTGACATGGAATATGATGCCTTTACGTGGGCTTGGAAAATGTACCATGCTAAGAATAAGGCATTTTTTTCACACTGTGCTTCGAACGGACACTTTTAGGACAAAAAGTTGGTGAATTGCAATCACTTTACTAGGCTCACGATTTTTCTGACCTCTTGGATTCACCCACTTTGTATGGTTTAGACGGGCATCAAACTCACATTATGTTTAGTGAATTACACCAAAAAGCTGCTTTACAAAACAGACTTTCCATGCAGCGTATGTCTAATGTTAATTATATAAAACAAGACAGTGCATTGCCTGAAACAGAGCCGTTTGAAGCTGAATACATCGCACCGGACGAAAGACCTCTCTGAGTTTTAACGGAACCGCTACTCCAAGTAGTCTCGGTTTTCACCTCTACCCTCCCTTTCTCCACCTGCTCCTGAGGGCGTGCACTAAACACACTGTTACCGGAGGTATACATTTATGCTACTGAACTCTACAACGGAGAGTCGCCAGCATGCACAACCACGCTGTATGAAGAATGTGATTATCAGAGACTGATTTGGATTAAATTAAATCAATCGTGACACTCGCACCACGTCGACCTCCAGCAACATACAAACCCGCGCGAAACGTATGCACAAGACTACAAGACTAGACGCTCGCGCTGATTATGACCGCATCCGAGGCTCTCTACAAGACGAGCGCGTGGTGGGGAAGCATCAGTTATAGGTCACAACTCAACGCACAAGGAGCTTGCGCGCGTCCTCTGTTGATAAGACACTAGACCTTCTAACTTAAAAGAAATTTGCGCTTATATTTGCGACGACTGTTGAACGTACAATTTTACTCCAGGTTCTCTATTCTAGATTCAGAATCGTTACACTACATTGAAGATTTTTTTCAGGAATTCCAGAAGAAATATCATCTGTTGCTGCAACCGGTTTCATTAAAGAAAGAAATTCACCAAACGCTGGGAAGAGCCCTTGTAGACCGACATTGCCTTGCGCACGCTGTGATTGGAAACAGGAGATGGATTTAAGTCAGTGCTCTCCGACTGGCTTGCGTGTTTTAGCGTAAAATGAAATGGCAGAGGGACTGTGGTCTTCATTGATGCTTTTATTTTCTTTACACATTGTGTTTCGTACGATGCTGTGAAATGGTCCATCTCTACCACTGCCGGATTTTCTGCTGTACTCTCCCCTCTCCTTATTAAGCTAGATTCCATCTGACGGGCAACGTGTTTTCCCATGAAGTGGTGGAGATAATACAGAGACATCTTAAGGATTTCTTTCACTGAACAATTTATAAATATTTTTGGCTTAATGATGATGATGGAGGACGATGAATTGGAGACACAGGTTGAAATCGATCCGGATTTCGAACCACAGAGCCGACCTCGCTCATGCACCTGGCCACTGCCGTGTCCTGAGGATTTCCCCGGACCGGAGGTTAACGGAGGTCTGCCGCTCACCACCATTAAGGTGGAACCGGATAGCGTGCCTTGTTGCAGAGCGGGGAAAAGGGGTGTTGCGCCCACCGATCTGAAATTAGCGGGGGCCTCGGCCCCAGCCGCACCAGCCCTCCCCTGCATGGCAGGAGCCGCTCTCGACGTTGCCGGCCAGCTTCGAAAGGCGAAATCGTCCCGGCGAAACGCATGGGGCAATCAGTCCTACGCAGACCTCATCACCCGAGCTATCGAGAGTACGCAAGATAAAAGACTCACGTTGTCTCAGATCTACGACTGGATGGTCCGTTTCGTTCCATATTTCAAAGATAAAGGCGACAGTAACAGCTCAGCTGGCTGGAAGGTAAGACACAGGTCACCATGTAGTGCGCTTGAAGAAAGAGGACGTGGGGAGATTGGCATTACAGCAGTTTTTGTTGATAATATTAACTCAAAGTCTTCCATGATGGCATATTCCAGCAGACGGCGATACTTTTTGTTGATATAACGGCACATGTGTGTACAGCTGCTCACCCCAGTGGAGTTCATGATGGTGTGTCAGGCTCCAAGTAACTCATTCACACTTTCTCATCCAGTACGTGTCAAATGATCAGCGCAGGCATGGGCCAGTGTATGTGTGTGCGTATTTGTCTCTGTCAGCGTGTAACATATGTGAGCTTGATCACGATGAGATAGAACGGAGAGGTGCATGCATAGATGGTGAGGTGCATACCTCTCCATGTCACCAGACAAGTGTCATCAACCAATGTGCTTTTTCTGTAGTGTTACAGGATGTAAAGTCACTTAAAGAGATACCACGCGTGTTTTGTTGAATCACTCAGCTTCATATCGCCAGGCTCCGGCGGAGCTTGCTCCCGCTCCAAACGCTTCAGTACCTGCCCCTCACTTGCCTAGTTGAACCCTCATTGAATTCCTGCCAGCATCGTACTGTCCTCACAGACTTGGTATTATTTTCCTTTAAATTAAATCTCATGAAATTGTGAGGCGTTATACGCTTGATGAGCATGGTTGGATCTCCGTTGTGCTATTAAAAAGAACAGAGACCTCTTAAAAAAGATTAACGGCGTCCAAAATCCTTTATAAATCGCACGCTTAGGTTGAAAATTCATTACATGCATGGGTGTGAGTATTAAGGCTTGCATTTAGAAGCAGGCCTCATTAGGCTCTCCGAGAGAAAGCATTCCAACTGCTGCTCAGTCCCACAACAGCGTGTCTCGCTCGGTAGACTCCACTGTAGTTAAACCCTCGCTGGATTTCATTGTGTGCCATCTGTACCACTTCACTTGTTGCACTGAGCCTCATGACGGTTCCATCTCAGTTGTCTTTCTTTTCGTATCCACCACTTCTCCATGTCTGCTGTGTGGGAAAATGAAACAGGCGTTTGGGCTTTCTCTCCCATGTGTGACCATAGGATCTCAGATTTGTGAGTCAGGGCACATGTCCCGTCCCCCCCCCCCCCCCCCCCACACACACACACCACAGCTCTTTCCTGTTCCTTTTCTTTGGCAGTTTTCAGAAATCTGAACACACTCCATCAGACCAAAGCACTAGCATCCCTTCTAGACACGAAATACTTTGTTGTATTTGATGGACAATCTTTGGTGCACTGCACTCAAGGTTGTTCCAGTATGACCTTTTGACCCTGTCTTCATAACCACCATTCTGTATTTTCCCCTCACTGACACTTCAAGCTGATTGTTAGTCCAGTGCCCAGGCCTTAGGAGGGGTTACATGATTACATTTACAGCCCAGAGTATTTCCATTTAGCGAGTGATAGAAAACCTGAGTCTTCCTTTCCTTTGTCATCATCATCATCTTGTGCCGCACATCGTGTCATTAAGGCAACCAAGCCAAAAGACACGTGCTTAATAGAGGGACCTTGAGTCCATTACAGACTAATCTCAGAAAGACAACCTCATTGAAAGACAAAAAGGCCCCCCAAACCATCCCGACATAATGAAAACACGAGATGGATGTTCACATTGAATCCCTTAATGTTACACAGGGACGGTAGGCTTTGTTTCGGAGCCTCTAATGGATTTCTAAAAACCCATATCTCCCAAGACATAGTTGACCTTCTGCTGAAGACTCGGTGCTGTGTCTACCATGCGGTGAGTGGACTGTGCGCCAACCCCACTTCAGTCAGCATTAGTGGCTTAAAGTACAGCACACACTTGAGCCTTTCGCTGAAGAGAAACACAAAGCCAGCAACGTTGCCGCTTTGTGATACTGCATTTCTCATTAGTCTGTACTCTAATCCTGAGAAAAATATGCTATCTCGCTCGCAGGAACCTAGTTTAAAGACATAATTAGAGAGCCAGGTTGACCAGTGGGTTCAATACATGAGAATAATCCATAGCCTGTAAAGATGGTACACTCTGTTGTAAGGAGGTTGAGTTTGGTATAGCTCTCTTATAATGCTTGAGTTTGGAGTGACACAATGGCGTGAACGATTGACAATATGTTGTGCTGAAGTTGACAGTGATTTACATACTTGAGTATTGGCACATGGGGTTTTGAATGATACATTTGCTTAGGTTGTCATGGACAGACTCATGATAATGGCAAATGTTCCATTTGTTCACAACTTGAAAAGCCCCTTCCCCCATTTATATTGTTGATGTGTTTGAACCTGGATATCTGAGTGTCATTTATTGGATAACCTAAAAAAAAGAAAAATAGAAGAAAAAAACTTGGTACAGAATGAATTCCTGTTCCAAACAAACTGATGTTTTTTTTCCCTCAAGTGTCTGTGAACAGATGTGAAACAATGGCATGCTGAAGACCCCGCCATTATCAAGGCCTTGTGGTTCACCACTGAGTCGGCTGTTTCTATATATAAGTCAAAACACCCAAAACCAAATGCAATCCATGGTCGCCTTGTTCAACCGCCGAGCCACAGCTCTGCCTTCAAACCCAGACTGAGGTTTCTGACGTAAGTCTGTGGTGTGGAAGCCGTTCTGGCCAAAGGTGTGTCTGCAGGTGGGCCATCTTTGTTATCTTGCCCAGCTGGTAAGGAGGTCCCCAACCCCCACCCCAGCCCCCCCCTCCCTCAGCACACCTTCAGTGCTAGTCCTCCTGCACGTCCTTGCCTTACGCAATGGGCAAATGAGGGGGTTGGCCAACACAACTAGCCAGGCCAGAGCTATTCTGAGAAACCTGTCGAGACGTCGCCCTTCCCAGGTAATGAAGGTGATTAGACTGGGCCTTTTATACGTGCGGTCTTTGACTCATGAACCTAATGATCTGACCCTGAATCCCCAAATACGCTAAACCGACAGCTGGCAGTCTTTCAGCAGTTTCCCCTCCCTTTGCGGTGTAAAACCACTACTGTTTATTATGCTGTAGACACACTGCTTTAGACAGACTATTACTTGTATTTAAAAAAAGAAAATGTAGACAAGTCATCAATAGAGCAAATATGCAGCCGGCAATGTCGACACACTGCTAATTCATGCCCAAGGCTGTCATTTAAGATGCTATAACTTGAGTTGTGGTTGCTTGCTCCGGAGGGTTTCCCTCATATGCAGTTCACACAGTTCAACGAGGATGCCTCCTTCAACGTGAGGCTGCTTGAGTTTCACTCCGCTAAGTAGTGCCAGTTATTCTCATCATGCTTGTGTGTGTTTATGTGTGTGTGTGTGTGTGTGTGTGTGTGTGTGTTGTCTGGTGCCGTTGTGTGTGTGTGCTTGCATTTGGCTGCATTTTGCATCATCCTACAAGGCTGTAAATCCAATCAATAGCATGTTTAGTTGATCTGCCAAGCATTTGAATGAGTAGTGGTGGTGGTGGGTGTTTTTTTTTTTCATTTCTCTTCACTTCATG